>NC_092433.1:6003573-6308885 GCF_036169615.1 Heliangelus exortis
AATATGACTCCAGGACTTGGTGGACACTTCTTAAAGCGTGAGAAGTCGTTCTTCTGTTGATTAAAATTAGCTTGCACAGATAATATACAGCATAAAGCTATGAAATAAGTTGTGCAAAATTAAAATTCAGGTGGGGGTTATGCAGATTGCCTTATTTGAATATTTAAATCGTCTGTAGCTTTTTGATGAATGCTTTATCATTGTTTTCCATATATATGCAATGATGCTCATTTGCAGCCTTCCCCAATCAGTTATACAGCAAATATCACTGCTATAAATAAAATGTCATTTGCAGGAGACAGTTTTGTAAGTTAAATGAGGAAGAAATGTTCCCTTTGAAGAAATGTTAGCCATGATCAGTTGGTACAGGATTATTAAAAGGAGTGGTTAAAATACACATTTTCTGATACTACCTAAGGAGTACTTTTTTTTTTGTGGTGGTGGTTCAGAAAGATTATCTGTAAACAAAAAAAAATCTGTTTCATGTTGCAGCTCAGTCAATGTGGTGATTGTCTCTCAGAAAGGAGAAGTGCTGCTTGTCCCAGTCCTTGGCCCTGAAGTCACACCCTCCATTCTGCCATGGCTGCTGTCCTAATCCTTCAGTCAGCTGTTCTTTTCAACAGAAAACTGATTGCCCTCTTGTTTTTTCTTCTGTTTGTTTTCTTGGTCAGATCATGCTTTGGCTTTTACTTCTGCACTGTCTACTAAATAATTCAGATATTTCTGTCTAGTTACTCAATATTGCTGGCTTTGCTCTTAGCATTTGAGCAGTGTCAGTAAGCTCATATTTGTCACCATTGGGAAAAAGTACACTTATTTTTGCTGTTACAATCTGAAGCACCATTAATACCTGACAGATACACCATTTCATCAGCTCATACAGCTGCACACAGGACTGATGAGCTGCTTCTGATCCTGCCTCCACCATGGGCTTTCCTACACTCCCAGTGTAGGAAATCAGGTAACCTTGTCTGCAGATTTATCATTTCTCATGGGAGTGATAGGTCCTGCACTGAGCTGCTGAATCTTGTTGAAGCAGATTTAAAGTAACTTAGATTAGATTAATCTGAGATGATTACACTCAAGAGTTCCTACTTCCACAGGGATTGTGACATTTCATCAGCAATGCTATCTTCAGAAGATAAAGCACAGGTGAGAATGCATCTTGTGGTGACAGTGCTGGAGTTGTTTGAGAGTGCCCAGGAAACCCAGAAAATGGGCTGGGGATCAAAGTCGCAATCTGGCTGCCAAGCTCAGAGTGCAGAGGGCTTTCTTTGACCAGTGGCTGTAGGATAATCTGCCCCCAACACTCCTTTTGTTAAGGGATCTTTAAATTTGCACTGAAGGGAGCTGAATTTTGCCACATCTAGGATTTCTGACTTGAGGTGGCAATTTTGGCTCAAATAGTTGAGACTAGTATATTTAATAAAAATTGAATTAGAAGTTCTTAGAGTTACATTTTGAGACTTGAGGAAAAGGACATAGCCTTTAAGATACATTCCCCAATGGGTCCTATGCATAGTAGGACTGTGGTTTTGTTTTTGGCTTCCTCCCTGCTTTAAGATGGTAATTCATAGTTGTGTTTTTGCTTTAAAATTAGGGAATGCCTGTAAGTAGGAAATTACTGGAGTCCTGCCAAGGTCTAACATTTGCATGGCATAGAGGTCACGTGCATTGATTTGATGCTGGAGCTGATCTTCTAGGGAAAGAAGAGGATGTGTCCTTACTGGATAGGTGAAACCTGCTACTGTTTTACTCTCTGTGCTACTGGCATTTCATCTGAAATGAAAAAAACTGCTTATTAGCTTTTCTGAAAGCGAGGCCTGAGAGCTGCTGGTCTGGATGATGAGGTGGCTTTGTAGAGCATGTTAAATGAGTGTTGGGTGTGGGTGTCACTTGTTAAAATCCTCCTTCCATTTATCACTTCCCAAATGTGTTTGCTCCAGCACTTGAGTTCACATGGTAGATTGAAGCTTGCTTTCTGGAGGGAGGGAGCACAGACTCCTTGCTAGGGAACATGATCCTCTATTTCATTTGCTGAAGGCAATTTCTGCAGCCACAGGCTTTCACCATTCTATTTCCAAGTTTTGTGACCTATGTTGGCTACCTAGGAGTCAGTTAGTTACTTCAGGAGGAAGATTCTGAGTTCTAAGTCTCTTTCGATCCAGCTCTATCTGTTGTGATGAGTGTTTTTGATAAAACTTCGCCCTGTTCTCTTCTGCAGCTTTTATTTGTAATCATGCTTTTTTTCTTAGTGCAATTGCTTGTTGAAATAGATTTTCTGTCTGTGGGGCAGCAGTTTGATTCACAGTTGCATCTGTCTATATAGATTGTATGTTTAAGTGTGTGTAAAACCAAATACAAATTCTTCATTTTTTCTGGAATGGAAATGATTTAAACTTGAATTATTTAAACTGAAATTCTATAGTATCAAAACTACAGACTATGAAACGAGATATTTTCCATCTTAATTTTCACTGTAGCTTGCCCTTGACAATTTGACTGCCCTGAGCTGTTTACTCCAGGAAGAAATCCTGACACTCCGTGTTTGTAAGAAGCATTCATGAAATGCCACTGCCTTTGTTGTGCCCTAATACAGTGCCAATATTTTTAAAATAGGAACCTGAGGCTGAACCAGCAAATCAATTACTAAACCCAAATCTAGGAGATTTGCTGTAGGTCCAGAGGTGATGTGCACTGAAAAGCACCACTTGTGCTGGTTGTGTTGAAGTTCTTGTGTCTTCTAGGAAAGCTGGATCTATAAGTAGATGTCAACGTGTTGATAAATAGGGTTTAGCCTCTTACCTTAAAACTTTTCTATTGGTGCAGTGGAGAGTGTCCTTAGGAATAAATGTCCTTGATGTTAGGCTGAACATTATCGTGCATCTCAAACGTCTGGAGGTGATGTGAGCCCTCAGTGTCTGATGGGGTCTGAATTTGTCCTGTGGTTGTGCTGACATCTGAGGAACATTTGCTCTTTCTGTGTGTAGCTTGTGGTTTAGGAGTTCTTCTGAGAAAAGGGTGTGATATATTATCTTACTCTGGGTCATGTACTATTTCAGTGACACGACAAAGGAAGGAAACTAGTAGGAGTATGTTTTTACATGTTAAAAGCATTTCATACAATTGATTTTTTTTTTTTTTAAATGTCATATTTGTGAAGTACCTTCTTTTCCCCTCCACTTATTCTCTGTTAATTGACGTATTGTCTCCAGTGGTGACATCCATTAGATTCTTCTCTGGAATAGGAGTTCAATTTCAAAAAAGGATTTAGAAGACGATTCAATGTTTTTTTCACCCTTACATGCCTCAAGTCATGTTGGTCAACTTGCTGAGCCAATTGTGTCCTATTCAGGTTTGATCAAAGACTTTCCTATAACACTTGGACAGAATACAAGTTGTTTGACTATGTCAAGCATCTTAGCTGTAATATGGAGGTGTTTATTGTAACTTTGTTAAGACTGCATTGACCTTCATACTTTATCCACAGGTCTGATGTCTTACATGCATTGAAGTTAGTTGCTAAATCTGGTGGTCTAACAGATGAAATTTTGCAGGTATCTTCAGTAATTTTTATGTTTCGGGCACTTACAGATGAATTTGTATCTTTGTTAACTGCCTAAAGTATCTTTGCAGTTTTTATACCTTTCTCTCACATAGTAGATAGCTGAGCATTCTATCCTTAATTATATCCATCCATTGGTGCTTTCTCTTCTACCACTTAGCAAGGGAAGGGCTATGGAAAGAATGTGATTTTCTTTTTTCTTTTGGAGCTAATAGTTGCTAAGTGCTCCCACAGTCCCCTTTGCCACCTGTAGCTCTCCACAGGTTGCTCTCTAGGGCTTTGGCTCAGAGTTGTCTCTTGAACAGTATCTGAGCAAGTTCTGTGCTTTATTATTTCAAGCCAGAAGAACAGGCTGGTGGTGACTGACAAAAAGTTTCATCATTTCACTTAAAAAGTCTCAACTAGAACCCTGTCCTGGCCTATGTCATGTAGTTATTGTGGGGAAGCTGAGAAACCAGCTGTTTCATAGTGCTGTTTGCTGGGATGTACACTTCACATTAAGGCTACACAACCAAATTTTGAAGGGTTGGGTGATCTGGTGGCTGGTACCTTGCTGCTGGCAGCTTAACTCTTCCTTATCTTGCTTAACTTATCGCTTGCTGTTGGGCAGCAGGCTGCATTGGGTCATTATGTTGTGTGGGATTCAATATTCCAATGTACTAGGGATTCAGAAGTAAAGGCAGGAGTAATTTTCTCCTTAATTTGAGCTATTTCCTCTCACCACTAATACTACATGTTACTGGCAGAATGTTTAGTTGTTCCTGCTGCCAGAGGATAAGAAGTTGCCAAGCTGTTGGCTGGGGCTTGGGAGCAGCAGCAATTTCACATTCTTCCTTCATCTTCTTATCCAACTTGTAACTTTAGGCAATTGTATTTGTGCTATAAGATAAGTAATAAAAAGTTGACAATGTAAACAGAGCAGTCTGTTCTTTTTTTTTTTTTTTTTTAATTTGACTGATAACCCCCAGTATTTGTGTAGTCTGTGTGCTGTAGGAAGTAGATAGAGAAAGCAGAATAATGCTGCAGAAATGCAGAATGATTGCATTTAAAAAACGAACCTGGATGACTTGGCAAAAGCTCCACTATCTTAAATGTTGGAGAACCAAACTAAACAATTCTTCTACATGTAACCAGGTATAAATACAAAGGAACATTTTGGGGCACACTGTTGTGTATTGTTCCTTTGTCAAGTGAATGCTCTGGCTGTCCAGTGGCATCTGAATTAGCTGGGAACAGAGCCGTGACTTTTACATTCTCACCTACACTTAGGGGGTAGTCTCATGGAAATTGCTTTACCAGCTGGGTAGTGCAGCACAGGTTGCAAAGGCAGATCTCATAATTTGGTGAGCTAGACCTAATGTTTCAGCCTTTATTAACCAGGATTTCCAGTTTTTAAGTGTGTTACGTGTATAGTCAGGCATATCCAGGCAGTGAGTCAAATCCTGGCAGCAACTGGACTTAAGGCAGGAGTTGGGATTGGAAATATTCCATCTGCAGAATTAAAAAAAATAGACTATTGTTTGTTTGTTTTTTCTCTGATGTACAAACTGCTCTAATAAAAGGCTGACTTAAAGGTCCTTTTTTGTTTCAAAGGGGACTCTCTTTTCCTCTGCTAAGTATTTTGTATGCTAATAAAAATGCACATTCATATATGATATTTCCATGTTTTCAAGGCAGAAAGGATTGCCAGGCTGTAAACTTTCAATCTGCTGTGAGGTTTTTGTTTATTTGTTTGTGTAATGCCAGCAACCTACTGTATATAACCTGAGGTCAGAGGCTCTGACATAAACATGTTTAACCTGTGCTATTTAACATCTTTGTTGGCAACACGGACAGTAGAAAGTGCACCTTCAGCAAGCTTGCTGCAGCACCAAACTGTGGTGAGCTCAATACATTGGAGGGAAGGGATGCCATCCAGAAGGACTTTGACAGGCTTGAGAGGTGAGCTTGGTCACATTATTTGCAATTCTGCAAGGCCAAGCGCTGTAAGGTGCTGCACCTGGGTGGGGGACAATCCCAAACAAATACAGGTTGGCTAGAGATTGGATAGAAAACAGCTCTGAGGAGAAGGACTTGGGGGTGATGATGACAAGGTCAGCATGATCTGGCAGTGTGCTCTTGCTGCCCAGAAAGCCAATCATATCCTGGGCTGCATCAAAAGAAGTGTGGCAAGCTGGTCAAGGGAGGTGATTCTCACCTTCTACTCTGCTCTTATAAGACCCCACCTGGAGTACTGCATCCTGTTCTGGAGCTGCCAGGATCAGAGGATATGGTGCTCTGAAGTGAGTCCAGAGGAGAGCCATGAAGGTGATCAGTGGGCTGGAGCACCTCTCCTATGAAGACAGGCTAAGAGAGTTAAGAGTTTTTCAGCCTAGAGAAGAGGAGGTTCCTGGGAGATTTTATAGCAGCCTTCCAGTAGCTGAAGGGAGCCAACAAGAGAGCTGGAGAGGGACTTCTGACAAGAGTGTGTAGTGAGAGGACAAGGGATAATGGCTTAAAACTGGAACAGGGGAGATAGGAGTGAGACATTAGGAGGAAATTCTTTACTTTGATAGTGGTAAGACACTGGACCAGGTTATCCAGAGAAGCTGTGGAGACCAAATCACTGGAAGTGTTCCAGTGCAGGTTGGATGGGACTTAGAGAAACCCTGTCTAGTGGGAGGTGTCTGGTTGAAACAAAATGATCTTTAAGGTCCCTTCCAACCCAGACCATTCTATGATTCTATGGTTCCATGATTCCATGTTTCTAAGTTCCCCAGATACAGAAGCAGTGTCTGCCCTGGCTGTGTGCTGGGACCCTGTGCCTGCCCTGCCGTGGCTGTGGTGGCCCAGCCGCCTCCGTTGGTGGTCCAGACTGTGGTGGCCCCGCCAGCTCTGTTCCTGCTGCAGGCTGGGGCGCTGCAAACACATTTCCTTTGCTACCAGCAGGGTAAGGGCTGTGCTGGAGGGCCGGGCAGTGCAGCTGGGATGCTGCTATGTAAGAATGTTACACTTGTGTGAGTCCTGAAGGTGTCTGTGTGCAAAGAAGTGATGATTTGAAAGTCTGTAAGTAACTTTGGGATTTGCTGGTTCAGTGCAGACAGAGCAGTGTGTGCTGGTGTTCTGCCCACTTTGTTTGTGGCAACCTCTGGGAATATTTCATAAATTGAGGCTCTTTTTTTTTTTTTTTTTTTTTTTTTTTAATTAAACCCTTGGAACAAAAAAGATGTTTTTGTTATTGCAGTGGTGCAGGCTGGCTAACCTGCCCTGCAGAGGTGCTTGTAGTCTTCTGCTTACTTTCCTTTGGAAGGTGAGGAGTATGCTCTGGAGCCAGGTGGCTTACCATAAACCCTGGGTTGCTATTGGTGGCTGCGCTCTGGATTCTCCACAGTAGATCCTGTGCCTCCCCATATGTTCTGAGAATTTCCTTGGAAATATAAGGAACACAGGGTGTGTTCTTCAAGTGCAGTTCTTTTGAGGAGTCTCAGTGTTGCCGTTGCAATGGGAGGGATGAACAGCTTTGAGTTCCCTGTAAAAATACATTTACAGGAGGTAGCAGGAAAGTGGAAGGGTGGAACATTTATGAGTACCAGTCAAGTGAGCAGAGATTGCAGTGCAGGTGTGATAGAGGAATATAGTAAGTTTTAATAAGTAATCTAACTCTGATGGTAGTAGTTCCTATTTGCATATATATACATAAATAATCTTCATGTTAAATGGGTTTTGTTCTCAGAGGCCATACAGAAGCTGTACAGATAAGAACACTTGAGCACACTCTTGGCACACTCTTGGCAGGCAAAAAGATGAAAGGGTTTGCAGGAGTCCTGTGCCATGTATCCAGGAGAGCTTCTTTCACAAGAAGCAGGAGGCAAGCATTAAAATGAACACAATTTCTGTCCTTGCAAGGACAAAGCCCAAATAAGTTGACAAGAGTAGAGTCTTGGTAGAGAGAGACTAGAGGGGTTGAAACTTGAGAAATTCTGACTGCTTTTGATGAAATAACAATGTCTCATGAGGGATGGTTGGGTTTTTGGTTGCTGCTGTTGTTCTTAGGCAGAACTTAACTATGCAAGGTGAAGTCTGCAGCCAGAGCTCCTGAAGGTTTGTCACCAGCATAGTGTCCCTGTGAGCTGTTAAAAAAAAGAACAAATTGTACAGTTTGACTCTAAGAGGCAGGTTAGAGGGGTGATAGTGAAAAGTGGTATGCTCAGAGTAACCAACTGGTTACAGTTGGTGTAGCAACTGTAAAAAATACAGAAACACAGCTGCCCCTGCTATTCATTTTCTAAATATAGGAATAACATAGGGAGGTTTTGCTTTTGTTTTGGAGCACCCAATATGCTCTCAAGATGGCCTCAAGAAGATGTTGATCATACCTGTAATAAAAGGTGATAAGGTAATCTATTTATCTTTGATAAATCCTTACAGAATCAAACAAATAAGCTCCTGTTTACAGACCCACTGTTAAGTGTATGTGTGTGTAAAAATAATGCTTTAAAGAGCTGCAGGTCAGCCCAAGGTTTCCCTTCTCCATGTTGAACAGGATAATTCCCTTGTCAGCTGTGTCTTTAATAAAATCAGTAGTGGTGTCATTACTTTGTTACAGAAGCATCACACTTTCTTTTGCCTGTCTGTATCTCTGTTCTGGGCCTTGTAGGGCTGTCTTGAAAGATCTGGAGTGTGCTAACAGTGCTGAGCCAAGGGCTCTGTGGCAGGTAGTTTTCTTCCCTCCAGAAGCCCCTGAAACTGATTTTTGCTTGTCACAGAACAGCACTTAAAATGGCTTTAGAAAACCAGAATTACAGCCTAAATTGGAGATTATAAGAAGTCTTCCACTTTGTCTTTTTGTTTGTGGAGGGTCAGATGCTAAGAAGGCATCTGCTTGTGAAAAAATTTATACAAATAAAAGTTAGAAAATATCTGCGTGTTATCGAGGCTTCCAACTCTAGTGACTAAATAAAAGAAGACAAAATTACAAGAGAGGTCGTAAGCCCAATTTTGGCTCTAAAAGTCTTGGAGAAATAGGAGCTTGCCTGAAGTACAGGACTTGGAGAACCTTTCTTGGAAAACTAGGAGCTCTGTTGAGGGCTCCAGCAGGGTGAATGACAGGAGGATGGGGCAAGACAGGAGGGCATAGAAGTAGGTATGTACAATACCTTCACAAGAAAATAATGTGAATGTCCTGGCTGACAGCTGTGTTCTGTCCTTCTGGTGCTGTGCATGCAGAGGAATAGTTAATGGGCACTTGGAGAAGCAGTGATGTGGTTGTTGAATCACAGGACACAAGAAATGAGACCTATACCCCGGGTTTTGTGCCTGCCCTGCTCTTGCACTGTGTGAATGGAGTTGAAAATCAGGAGAGTGAGCAAAGGATTGGTGGCTCACACCCTCCTGTGGCAGTGTAGGGTTTGGTGAGTCACTTATCCAAGTGTAGCAGAAGTGATCATGCAGACATTTGCTAATCAGTGAGTTTTAAACAGTTCCTTACCATCAGAGATGTTAAAAATTTCTTCTTTTGTCCTGAATATCTGTTTGCTTTTGCCTCTCTCAGCTCTGATTTCAGGTGTGAGATTTTTTTTCACAGGAGGCAAATACCTGCCCTTGTGCCCTGATGGAGATGGTTGCTGATTTGCTGTGATAAGTAATCAGCTGTATCTTTCTCCAGAGTTGGCAGCAGCATATAGCCAGACTTTGTTATGTTTTCCCCCAAAAGGGTATGGCTGTTTTAAGGAAGTGTATTGACCACATGTGGGAGGGTTGGGTGTTTCTGTACTGCAAGCACATGGCTACAGATGAGGGAATGAAACTTGCAATCAGTCGCTGGAAAATAAAAATTCTCCATCAGATTTAATTTTGGTTCAGGTTAAGAAATTTGCTTACTAAGTAACTTACTTTTTTTGTGCTGAAAATACTAAGAAATGGTACTCCAAGCCATTGTTAGAGGAAACTCACCAGTGTACCTGTAATGGATTTTATCAAAATGTTTATGAGGAATCAATTACCACACATTGTAAGTGGACCGAAATTAAAATTGGCTTTAGTTTATTATGTTGGATTCTGTTTGTACTATAGATTTATGGGCTTTTTTCATTCTACTGGAATTTAAACCACTTCAACTGAAGTAGTCATCCTATCTGGTTCTTTTTAATTTCTCCTATCTCCTGTCTCAGTTTGTCAGAGACTCAGGCCTGGTGGAGTCTCTTTGTCCTTGGAGGGAGTCAAAATGTGTTTTCCAAAGGCTTGATGTTCTTGGCCTGGCTTATCTCTTAGGGTAAAGGACCCTTTGCAGCTGCGTTTTGGCTGGTTTAGATCTGCTTCTATGTTGATATTATGTGTGGCCTGCAAGTACCCAGCACATACAAATCTTGCTTTGCAACCTGCTCCCTTCTCCCCCAGAGTCACTGTTTCATCTTTATGTTGCACAAGGGGCAGCTGATGCCTCTGTGTGCGTGATTAACTGTAGTGGTGTTAGATTAGGGAAAAGGTTAAATCCATTGAAGTTTGGGGTTTTTTGCAGGCTGTGGAAGTCACTTGTTTCTGCAATAATAATAATAAAAGCAGAGGGCTGTGAGTGGAGCTGGTGGCAGGGTGTAGCTGCAGTTGTGCTGGAGGCTCTGTACCCCCCTGTCCCAGCAGCAGGACTGGGTCTGCTGGAGTGTGGTGTTATTGCAGTTTTCTTTCTGTGAAGGAAAAGTCTCATCTTCCAACTAATTTTGTCATCAGAGTCCTAGATCTTAACTACAGAAAACTTTGACATTGAACTTTTGTGTGAATAAGGTGCATGAGAATTACTCAGTGAGAGGGTCACAGAGTTCCCCCACTCAAGGAAGCCCAGAAGCAACTGGTGGTTCCAGTTGTGCAGTGGGAAAAGGGGTGTTGGGCTCTTGTCTGTACCTGTTCTGTACTTTGCATTGTTCTTTCTGAATGTTTTTCTCACAGAAGTTTGTAATAGAGGGCTGCTTTTGTCCTGAGTAGTTTTGCTTTCTGAAATGCTAACAAGAATCTCCACTGCCAGCACTGGACCCATCAGGTGATGGGCTGGCTGAACAGGACACTGCGGCATAGTCGGCAGTTTCACAGGAAGAAAGTTGTTGCAAAAAGTCTTCAGATAAAGGGCGTGTGCCATCTCTCCTCATGGGGAACGTCTAATGAGTATTTCTTTGAAGTGAAAAAGCACAGATAGTGTGTGAATGGTCATAAGAGGACGTTTACCCCCACTTCTCCTGCCTCCAGGGTATGGCTCAAGAATAGCAAAAAAGACCTTTACCTTTCCTGGTGGTGTTGGCAGTAGATTTGTCTCACTATTCAGTGGCAGAGCTGAAGGTTTTTGAGTGCTGAAGAATCTCATCCCTGCTCTGTCAGACCTCTGCAGCGGGTTTGCTGCCTGCCTGTGTAGAGTGAAGCTCTGTATGGAAGGCACAGGGTGTTGAAATAGATTTTACTGGATGCCTTTGCAGGAAGGAATTCGCTGAAACCTGATGCTCTCCGTAGCTTCTTCCCCAGTCCGTAGGGGTGTCTCATGCCCACATTGTCTCATGTGCCTTTGTTTTAAAATAGTATTAAGCCTCAGACATCAGCTGATTTACTTTAATTCCACATCCAACTTATGTTTGATTTCTTTTCAATATTCAAGTGAACCATCTGGCTTTAATGAACTGTAACTGTTTTTAATGCTGCCTCCAGTTGCTAACATCTGAATATTTCATGTGCTGAAAAGGGGTTTGAAATGCAGAAGTGAGACTGAAGAGTCCAAAGAATTTCTAAATCAGCTCTGTTCCAGAAGCACTTGTGCTCCCTACCCTCGAGATTTATCAAAAGATAAGCTTTGGGGTGCCAGACTGAAAGCATCAGCCCTGGCGGGTGCTAATTACAAGCACTTTCAATTTTGTGTACATAAAACACCAGAGCTACTTATGAAATCCTGAATAACTACCCAACTTGACTTGGGCAGAATATCAATCAACTTCAACAGGAGCTGCCAGCATTTGGCGTCTTTAAAATAAACAGGTTCTTTGGTGTTTGGCTTTTTTTTTTTTTTGCTTTTTTTTTTGGGTGGGGGGGAGGAGAGGTATCTTAAATATTTCTATGTTGCAAGAAGTGAAATCAGTTTTATGTCAGTTAAATTGAGAGCTGGATCCCATAAACTGAAAATATCTTAATTGCAATTAAATTCTGAGGGTACTTTGCTAGGGATATGGTATTAGAAACAAGTGGCATAGCTCCAGAGATGTTGGACTACATGTTTCACTCCATGTTTTTCACAGCATTGCCTTTGTTTTGGCTGAGCAGTGTGACAGCTGATAGCTTTACACTAGGCCATTACCAAGAAATATTTTGATTAATGATTAAAAAGTATTTTGTTGGTTAGTTCTTTGCTGTGTGAAAACCATGGAGTGGCATAATCTTCCAGTGCTACTCCATGAAGGACAGGACTCATGGAAGCCAAGCCTGCCAGGCTGTCTACAGGAGGAACATTCCTTGGGATGTGAGGAACCAGGGGAGATTATGATAGAGTTGGTTCCTGTGCTTCATTTCTCAGTAACTTTCTCATAGAGACAGAGCAGAATGGGGAGTTAACTTGTGACCTTGTAGCAACACTGAGCAGGGCCTTTTTTTGAGCAGCAAAGGATTTTTGTAGCTTTAAGCTGCCATTCAGTAGGAGCAATGATACCTCTTCTTGATTTAAAGAATTTTTAGCCTTGCATATAATGAAAATTTTTGAAGTTGCCTTTGTTTGTATTTGTGAACTTAGTACATCACAGAGCACTGTTGGTGGATATTTAATTCTGTTCAAGTTTGTTGTTTTATTTGTGTGCAAATGAAGCTACAAGTGTTGTGTACAGGAGATTCCAGACAGGCTTTTCAGAGCTCTGCATTGCAGTCCCCTAAAATAAATGCCAAAAACTGTAGCTTGGTCTACAATACAACTTCAGCATCTCACTTGCAAAGTGTAACTGGGAGTTGGGTTTAGTTGTGGGACATTGCCAGCTTGCAAGCCCGGGTGTTCCACAGGCATGCTCAGGGCATTTGCAGCCTGCTACACAGCATTTTACAATTAAGCTGTGGAAATCCCCCACAAAACAGAGTTATGGTACTTCGGGAAGGTTTGGAGTTTGATTGGGTTTGGGGTGGTTTTTTCCTTTTTTTTTTTTTTTTTTTTTTTTTTTTTTTTTTTTTTTTCCTCCTCTTTCCAAATTCTTTGTGTCTAAATGGTGAAGGCATATCTTGATTAACTTGTTTGCATGGGGACCATGGAAGCCTCAAGATACTGCTATCAGCAGGAGCAGTCCCAATGCCCTTTCTGGCCCCAGACCCCATGCCCTGGGTTAAGAGAGCTGCCTTCTGGGTTTGCTTGGAGAAACTGCTGAGGGTCTGGGCAGGCAGGCTGGCAGGAGCAGGCATTCTCCTACCTGAACTTCCCTGTAATAGATAGAACTACTTCTTCAAAATACTTCCATTTTTTAACAATTAAATAGATTTCAAAGGAAAAAAAAAATTGTTAGAATTTTTCAGACCAGCTGTAGTTCACAAGCTACTTATTTGAATGCCAGTGTAATACAAATGCTGCTGCACTGAACTATTGGACTTGGTTTAGACCCTTGGTTTCTACCATTAATTGTGAAATACTGCTCATGGGAGTAGGTTTGAAAGTTATGGCTTCTCATAAAAAAAAATTAGGAGTGCATTTCTGTTCCTCTCTTTTCTGTTTTTTTGTTGGTTTGTTTTTTCCTTTTAGCCTGGTAGGTTTTAGACTTTGGGTTTTTTATTATCATTATTTATTTTGTGGTGGGGCTTTTTTGGCGGGGGGGGGTGGGGGGTGTTTTGGTTTCATTTGTGGCTGTTGATTGGTTGGCTTTTGTTTGAGTTTTTTGTTTGTTTTTTTTAAATCTCATAGCTTTACGAAAAAAAAAAAAAAAGGATATTTTCTCCTAGTACACATTGGGACAGGAATACCTCCAGCTTGCATGATTACAAAACAATGTGTGTGCATGTGTGTAGTAAAATGAAGGTGTGAAAAACAGCTGGTTTCAGGGTATTTTTTCACATGTGCCATTTTCAGATGTTCTGCAGGACAAAAATTTCTGGTTTGGTTAGCAGACTGACATGTTGGGATGCTGGAGAGATGTTGAAAGTCAGGTTTTATAACTAACTGACTTAGGAAATACATTTTTTCTAGAATCAGTTTGTTCTGCAGATGAGGGTTGTGGAATAGTTAAATATGCATAGATATGCATAAATAGGGAGTTTGTTTCCTTTAAGGTTTTTGGCTTATTGCTGGAATAATGTGTTTAATGTACCTTAGAAGTTGTTAACATCTGATAAAGGTTTTCTTATCAGTTGTTCCTTTCAGGTTTTTTTTTCAGGATCCCTTCTTGAATGTCCTGGCTGCCAGCAGAATTGAAGGCTGGAGGCAACTCATGACCACCAAACTGTGACAGCCCCGGGGTCCCCTGCTTCTGGCTGCTCAGAGTACCCACTGGGCTGCTGTGGAGATGAATGGAGAACAGCAGTATGATGCAGGTAATGGTCTGGCTGAGCTCCCTGGCTAATGGGTCTCAAAAAACTTGGCAAGAATCAAGATGAGCACAGTGGATGCTTGATAGTGCATGTGTCTGATGCTGTGTGCTGTATACTGGGATAAACTCAAATTTCAGTGAGTGTGGGTTAAATTCTGGCTACAAGGCTCATTTTTTTTATCGCTCTTTTTTTTATTGCTCGGTTTCAAAGCAGGGTATATCATTGGCTTAAAGGAGAACAAAATCTCACCTTCCTTAGTAATTGGGTTCTTAGGAAGCTGTGTCTTTCCTCTTCATGATACTGCTGGAGAGATGGGCCTGGGAAAAGCCCAGTGGCTTTTAATGCCCCTGTTTTAAAGCATTTGTCTGTCAAAGTGGTTCATGTCATTTTGTTCTGTCCTTGTGTTCGTCTTGTTCTTAATGTTTTGACAAGGTTGTACTGCTGGTTTAAAAAGTCATATAACTGAAGTTGTTTGCTGCCATTGTAATCTGTCTTGTTTTTCTCTTGCACCTTGGTGTGCCTGCCTTGATAGGCTTAGGATATCCACTCCTAATCTGCTGCAGAGTGGTATATTATGATAAACTAGCTCAGGTTTTGGTTCACCTTGAAACACCAGGCTGGGGGGATTGTTCAGCTTTCTGAAACAATTATGGGATTGTGCACTCTTAGCTGGGGTAGGGACCATCCATTTTTATAACTTACCTGCCATAGTTTCATTCTTTTCCTAGAGGAGGGCCCTACTTATAGTGCTGATACAATTAATAGAAAGCAAGTTTTAATTTGTAGTTACCAGTGTAAACAATTGGATTGGAACTTTGTCTGAGTATTACATTCCTGTGGTACTGTCCAACAAGCTGCTCTTTTCAGAGGACAGTTTATTATTTGTAGTTTCTGTGCCTTTACTTTGTGGAAGTCTAATTGATGTCAGTGTTACTGAAGAAATGTTAAATGTGATTTGAATCTGCAGTGCTTTGAGCTGAATACTATCATCTGCTCTATGTTGCTGAAATATGCTTTTTAAATTATTAATTATAGCCAATCGGGTTGTTGTCAACCTTACACCTTTAAAAAAGCAAGGAAAAGCAGCATGCACAAGCAGAATGTCTCCAGACATTTGTAAATAGCATTTCCTTTGCTAGTGGAAACTGCTAACTTCTGTCACATAGTGTAAGAAAGGGAGAAGAACAGTAAAGAGATGTCTACATGGTCAGCCATGGGGTGTTCACAGGATAATAGCACCTCCCTCTGTACTAAAACCTGTGTTGACATTTTTCCAGCTTCCTCAAAAAGTACCAGAGGTCCCACAGTCCTTTCTATGCTCTCTGGGAATAGCTGAGAAGGGTTTGATACGGTCTAGAAATTGTTCCACACCTGTTTTCCTGAGCATCCTTTTTATGCCTGGTTTGAGTTCAGATGGCTGTGAAAGGTAAAACCGTAAGTGAAGAGAGTTTTACTTGCTGAGTTTGAGTGTGGTTTCCAGCAAATGTTACCCATGTAGGCATAAGCACATTGGTTTTCTTGTGCCCTCTAATACTGTTCCATGAAGTGCTTTGAGATACACCAGTCCCAACCACTACTGGAACATTCCCTTCATATTCTTTGACTCGTGTAATTTTTTTTCCACTTGATTTCTAGCAGGTTTTGGAGATTACCCTCTGTTTTTCTGGTTTTTAGATAGCTGCTCTCTGCCTGCAGGAGCCCAGACAGTGGTCAAGGTTGTTGCTTGTGATGCTCTCCTGCACTATGAGGAGAAAAGACAACTTTTATTCTTGTCACAGGCTTTATCAGCTGCTGAAATCCCAACCTGTCTTTATTTATTCATGACCTTGCAGCTGGTATAGATAGAAAAGATTAACTGCTATGAAAATCAGATTGAACTCTATCTAAGTCTCAGGGTGACAAACCTTTAGGTTGGCCTTAAATTAAGGTCTTGCAGATTTTGGTATGATGTAGTTAAATGTCCAATATGACAATCTTCAGCTAAATCACATTAAAGGTGCATGAAAATTATTTGCAGTGAGGATTTAACTTGATTCCAAAGATCAAAATAGTCTGGTGTCAACTGTTTCCATTCCAGGTATTTTTAAAGGGCTGATGTCCCTAATATTTCACTATTGTCTTGTGTCCAAATGGTACAATTCAGTATTATTTCTCTTCCTGTGTGTATCAGAGAGCAGTAGGACATAATTAGTGGTAAAAATAAGAAAGGAAGAGTTAGCATTCAAAATAACGCATGTAGAAATAGTGGTAAATGGGAAGCAACTTAGGAAACTTCTAATATTCTTACAATTTTCTCAGCTCCAGAATAGATAAGCATTCTCCACAGAACCTCTGTGGGACACTTCTCAAATTTTACTTGAGAAAATATTAGCTTGAGTTGAAAGCTTTACAAAAACTGGTTGTATGGAGAGGCCACAGGGGTGAGAATCACATCTGGTTTCTTTCCCTGCCTTTCCCAAAGTTGTGCTTTGCCACTGAGCTAGTGTGGCTCAGTCATCCTGTCTAATACAGAAAAATATGTCAGCATCTAGTAGGAAAGCTGAATTAATTTAGGACTTGTAGCAGTTAAGGATATGAGAAAAAGGAGAGAACATACATTTTTGTTCACCCATGCAGTGTTAGATTAGTAAATTATGCTTTAGGATTAAATGGATTAAATACAGTTTTGTGTGTTGTCATCTGTCATATTAATTTGCAAGTTTTCTCACAGAAGCGAGAATTTCTGGTGTAAGTATCTGAGGTTTTATGGAGCAGTTTGAAGTCAGACTGTTCAGAACACTTAATACAGACATCTGGTCCCTCAGGAATCTGGCTTCATTAAACTGGGCTTCTCTGTATCCCAGGATCTGTGAACCCATGAGGATGCTGCTGTGCAATAGGGTCTTGCAAAAAGTGCCAACAGACCGGATCAAAGGTTTGGTTTAAACACAGCCTGCTCTGCTGCTACTGTCCTGCCAATAAAACCAGAAAAGTGACTGGATTCTGACTCTCAAAGATTTTTAGCTAGTGTGAGCCCCACTAGAACGAAGATCCTTGACCACACTTCTGGGCTGTTTCTGCATTCGGGTGTTAAAAAATAAGAGGATTTTTTTTTTGAGATTCTTCATAGTTTGTGTAGTTCTATAACATCTCCCACGATTAAAAAGCTCTGATTCTGTAAATGCTGTGCGAAGTAACCGGAGTGCTGTGGGAGGGCTGGGGATGAGAAGCAGCGAATACATTTGTTCAATCCTGTAGCTCAGCACAGCCTGGGGCTCTGTCAGCCCCTGGAGGAAAAGAAAGCACCTGAGCTCCCCAGCTCTGCACCCACTGGGTGAAGTGTGAGGCTAATCACCTTGTCTCGTTTAGTTGTAAAACCTTAGTGAAGTGCAAGTGCAAGCTGAGCCCAACTCTTCGGAATGAGAGGAACTGTAGGTTTTGGGTGCTTTTTAAAATAAGTTTTAAAAAAAACTCCTTCTGGCTCAACGGAACTCCGTGCAATAAAGCAGGAGTCGCACTGAATTTGCAATGAGTGTTGGACAGCAATTTGTGGATTTCTTTTTTTTTTTTTTCCTACGAAAAATGAATAGCAGGAGAGCTTCTGGGTGTGCTGGAGGTTTAGGCACTGTACAGTACAAAGCTGTCTGAGCCCTGCTCTCACCGCAGCACTGACCTGGAAGGAAACAGCTCTTTTAGATATTAAAGCATACGGGCTGCAGAGACCATGGATTAGTGGAATAACAAAGGACCCGTGGTAACTGATCCAGTTGGGAACTGATTTTAACCATAGTTAAAGGCAAAAGGGGAGCTGGAGCAGCATGCAAACTGACTTTCTCAGGAGCTCCTTGTAGCAATTAAGTGGCAACAGAAGTTACTAATTGACCCTTTCAGTGTGTTAAGTGACCTGTGCCTCATTTAAGGAGCTTAACTGCCCCTCAGACAGTTATCTGATGATAACATGTTATTGAAGACTTGGTGCTGCCAGGGGCTTGGTGAAGAGCAGGGCTGGAAAGCCTCATGATCCCTGTAGTATTCCCAGGTCGAGCTCCTTGGCTTTCAAAGTTGTTAAAAATCGCGGAGCAGTCAGGTTGCTTTATGTTTCCTTTCAAACAGGAAGGCGTGAGGCATTGCAAGCTGTGCTTTTTACACACAAAGTGTCTTTTGGAGTTGGAGGGAAGTGGGGTTGTTGCTGTTCTGGAGCAGCCGGGTGCTTTCCGGTGGGAAAGGATGAGTTGGCTTTCCCTGCCTGGGATTAAAAACAGAGAGAAGTTTGCTCTTGTGACTGACGATAGATGTTGCGTTCAGGCTGATGCTTCTTTCCACCTCCGTTCTGCAGCTGTGTGCTTAAGCATTTTTGTGGTTATATAAAAGTAAAATGCTGTTTTAATGTGTTAAGGAGTCTTAATCTGTTTCAACAACATTTTTGCAATGGAATTATATTTTTCATAGAATGACTTGCAGCCAAAGCTTTGATCAGTTTCCCTCTCATTTGCAAACAGCTGTGGTCTGTGACTGAGCCTCTTTACTCCATGAAAAAAATTTAAAAATACAATTACTTGCTTCAGTCCTTCTCCAGGTTATTTCTTTGGTAAGTTAAAAATTATCCCCTAAAAGCGATGGTTTTATTCAGTTCAAGGTCTGAATTTTTTGAGCTCTGAAACTGATGAAGGGCCAATATAACCAACTGGGGTTGCTTAAAAATTCTAAAATGAAATGGAGTTAGGGAGAGATAAGAGCTGTCTTTAAAACAGATATCATCACCAGCAAACAAAAGCTAACTGAATATACATTTCTGAAGTTCGGGAAATTATAATTCCTGAATTACAATGGAAAGTTGAAGATGAGTTTAACAATCAGTTTGAAAAGAAAATGAACCTACTTTACACTCGGGACTTGCTGGGTTTTTAAAGGATTTAAAGTAGCTCAGAATTCTAGGCAAATATTTGCCCCTCTCTATCCGAGGCCTGAGGACTGCTGTGGAGCATACTTAGCAAGTTGTCAGCATGTCCACGGGGCTGATAAGGGCATGTAATAGCATTTCTTTTCTCTTTTTTTGACACATAGTGTTTCCTACTCAAACTACTACTCTTTGAAATAACAGTTCCCACCTGTCCTGAAAAATGCTGAGTGTGCAGGAAATGTTGGTGTCCCTGTAACAGCTGCTGAGCTCTCCCCGTGCTGGTGAGAGACAGAGATTTCTGGTTTCAGATATAAACAAGCTATCAGGTTTCCTGGTCCTGAGAGATGGAAATCTCTCACGTTCATTCATAAAAACAAGTCTGGTGAAGGTGGTAGAGTCAATCTAAAAGTGAAAATGAAAAGCTTTGCTTCTAGGTTGTGTCTCTACTGTCACTTTTGCTGCTGGACCTGAAGTGCTGCTTGTGTGCTGAGATTAAAAATGCTGCTTCCATGAGGTGGGACCCTGCCTGCTCACCCCAGCTCTGCCTGCAGGGAAGAACTAATGTGGCTGAGTGGTGAACTAAATAGAGGGCCTGAAATCCAGCCTGTGTTGATTGTGGGGTCTTTTCAGCAGAATGGGTTACATGTTGGAGAAATCGGGAATAGGAGGGGAGCAGGAAAGTGACCCAAGAGCTGATGGGGAGTTTGGGGAGGGCAGACAGGATTGATAATAGTAACAGAGAATCTGGTGACGTGGCTCACTACAGCTGATTGCATCCTGCACCTCCTGAGTGACTTTTGAACTGTGGCTTGAGCAGTTTTAGCACATTTTTTGTTTATATGCATCCAAAACTGAAGTATACTTTGTCTAAAGAAGCTGTTACACCTTATGTTTTAAAATGATCCTTTGAGTTTCTTGATTTCAGTTGTTCAAACTGGTTTCCTTAGAGCTACCCTGAATACCTCTCTGTGCTTCAGTGTTTTATAGTAACTAATTACTATCTAGCTTGAAGAGACAGTAGTAATATTTCAATTTTTGTTTTACTTTCTTTTCAAACCTCTTACGGTCAGTATTGTTTCCTGGATGGTTTTTAATTTAATATACTGATGGTCCAGAATGCCCAGAGTTTTGAGTCAATTTGTTGATACAGATGTGGAACTCTTCTGCCTATGTTCTCCTCTCACGAATTGTAGACAATTTGTGCTTAACAAAGTCCTCAATATCTCACTATTTTTCAGACCAAACACAACCTAAAGGGCCTTTCACATACAAAGAAAAGTTAAATACTGTTGTCTGTGTAAATGCTTAACTGAAGTCCATTGCCCATTTGTCTGTTCAGACATCTGGAATTGAAATGGGTTTTGCTGAAGGTCTTCGTGGCCTAAAACAGGCTGTTAGACAGAAGGTGTTTGACTTCTCTTCCAGATGCTGGTTCCAGTGTGGAAGAAATGGAATTCAATTGGGATGAGTATCTAGAAGACACAGGAGCAACTGCAGCCCCCCATGGATCTTTTAAACATGTGAGTAAGGGAGTGTGTTTTCTTACCACTTCCTGCATTGTTTTTTTGCTGTACTGAATGTTTAAGGTTTCTCTGGATGAGCTGATGCTGTCAGATCTGTAGGACTAACTAGGATAATATTTCTAAGAGTAATGAGAAATGAGGAATTTCACCTTTTTATTACTATTTCTTATCTTTCTCTCTGCACATAGCACAGGGTAATCCCATCTCCATTTGCTGAAAATTAAGGGACTCCTACTCTTTTCTGCACCAGAAGATAAGCTTTATTTGCCTTTAAAAGCCCCAAACTAGCTAGTTTCTCTCATCTTTTTCTACTAGCAATTGCTATGGAGGAGATAGCTTTAGAAAGTTGGTGCCATAGTTCTCAAATTGCAGAATTCAAATGTGCTGTCAAGTAAGGTTTTAATGGTAGCTCTCAAGGAGGCCAGGGAGAAAATAATAGGTCTGCCAAACACTTGACTGTAGTAGTTAGAAAACTGATTAGGATAATTGCTGATCACAGGCTTAATGGGTAGGATGAAGTCTTGATAAGTCCTTGTCTTTGCCCTTGGATATCTTTAATGAAATGTTTGTTGGGAAAATCCTGGAGTGCACTGTCCCATTGGGTGAGATCTGAATGTGAAGTCTGGCTTCTTGTACTGGGACATCAGTGAAGGTGAGCTGTAAGGAGCTGCTTTCCAAACTCTTTGGATCTCTTCCAGCAATTGAAACTCCTTCCAGGGTAGCTTATCCAATTCTTTATTACAGTTACTATTTAAAAGTCTTTCAAAGACAGACTGAGTGTTATGCCATGAGTTAGTGAGTTAGTGTTATACCATGGCAATGAGGGTGGTGTGGCACATTACTTAGGAAGCACTCTCTGGCACTCAGGCTTCTAGGTTCTATGTCACCACTTTGAGTGATGGAGACTTAAATCAACAGGAAAACAAACAGATCTGTTCATAGAAGGATCACAAAGCATTTTAAGTCCAAAGGTAACCTACTGAAGCAGAAAATATTAAAGAATATTGTTAAAATATGGCAATTGTGAGTAGTAGAGATGCACACAATAAATGTAGACTTCACAGAAGCTCTTCCACTTTACAGTTACACTGAGGTGTAATTGTGAGCTTTTTGTTCAGAATAAACATTCATGTATCTCATTTCTAAAAGGGAGAGGCCAGTGCTTGCTTTATTTTTCCTTGGTGTGCAAGACTCTAGCAAGAGCTTACTCAGAGTGGAGGTGTCCATGCAGCCCATGCTGCAGTTTGGAATCGGCATTGGGCGGTAGCATGAGGGGCAATCTGTCTGCTCCTCTCCTCTGGTTTGCCTTATGTGATCTCTGCTGAAGAAGCTTGCTGCCATAGCTCAGGCATTATACAAACTACTTGGCATGCCAGCTTTTGCAGCAGTGCCCAGCAGAGCTGAGGGTGCAGCCCTATTTTATTAGTGAGCAGGAGACGTGCTCTGAATGCCTTTGTTGCCCCTGCGCTGTGCTCTGTGCCAGTTCAGCTGTGTCAAACCAGAGGCCTGATTGCTGTGGCCACGATCAGGAAAAATACAGTTAGGCTTAAAGAAAAATCCACAGTTTGTATTGTTATTATTCCCTGCATGTGCAGAACACGGTGCAGTTTTGCTGGTGAAAGTAACACTGTTGTGAAGAGCACTTTAGTGAGCAGGTGTGGGCATAGCCAGGCCCTTCCCTGCTGCATTGGGTGCAGGCTGTGCCCAGGGAGCCTGGCTGGCCACCTTTCACACCCTGATATGCTTGGGGAGCTGAGTGGAGGACTCAGGGTGCTTGGAGCACGGTGCCTGGAATCATGAGGAAGCTTGAGAATAGATTCTAGCAAGTTTGGGAGGGGAACCTTCAGGTGTTTGCTAGCAGAATTCCCTTAAAATTTGTCTAAAGGCCAATTTTGATGTTCTCTGTAATAAACTTTCCATAAAAATTTGGAAAGTTAATGGTGACATTGAATTGACAAGCATTGAGAAGAGCATATTTACAGCAACATCATATCACCTAGATCTTGATGCTAATAGAAATTCAATGGGCAAGGTCGGGTGCTTTGCCTTTCTGCTGACCATTAAGGTAATGGTTTGGAAAAGGCAGAGGAGAACCTCAGTGCCTCCCAGTGGAGAGTGACAGTCTGTCTCTGTGACAAAGCCCTAAAAAAAACCAATGTGTGATTCCAGGCTGAGGAGAGCATACAGGCACTGATGGCTCTGTGCTAGCAACTGGTGGTCCTTCCAGCAGAATCAGTCTGGTGCCAGTTCTTGACTTGAAGAATGGTTTATTTTTATAATCTACCATCAGGAAAGCTAAGACAAAACTACATTTGTACTTTCAAAAAAACAGAGAGGGGAAAACAAGCTGAAGAGTAGTATTGCAAAAGAGCAAGTGGGCATGTATAAATAAATAGATTAATTAATAATAAATAAATAGATTAATTAATATAAATAAATTTTAAATGGAAGCTTAAGGTTTTTGTTTGATTCTTTTTAAATGTTGCAGTATTGAGACTGTTACCAGCCTTCCACTGTAAGCAATGGGTGAGAAATACCTAACCCACATTCTGGGAGAGTACATGATCAGGTTAAGAAAATGTAGTCCATAATTACACAGCTCATGTTAGCCAAGAAGTAGACTTTCTGATGGGAGGGTGGACTTAAGACGATCATATTTGTACGCTTATTTTAATTTTGAAAGCCCTGCTCTTACTCAGAGCAAGATACACTGGAAAATGTAAGCTGCTTCCTTAAACTAAGCATGTTCTATGTTTAATTTGTTTGCATTTTAAAAATTGAACAATATTAAGATCCAAGTGACTGTTCTGCCTGCAATCTAGGAGGAAAAAGAGCTTACAAAACCCAGGAGCTGCACTGGATGCCAGTGGTGTCATCCCACACTAAGTCTAAATACACCTAGGACTGTTAAATGCTCTTTTAAAATTCCTCTCTGCAACTCATCTATGTGTGTAAACTTGGGTGAGAAATAAGTTGGTGTTCAGCTTCATCTGAACACGTGTCAGCTCTGCACTCTTGCGTGCTCTGAATACTTTTTCACCATTTTTTTATCATTATCTGAGCTGAATGGGATCCCCGGGTCCGGCACAGAAGAAGGGATAGTGTTTTATGAGAAGGAGGGGTTGGGGGGTCCTTTTTGTCGGTCTGCTCAGGGCTCCGGGCTGGAGAAACCGAGTGGCCCTGCTTCCAAACGCTCAGCGCTGTCGTCTTGCCCGGCTGCCAGGAGAGGGTGCTCACTTCTTGGTCTCTGCCGAAACCACCGGGGAACGTAAATGACAGGGTTTGAAAAACGCACCTGACTTCGGGGAAAGCTCCATCTGTTGCTTTTGATTTCCCTAAATGCAGCTTCCTCCACCAGGAGGCTTTGCTGAAAGTTTGGGCATAGGGAGTTGTAATTTTCCCATTCCTCAGACTTTGTGTCCAGCTCATGGCTTTTCTTTCAGGAATCAGAATGTGAAGCCTTTAGTAGAATCTCTTTAGCAAGGCAGCTGTCTCTTTGGAGAGGTGACCTCTGTAATATCTCTCCAAAACATCCAGAGTTTTTGGGTCCTGCTGATTTTGTTCTTAATAAGGTTTTCTTTCAGGGAAGGGTACTAAGCTAAGGGATGTGAACAGTTAACAGAGGCATATGCTTTTCTTTCTGATGTAGTTCTCTTAGTTTTATTTTTAGCAAACCAGTATGTGCTGGCTGATGAGACTGTAATAGCTGTGGCAGTCACTGAACCATCAGCGTGAAACTGGTAATAAATAACCCAGAAAAGGTCTACTGCATCTGCATCAGACTGAAAACCTTCCTGCAGCTGTTTGGATGAGGAAATAGAACTTGGGACCACATAGGAAAGAGAACACCGGTTACGTTCAGCTGGGGAGGGATCAACACATTGGTTAAGACTGAGGCCATGGAATTAAATGTAGCTCAGTAACATAGTGTAGTGGGAGCAGAGCAGGGTTCTTCTGCTCTTTCAGGAGTGTTTGAGCTGGGACTAGTTAGGAATATGAGAAAATTCACACTTTACCTTTTCTTTTTTAGTTCACATTTCCATACCTGATTCCTCACCTGCCCACCACAGATACAAAGTATTTGGCAGTTTATTGTTGCCAAAGCATGAGTTCACAAACTGAAATGTTGTTTATAGTCTATGCCATTTATGAAATAATGCTACAGGCAGAATGATTTAGCATGTTGGATAGAGAAATTAAAAATCCTTTTTTGCAGTCTGAGCAGATTCATGCCTTCCTAAGCAAGCATGGTGGAAGAGCCAGTTTAGATCTTGTGACTTAAAGCACACATATGTGGTCAAGCAGGCATTTTGTCCAAAGAGGTTGCAAGATAGAGTGTAACACATAAAGTCAAAGCTGTGCTGCTGGGTTTGACTTGTAGTTGTCCTTGTGAGCCCAGAGTTAGAAAGCTTCTCAGTGGTGGGTGAGGTATTGTCCAGGACTGGAAGAAGAGTTGCAAGCTATTGATTTAAGGTTGGAAGATACTCTGGAATGAGTGATGAGGTTGTTTTTCTGAAGAGATTTCAAGGCATTTGACTTGGGTTTTTTTGCTAATGAAGATGCCTAAACTGTTCCTCCTGTTCCACTAAGTTTCTGGGAGGTGCTCAAATGTGATGATCGTCTTCTTCTTCAGGTGGATACAAGTTTGCAGAATGGTTTTGCTCCTGGTATGAAGCTAGAGGTAGCTGTCAAGTCTGACCAAAACACCTACTGGGTGGCCACCATCATTACTACCTGTGGGCAGCTGCTGCTGTTGCGCTATGATGGTTACGGGGAAGATCGCAAGGCTGACTTCTGGTGTGACATCCTGACAGCTGATTTACACCCCATCGGCTGGTGTGAGCAGAACAAGAAGATTCTCAAAGTGCCTGAAGGTATTGGCTCCATATGCAGAAGCAGGGAGTGCATACAGAAGTTGCTTTTGTCCTTTGTAAGCCCAGAGATAGTCTTCATAATTGCTGTGATGCACAGGTGGGATTGCTGTGATAACAAATTGAGGTTGTCTGCCATGTTCTCCTGAAATCCTGTAACTTAAAGTAGAAGGCTGCTCTTTTACCAGAGAGGTGTTAATTTCAGAATTGGTCTCATTTTTACTGAAGCTTAGTGTTATCTTAATCATCACCCACCAAATTCTACTGCTTTGTCATTTCCTTTAAAGATTTAATGTTGCTTTGTGTCATCTCTTAATTTGTTAAGGGTGAGTATGTAGCAAATTCTTCTGTGTTGAGTAGTGCAAGAATATGGTAATGTCTTGTCCAAATGATCTTTAACTGTCAGGAAAGAATCATGGCTGTCTTCTTCACTTTTCACTTAGGTATCAAGGACAAGATACCTGACCAGGAGGAATTCCTTCAGCGAGTGCTGAAAGGAGCATGCAGTGCTCCTGCTAACCTGCTGGAGGGGGTAAGTGCTGCAGTGTGCTGCATCATGGGTTTTCCCTTTGTCATTAAGGAAACCCCTGCTAAAATTGTTAGTTCAATTCTTTTTTAAATTTAGGAAGCATTATAGCATGATGCTGTCCTTAAAGTTCTACTCTCTAACGTTTCTTATTTACAGTATTTGATTTTTATAGTGTTGGCCTGAAACATTTCTGTCCCTGCAGGTTTGGGCTGTTCTTTAATGCTATCAAAAGACTTTTTTTTAAACCACATTTGAAGGTTTCTGTCTTCCTCCTGTTAGTCTTCTTCATACAACTTTAAGGAAATAATCCTTTCTTTATATAACTTTTATGTTGTCCCCTTCAGTTGGCTCCTTTTAATGATTTTTTAAATATATTTTTATATTTTTTTTACTAACAGGCAGACTATTGTTTAACCTAAATCTTGCATCTTTACTAGTGAAGAACCAAATTTTTATCCCCTCCTCTGCGCTTTAAAAAAGAATATTTACAGCCCCCAACAATGTCTGTCTGTAAAGTACAGAATATAATTTTTTTGAAAGATGCCATTTTTATCTTTTTATCTTTTCTGTCTAGTCATCTTTGTATGCTAGGTGACTCAGTTTTAAGAGATTAATCATGTTCCCTTCAAACCTTGACTAAATAAGTTATAAAGCTTCTGAAAATGAGGAGTTAACTAAAACGTGTGACTGTATCTACAGGCAGTGCAGAAGCTCAGATGCAAACATCAGCAATTCTAAACATTATAATTTCTGTTGTGTCAGTAAGGGACATGTATTTCTTTACTTCTGTATTCACAATTTATTTATGCAAAAGGAATGTGCATGAAGAGGAGGGAAGTGTGGGATTCGTTTTGTTCTGTTGAGCAGAATGGTTTGTCCTCTTTTTTGTAGCTTCACAGAGGGAAAAATCCACTGGATCTCATTGCACCAGGCTCCCGACTGGAGCTGCAAAACATCCGAGATTCCCTGGAAGCCTGGGTGGTCAACGTGGTGGACAATGTTGGTGGGAGACTGAAACTGCGATACGAGGGGCTGGGGGATTCTGACAAGTTTGACCAATGGATATTCTACTTGGACCCTTTCCTTCATCAAGTGGGATGGGCAACTCAACATGGATACAGCCTGCAACCACCTTTAGGTACTTCAAATCATGCATTATTTCCATGGTGATCAGAGGCCAGAGAATACTTCTGCTGCCCTGGGGCTCTAAGTCTGCCTGCTGGATGCATGTGGTCAGCGTGTCATCTGACAAAGGTTGTGCCTAATGAAGTTTAAGTGAAAACACCACTACACCATCCTACAAGGCTTTGACCCACTCACTTGAAAGTAGCTGAATGGTTTTGGCTGCCAAAACTTTCCACCTGTTTGTGGAAAGGGAGAAACTGAGGAAGGGATTGCATGCATGGTTGGTTTCAGTAGGTGTGGATCCTGGGCAGAAGGGAAGTGATTTTTTTCCTTTAGGTACTGCTCAACAGAAGCCTTTGCAGCTGGGACTCCAAGTCCACTGAGATAACAACTCTTTAGACAAGACCTTAATTATGTGGATATAAAATGTCCTCAAAAATGGGTAACCAGGGAATGAGTGTGTGGAAGCAGAGGCAGAGGAGTGAGCAGATTATCATAGTTTCCAGGCCTGTGTGTGTTGGGGTGAGTCATCAAAGAAGTGGGATGTAAACTACAAATGGGTTGCTTATGGGCTGAGCAGTGGTGTAACATGTTTCCTGATGAGGAGAAACCTTGGCATAAAACTGAAAAATATTGAGTCTTTATCCTTTTTGCACAGGCAGGTGTACATCTAAGGTTCTGGCAAACTGTGCTATCAGTTGGGTTTAGGTTGTTTAGAAGAGTTGTTTTTGTTGTGTTGGTTTTTGGGTTTTTTTTTCTTAAAGTTTCCCCCTATGGCAAGACAAAATCATGCTGAGGAAAACAAACCCATTTCCATTGAAAATCAGTGAGCATACTGCCTTTGATGGTGCTGTGAACAGGGAAATGCTGGGTGAAATGAGCATTTTGAGAATGCTGACAGAAATGAGATGGGTGGGTTCTGCAGCATTATTCACATGAATCCTGGCTTTTAAAAACACTAGTTAGCTACTAGACTTGCTTTCTTTTTGTATCTATGTAAGAGCCTTTGATACACTCACCAGCTTGACTTCAGGGATCCTTAGTGAATGATTGCACTGGTACAAGTAGTTCATCTTCTATCAGAGAGATGTGTGGTCTGCAATTACAGATGCTAAAAGAGTAACTGATGCAACTGGGACAGAATTGTGGAGCATTTATTGAATTTTCTGCTTGCTTAAACATAAAACAGACTGGCTTTATCCAGGTAGGATTTGTCTTTTCCTCAGTACTGATGTGCCCTCCTTTTTCTCTGAACTAATAGACTGGGCAGCATATGGGTGATACTGCTGCTTGAATTCAGTCCCTTTTTGTAACTCATCCAAATGTGTAAGAAACCAGAAAGTTTTTAAGAAGGAATGTATTTGCACAGATGCTGAACAGATGCTAATTTACCACTTGGAGGAGCAGAAATTTTCTGTTTTCTGAGGGATAAGAAGAAAGAAGATTGTCATTTACTGTTTTTCTTTTTACTCAAGCCATTAGGTCCTTGAAGAGTGAGGCAGATTGGCAAGAGATACTGAAGAAGGTGAAAGAGGAGGAAGAGGAGTCATCAGTTCCTACAGATCTCTTTAAGGTAAAGACACAATATGTGTAGTTTAATGCTGTAGGTAATGTAATGAAAATGCTGTATTCCTAAGAAATCATTCAGAGAAGTCAGTAGCTGTTACTGAAACTTGTTAGGCTGCTTTGTTGTGGGTTTTTTTACATTCTGTTTCCTTTCTCAAAAAAAAAATCATACAACGATACATTTCTTGTTAACTTAGACAGTGTACCCATCACAGATGTCTTGTCATAGTGGGCAAAATTCCTGGTTCTGGTCTTTTATAGAACAACCTCTGGTTGCTGTCCTTCTAGAGGAATGCAGGGTTACTATGGTCTCTCTAATTCTGTGAGTACACTGAAAAGTTTAACATGTATGACACCTAATTTGTAACTCTTGATACTTTATTTTCCAGGATAAACCTGTGATTGGAGTGCATTCTTTCTCTGAAGGCATGAAGTTAGAAGCTGTGGACCCAATGGCTCCTTTTGTAATCTCTCCTGCTACAGTTATCAAGGTACCAGAGTTCTTAACTTGTTCTGACAGGATTCAATTCAATTTCTGCTTCTTAAATATTCAGGACGTTCTCATTAATTGATTATCTTAAAATATTGAGCTAGTTTTTATTTTGTATGGGGGACAGGCTGCCAGGGGGAAAAAACCAAACTGCTGATTGTAAAGACACTGGATTTGAAAGCAGGGGAAAAGTTCCATAAATATACAAGCTCAATAGGTCAAGTAGCTGAAATTGTCAAATGCAGATTTAAAAAATAAGATATAATCCCTTATAATCTGAGTATCCATTTGAATATAGATTCTAGGTGGTGTTTTGGGGGTTTTTCTTTGCAAAAGCTGATGTCATTCCTGTGCACAAGATCTGATGTTTAAATAGCCTGGTTATCAAACAAGGGCTCATGTGAGTTTTAAAAAGTTGAAATTAAAAATCCCCACCATAATCTGGTTTTGAGCAACTTCTCTCTTCCTGTTTCAGTAAATAGGTGAAAAGTTATAAAGGGACTTTCTTTGATGATGTAAACCAAAATGTTCCTGTGAAATATAAAACTAGGACATACTTTAGAATCTTTCTTGTATATTTTCCAGAAACTGTTGCTTTTTCTTGAGAGAGAAACATGGTTCTCTTTTGGCTAACTACAGGTATACAATGAAAAATATTTCATGATAGAAATTGATGACTTGAGACCAGAGCGTACACCCAGCCAGTGTTACATTTGTCATGTCAACAGTGCTGGGATTTTCCCTGTGCAATGGAGTCTGAAGAATGGTTTGCATCTCAGTCCCCCACCAGGTATGTTTGTGCAAGCTTGTCATGCTCCCTCCTTGTTGAAGGAAGTAGATTGCCAGTCCCCAGAGTGCTATGCTTAGGACAACACTTTTGGAAAAGAGTTATACAGAGCAGAAAAGGGAAGAACAAGAGAGATCAAATTCTGAGAAACAGGAGCTTTGAGTTAGTGAAACTGAATTTTCCTGGGTGCATGCCTGGATTTGAGAAGATGAGAGTAACTGGGGATGCTGGTCATGCATAAAAATGTGGACACTTAAACAAATGGAGTATGTGGGCTGGGGCTGAAGGCAATGCTGATTTCAACATTAGTTGACATGGTATCAGAAGCCTATAGTCTTTGCATTGGATTTTTGATTCTGATCAAAATGGAATATTATTATCTGATGCTTAAAATATTTTTAGAGTATCTTACCACTTAGAAGTTAAGTTAGTATATTCTTTTTCAAGGACTGATCAGACAAGGTAGCAGATTCCTTAAGGACATAAAGGAACTGGGGAGTGGGACTGAAGCTTACAAAGCTTATAATCTTGTAGACTCCCCAGAAGGGTTGGGCATTCTGAGTTGTTTCAAGAGTGCTACTGGCACTGATAATAAATGGGTCCTTGATTTCTTAAACCCTTGCCACTCTTACAAGGGAGTGCTACCAAGGTGCTACTGGAATGAGTGCTGCAGTTGTCTCCTCACCAACCTCAGACTGTCATGGCTGCACATTTCTGGACCTAGCTCCTTTCAGTTATTTGCTTTTTATTAGATCACAGGGAAGCAAAGTATTTGGTTTAAGTAGAATTTATTTTGTCTTTTTCCTGGAGAGATGCCTCTCCTGACAGACTTGCATGTTGAGACTCTTCCCTTCAGACATGTACAGATTTACAGCTGTTGACAAACTTGAAGAGCTTCTTAGCAAAACTAACTACTCTATTTACTTGGTATTTAATGTGTTTGAGAGAATAAGAGGTTGCTATTGAGCACATTTTGAGTGCAATATTATGGAAAAAATGTTAAAAGTTTTAGTCATATTACTAAAGTAATCTTCTGAAAACTTCATCAGCATTTCATCTGTACCCTCTGATCAGTGTGAACCCTTCCCTGTGTTTGGGTTTCTGCTCAGCAGATGTACTTGATTCATGCTTGATGTTGCTCTCTGTGAAGTCACTTCTAGTTTGACACCATTTCAGGTCAATAATGGGAATCTGGGTGTGGCAGTACCCAAAGTCCCCTGCAATCAAAATAAAAGAATCTCAGAGGCATGAGAACCATGCTATGGGCTGAGCCCAGGTGGCTCAGTGAATCCCTACTCAGCTGACAGACTTGATTTACCCAAATAGATCTCAGTGATCTGTACTTCATGTTAAACTTGAAATGAGTCATTTGCTTTCATGCTGTTTAATTAACCCCTTTGTTTTTTCTTCACCTAGGTTATCCTGGGCAGGACTTTGATTGGGCAGACTACCTCAAACAATGTGGTGCTGAGGCAGCTCCCCAGACCTGCTTCCCTTTGGTAAGGTTCTTGTGCAGAAAAAACCCTTTTCTTCTGTTATTTGAACGACACTCTTGATTCTAGGTAGAAGACCCTTTTGCATCTTAGATCACTGTGATCACTGAAGAACTTCCTAAAGTGCAAATGTATGTGGACAGTAGTGCATGCCAGATTCCTAGATAAGTAATGCTTCAGTTGTGGTAAAGGAGATTGAAAAGAAATGAGTGTTTTGTAAAATTGAGATGTGTAAGAGGCCATGGAATACTCATAAAACAGTATTGATCCTTGGCACTCCTGTAGTTGTGGAAACAGGGCCTTTTAATGGACCTTGTTTTCATTTACTTAGTGCACTCTTTCAATCTTCCTTCCTTTCAGCTTGAAAAATTCATTCCATTATATTAATCAATATCAAGTCATCTTAAATTAGTACCAGATAATCATTTAACATTAATGAGTGCCTGAACTACTTGCTAGATTTTGGGCTTTTGTTGGTTCAGTGACAGTATTGCTGTCTCCCAAAGCAGAACACCTTGTCAAGCAGAAGAGGGTACTATTAACATTTGCCATCCAGTTCCATTTACAATGCTTGGACGTTTGCGGTGCTTAGGGGAAGAAATTAAAATGAATAATTACTACTTTTTGAAGAGGGTGTTGCTGGCTTTGAATTATTGTTGCCCTTGTTCTGTCTTGTAAGCTGTGGCATCTTTGAACAGGTCATTGAATTTATTATCCCTTTTCTGAGAAGAGTTGATCACTGTAGGTTAGTTCCAGAATTCATAATGTATTGATCCTGTAATTATGTAGCAGAGTGGCTCTGGAAGAAAAATTCCTTTTTCTGGCTGTTACTTCTTATCTTTAATTCACACACTTAAGAGCTGGATAGATAACCATTCTTACATTTTAGGAAATATTTTATTAAAATGGACTAAATTGATGAATAAAGGGAAATCCTATTTATCAAAAAAAAGAAAATTAAGAGAAAGCTTCCACTGCTGTCTGCCAGAACTCATCTGGATGAGGCAGAGATGTTATTTGCATACATAAAATGGATTTTCAAGCCAACATAATGGAATACAGAGCCTGGTCAGACTGTTTGTCAGACTTATCACATAGGTAGCAAGCAGCAGAGAATTTTTGGTTGCTTAGAATGCATTCAGTCCTTTCAGTGAGTCTCAGGATCCTAAGTCTTGAGTACAAACATGTTCTTTTCTATGTCTGTCTGTCTTTTAACTTAAACTCTCCATCATTTGTAATATATCTTATTTGTATTCAATATGCTAATTATCTGAAACCTTCCCTGACTGCATGAGTATCTTTCAGTGTTACTCAAACACTGAAACTTTTATGTGTTTCCCCTGTTCCTGGCTATTCATATCATAAACTGGGTAGGCAGATGGCATTTTACTCAAGTATTCTTTCTTTTTCCAAGTTAACTTCTGACCACGGATTCAAAGAGAATATGAAACTTGAGGCTGTGAACCCAGTTGATCCTGAAGAAGTTTGCATTGCTACAGTCACCAAGCTGAAAGAGTCCTACCTCTGGCTTCAGCTGGAGGGTAAGTTTGATGTGGGAGAAGAGAGTAGCACTTGCATGGATTCTTCTGTTGTACCATCATCAGAAGAGTATCTGGAGCAAACTCACTGCTGAATATGGGCAGCAAGTCACCATTTTCTCAAAACACGTTTGCAGTGTCTGTTCCCAGTTAGCTGTGGGTTGCAGAGCTTGTTTAAGGCAGGCAAAAATGGCATTTGTTCAGTGCAGTGTGCCAGTGCTAGGCTAGTGCACTGTGCAATGTGCTACTCAGTCTCTTTAGAAAGCAAGGGCCTTTTAACATTTTCACAGATGAGTGACTTGCATTCTGAGCAGTCTTTGACCAAGCCTAGGAAAAAAACCTGTTAAGTGAACTTCTTTGACCAGACCTAGGAAAAAAACCTGTTAGTGAGCTTGCTCATTAAGATAGAATATACCTATGTCAGCTGTTTTCCATTTTAATCCCATTTCTTGATTGGTAGTACACCAGCATTCACTTACTATTCACTGTGCATCTCTGCTGAACTGTGGATGGGAAATTCCCATCTCCAGCCTTTAGGAGGAAAGAAATGAACTCAAGAAATAACCTGGTCAGTAAAAAGGGATGAATAAACAATTGATGTTGTGTTCCAGATACACCATAAATAAAAGCAGCTTCACTGCAAACGTATAGCAAGCATTAACCAAATGTGGGGGGTTTTATTTTTTGAGTTGTTTCAATTTTTGCTTCTTTCAACTGAACAGGCTCCAAGAAGCCCGTCCCTGACTGTATAGTGAGTGTGGAATCCATGAATATATTTCCAGTGGGCTGGTGTGAGACGAATGGATATCAGCTCAGACCCCCTCGCAAAGCAATAGGTATCAGTTCTGTGTCAGTGCTTAGCTGGGTTGGTAGAGGTGGGGAGACTTCTGGGAGCAGCCTGCTGCTGTTTGTCTGCTGCAGTTTAGCACAGACATCACTGAATTTGGAAACAATAGTGTACAGAGAATCTGTGTCTTGCACAACTGCTCCCCCTTGGTGTTAGGTCCAGTTGGAATCCAGCCAGCCAGTCCAAACCAGGCAGAGTTGGCTCGACACCCTTGCACACGAGGAAATGCTCCATGAGTCACAATAATCATGGACACACCCCTGTGCTATGCAAACACTTTTGTCTGAGCTGTTCTTGCCAGGGGCTTGACCCTGACTGTTATTTTACATTTCCAATTCTGTGAGTAAAATTAATGTCATAGCAAAGCAGTGTTGAGTGCATGTACATTTTGCCATTGCAATAAAGGGCACTAGCTTTCTAGATGGGCCACATGGTTACAATCCCTTAATGATAAGCTATGGAAAAGTAAATCCTACCTGTTCTAAATCCACTGGCCAGTAGCATAAGATAGTGTCTTCTCTCAGCTGGTTAGTGAGATCTATTTCTTAAGGTTTAATGAGAGCTGTAGAAGCTGAACAATATCCTGAATGCTTACTAAGAGAATCAATGTGTAAGATTGGAATGAGCTGTTGTTTACTGCAAGTCAAAGCAAGAGAAAGTAATTTGAGACTGCCAAGAATAAAAGAGGGAGGGTAGAGAGAACTAATTAAGGAAAAGATGCTGTTAAGAAAAAAAAATCCAGAAGTTCGTTGGGGACAAAGCCTGAAATTACTGAAGAGGCACGTGCTGCATTACCCTTGTTTATATTATTACCTGACTGTGAAAACCAGAATTAGCAAGTGGACACATCACCTAGTTGACTTTCCTAGTTACAAGTGTTTTCCTCCATAGGAATTGGCTTAAGTCATACATGTTCTAAACAGCTAATTTCATTCCATTTCAACACTAAACAGTGTTGGATTTCCCTGTGCCAGTGAAATTGTGAGTTGGGCCTATGAACCTGACCTTTTATTTGGTGTCAACACCTTTGGGTGCTGAAAAGGAAAGCATATAATTCCTTTTTGGCTTGTATTACAGGTAATACAGGGCTGTGATGCTAAAAAAGATGCACAATCTGGGGATATCCATGCCTGATTTCATGAAGTTTTAGTGAAAGTTGAAGTAAGCCTTTTGGGTTATTTCAAACTAAATGGACCAGTTTGTCCCTAGTGCAGATGGCTCAGCTATCTAACATTGTGGTTACTTTGAACATAGATTCTTTTTGGTGTACAACCTGAAGGAAATGAGATTTTATATCTACATATTATACTATAAATTTCATGTCCCTCCCATACTTTGCTGTTTAAATTTTCTTCTTTCTTTCAGTAAACAAGCAGAAAAAAATTGCAGTAGTTCAGCCAGAGAAACAGTAAGTAAGAGGGGCTTTTTCTCTATTTTTGTTGGGGCTTGTTTGGTATTTTCTTTTTTCTAATTGGTGAATCGTGTTGTCTTAGGGGAGATTTAGCTTTACAGAAGTGCTGTACTGAGGGTTGAAAGATTCCACAACCCATTTATCTTCATGCTGGTAGTTCCTGTTGATGTTGAAAAAACCCTCTTGTGCTGCTATAGGAGGAGGTAGAAAGCATGGGATTTGTTTTTTAACAAAGCCAGTGCAGCTCAGCTCTGTTATTGAATGGGTCAAGTCCTGGAGTTGAAATTGCTGATGTTTCATTTTTAAAGAAAAACTATCCTGATCATAAGATTGATTGTAAATTTGTACTTGAGTTTCTTTTTTTTAATGGTGATTAATAAAGAAAATTCCTGTATTCCCTCTTGGTTGCATTCCCTTCTTAAATACAGTTTCTGTAATAAAAATGCTTAGAAAATGTGGCTGCCTTAACATGTAGCTGTGATTTTGCACTGCTGATCAGAAAATTTGTCTTTAATGTGAGACATTTAGTAGATGAACATGTAATAGTTCCTTCCCAGAATAAATTTTGGCCCAGAGCAGATGAAAAGGAAACTTCTACTAATATCTACAATCCATTTGTAAATTCTGTGCCATGCATATGAAAGTCTTTCATGTGAGCCTGCTCAAAAATGCTCAGTAGAATGGCTGACAGTTGGCTTTACTGACTCTGACAGCTTTACAAACACCAGATCTGTCAGTAGTCCCACCAATGTTTTCATTGTTCCTAAAATAATAATCAGACTGTTCTTCCATGTTTGGTAATTGGGATTCTTACCAGAGTACTTGAGTCATTTTGCTTATATTTTGTTTAAATAATTTTTAAAAATCCATCCTTTTTAAAATGCATGAGGTAAGACTGTACACTGCCTTGTGCCATGAAATGTTGAATTAAGTTAAAAGGAGGCAAGAAAATGCAAACTATTTTCAGCAGCTTTGTGTGCATGGTGGCCTTTACACTTCAAGCAAGGAAGGATTGCTGCTAGCTGTAGCAGTACAGGAGTCCTTTCCATATTGAATCTGATAGTCAGTCCTTGCATGTTGTTATTTTGAAATGTGGGAAAAGCAGATTGATAAGGCTGAACCTGGAGGGAAAAAAAAATGTTTGAGTCTTAGTAATTGATAAGTGACTGTGTCTTTTTCCAATCTTCTCATTTTCATTTCAGAATTTTGTCTTCACGGACAGTTCATGATGGACTAAAGAACCAGGAAATGAACTCTTCTGACTCAGGTATTGATCAGAGAGGGCAGGCTAACAAAGACAAAAAAATCCTGTAACAGTTCAGCTGCCTCATTTTTCAGCTGCACAGCACTCTTCTGTTAGGAGAGGGGAGAGAAGGAAAGGGTTTCATCCTTTGATGATTTGTTAAACTTCAAGAAAGAATAAAACAAAAATGTATGATTTCTTGTGTCTTTCAATTGGTATATGCATTATACCTGGAAATGAGGGGTTTACAGCACAACATCCCCCACCCAGCAGAGGATACATGGAGCTAAGTGTGTGCTGTGACTTATGCAGATGATTTTTTATTGTCACCTGTTATATTTAATAACACTGGGAGAAACATAAGAGGCGTGCTGCATCTGTGCTCTTGAGTTGCTAGAATCTAGCTTGGGGAAGCAGCTTTGTCTGTTTTTTATAACTTCATCATTATAATAAACAAAAGCAATTGAAACAGTAAACTGCTTGGTGTGCCAGATGGCAAAACCTAATAATTTTGTAAACTGTTGCAAGAATGAGTATGATGAATAAGTACATCTGCTGGTGAAACAGTCATACAGCTCTGTCTGGCAACAAAATGCCTCTTCTGCTGTTCTCTGTACAGTGCAATGCACATCTGAAGCTGCACCAAATGCAAGCTTTTTAGAAATGCTTTGTGCTTACTTAGCTTTTTAATTGGCTTTTAGTACTGATAATGTAAATTTTACTTCATTTATTTACCTGCCAGTTATCAACTACTGAATTTAAGATCTTTAAGTGATAGTGTTGCTCAATCAAGAAAAACTACAACAATGGTAGTGTAAAACTATTCTGTATTTATACCTAAGTGTTTTGCAATACATATTATACCTAACTTTAATTTTGAGCAGCACTGAACCATCTAATAGGTTTAGAAAACCTAATGTCACTTCATCAGTTGCTGCATGTTTTGTTTGCTGATGGAGGGAAGGGTCTAAAAATGCAAGGCAGTGTGATATTGCAGTTTAGGTGAACAGCTAAACTTTGCCAGCTTCTCTGGTAACAGAAGTTTGAGAGCAAGATAATTACTTGACTAAAATTTATCCATAATTGCTGTGTAGGAAGTGCTGCTGCTGCCAAAAAGTTGGGATTGCCATTGTCTTGCTTGTTCTCACTGCTGTAATACCTTGAAGCATCAGACAAAATACTGCATACACATTGTAAGGAGTCACTCTTTGCTGGGGAAGCTGTAGCATGTGATTTTAATCTTTGCTTTGTCATTTCTCAGTGGTAATTAATGGCAAGTACTGCTGCCCAAAGATCTACTTCAACCACCGATGCTTCTCAGGGCCTTACCTTAACAAAGGCAGGATTGCAGAGCTGCCTCAGTCTGTGGGACCTGGGAACTGTGTTCTTGTGCTGAAAGAGGTGAGGTGCTTGGATGTGGTGGGCCTGCATATGACAGTGTATCATAAACACTAGTTTCACTCTGGTTATTCATGGGTAATTAATAGATTTGAGCTGATAATGAGTAAAGAGTGAACTATCAATCATGGGCTGCTTTGAATGGCTGGGAAAGAAAAGCCTCTCATTTATCTGAGTTACACTCAGCCTTCTAGTGCTAAACTTTTTTTTAAGGTTAAAAAAGTAACCTGTAATCACCACAGTCAAAAGTGTTAGTATATTTTTATAGCAGTAATAAATGCTTCAATTTTAATTGAGTCTAGCTTCAGATAATCCTAAAACTCCTTTACAGTCTGCACTGTTGATGTTAAACCAAAGGAAATGCAGATTCTCTTAATAGGAATGGCAAATTATATTCAGTAATTGGAAAACTAAAATAATTTTCTGTGTTTTGTAAGTTGGATGTGGTTTGCAAAGATCAGATGGAAATGTGGTCTTGCTTTCTAATGTAACTGAAGGAGAGGAAAAGGTAGGAAGAAGCCATTCTTTAATGCCAGAGAACCTCTTCTCCAGGTGTTTCACAGCAAATTTATGGATACTTCAATGCAATAATTATTTGCCTTAAACCTCCAAAGAGGTCATGGAGTGGTTATTATCCGACCTGAGAGGCTGAAAGCTTTTCAAGGCATAACTCTATGTGCACACTGGGACTCTTGTGAAGCAATCACTTTAAATGCAGGAACTGACTCAACTTCTCTGGAATTTTTACCTTCTCTACCATGTATCATAACTGAGAGGGACCTTAAGAAAGTCTTTCTGGCAGACATGCTGTGGGACAACAGTCTGGTGGACAAGAATCAAGCTGAATATTTTAAAAGTTTCTTTTTTGCATAAAAAGAGGTTCTTTATACTTTCTACAAGTTTCAGTACTGTAATGTAAGCACTCCAAAAGAACAAGTGTGAAATTTTGTGGCAGCAGCTTTTATGCCTGAAAGCATAAAGTATGTACAAAACCTGCTGATGTACTGATTCTCAGTTTTGCTTAAAGTTCAGCCAATATGTTTAGTTGTATTTATTTCCATTATGACACAGTGTATGAATCCCAGAGTGAGTTTGGTGCTTGCCTTACATTTAATACTCTTCTTTTGAACTGTGCACCTCTGGACTGCTGCACTAATAGGGCTGAGGCTGCAAGTTGGTTATGTCAAGATACTGATTTTGTGAATGATTTTGAATGAGTACATACTAAAAATAACAAATACAAATTGAATGCACAATTTGTGCTATACCCCACCAACTCCAGGCTATTCACAACTTTAAGTTACTATATAGCACCAGAGAAATTTTAGTTTTCTTGTGGTATGACCTTTATCATGGTTCATGAAAGCAAAACAGAGAAGCTTAAGGTGCTGCAATATGATGTTATAGCAAGTAGTGGGTTGGCAGGCAGCAAAATCCTGCAGCATTTTTTGGCACATCTTCACATGTCAAACAATCTCTAAGATAATCACACAGATTTACCTAAGGTTATGCACTTTTTTGTGGTATTCAGCCCCAGGCTTTAATTTAGTAATGTGTAATTCAAGGGCAATGACTTGGAAATTGCTGGGTACACTCCTGACTCTGCAGACAAATCCTGAAGGTTTGGCAAGGCCCAAAGTGTTGACTGCACTCAGTTTTTATTTTGGCAGTGTTTGGGAAGTTACCTGTCATTCTGCTGTGAATGAGTGCTTTGTTGCTAGATAATCTGGATGAATAGAAGTAATTTCCTATTCAACCCTGGCACTTTAAAACAGATTTGTTATACAAATAACTTGAATGTATTTTCTCCTCCTCTTTCCCTTGCTATAGGTTCTCACTTTACTGATCAATGCAGCTTACAAACCCAGCCGTGTCCTGCGAGAGCTGCAGTTGGATGAAGAGGCTGCATGGCATGGGCATGGGGAGACCCTAAAAGCCAAGTAAATTCTTGTTCTGTTCCCCTTCTTGTTGATCCCAATAGCAACGATCTCTGCAGTCAACTTCCCACATTTCAGAAAAGGAAAAACTGCTTCCAGATATCGTGGTGATGACATCCATCAGATTTCCAAATCTTTATAAACTTCTTTATGAATGTCTAGTGAAGCACATGTGATTGCAGTGTTCTTTAGTATGCTGGGTGTGCTCTGCTGCTGGCATGTGAGCAGTGAAGTGGTGAAATAAAAGTGGTGTGGTACTGTTACAACATAGCATGTACAATGGCAGACCTGCAGGTGAGGTTTAAGATAATTTAATTTAATTCACCTGGAAATTATTCTCAGTATTTTAAAACCAGAAACACATACTGCTTAGGAAGCCTTGCACACCCCATGACATTTCCACTCAGATTTCTCAGTGGCACAAGATTCCTCTGAAATTAAATTACAGCAGTGTTCTGAATGGCAAAGCACAGAAGTCTTTCTACACCATCTTGTCTTGAAGGACTCCCAAGTTTTCCTGATCAGCTTTTTGGGTTGGAGCCAATGTGCCATAGCACACTTTCCTACATAGTTTTCAACATGTCATTAGCACTTTTGCTGGATCACCTTCATGTCTAAAAAGATGCCTTTCCACATGTCCAAGGATTAGTCTGGATTTGGACAATAGGCATACCATGTGAAAAGTTAATGTAAATAGAAGATAAAGCTGGAGAATAGAGGGAAAAAAAATAGTCTGGTTTTACTGAAGTTGCTGTGTGCTGTATTTTGTCACAGTAGTGACACCAGAGATATCTGGACTATGATGATACAGCTCTTTTTTTTGATGCATTAAGGAGATACTCGCAGGCCTGAGACATCCTGAAGAGATATCAGCACGTGCCAGTGGCTGTGCTGGGAGAACAAAGCAGAAATGATGAATGAGTCTGGCAGATATTTCACAGTGCGGCTCTGTCAGTGTCACAGCAAGGCTGATGAACAAAAAGAAATCTTTTTTTAATTTAAATCAAACAGGAGCAATATGTGGAGTCATGGCAAGTGATTGTCCTGATGAATTGTTTAGCAGTTAGATGAAAGCTAATTGGAAATGTGACAGGAGTTCATTTTTTTGCAGTAGTACGTGCAGAGAATAGCTCACTGGAGTCTGCCTGCTGTCACATTTATTAGCTGAATTGGTGCACTCCATCTTGGTTTTAGGGACCAGCTGTCTACGTCAAAGTGGACGCTTCTGCAGTCCCATAAGGAAAGAACAAACTATCTGTGAACAAACAAAACAAAACATCTGAACTCTGGGATAGTCCTCTCAGATGATATTTAACAACTGCTGGCGGGGCAGCATTGCTGTGTTTGGTACTTGCTCACATTTCCTCCGAGTTTGGTCTCAAAGCCATTTATCTGTATACTTCTCAACAAAGTATTTTTACCCTGGTAATTAGAGGGGTCCTGATTAATGATGGCATTGTCAATGACAGGTACAAAGGGAAGAGCTACCGTGCAACTGTGGAGGTCGTGAGGACAGCAGATCGGGTGGCAGATTTCTGTAGAAAAACATGCATCAAACTGGAATGTTGTCCAAACCTCTTCGGCCCTCAGATGGTGCTGGATAAGTGTTCAGAGAACTGCTCTGTCCTGACAAAGACTAAATACAGTGAGTAGGCAGCTGACCTCCACTGAGGTGGGGCTTGGGGTCTTATATTTTGGTTTTGTTCTGCCTTTGTCTCCAGAAGGACTCTGAAGTTCATTGCTGGTGTGCAGGAGAGAAAGAAATTTATACCAGGTGGTAGTAGATTGATTTATTGTTGTGTGCTTGAAACCTTTACCTTCTTAAGACAAGTTTTGGGAAAAGAACTGACTCTAGTACTGTAAATTAAGTGGCATTATAATTGCTTTTACCAGTTTGTTGTGGAACAAAATAAATAACTTCAAGCTCTTCTCAGCCTCAAGTTCTTGAGAGTTTTAGGGTTTTTTGAACCAAGTCTAACCATTTCGCACTGTGAGAACAAGCAGAACATTAAAAATTATGTTTAAAAACTACAAAACCTCACAAAAACCACCACTAAATCAAACCCAAGGTTGTAGCTGATGATTTTTATGTAAAATCAGATCATTTGGGGCTGCTCAAATAGTGGAAGTAAATCTTTATAGGGCAGATAAAATCAATTAGCAGCTCTTCTTTAAACCAAATTGATGAGGAAAATCTGGACACACTCATTTTGAAGTTTTGCAGAATTGGAATTTCTCCTGAGATGTGTCCTTCTGGTAGTTTCCCAGTCCTGATGGTGGAAACATAACGAGTGGCACTGAAGGTGCATTTCACCATGATGCTCCTTCCTTCTGTCCTGGCAGCACACTATTACGGGAAGCGGAAAAACAAGCGGATAGGTAGGCCTCCGGGTGGCCACAGCAACCTGGAAGTAGCCATGAAGAAACCAAATAAAAGACGGAAGAGACGAAAACATTTTTTTGTTCATAAGAAAAAACGTTCTTCTGCTTCAGTGGATAACACTCCAGCCGGATCTCCTCAGGTATGAGACTGCCAACAGCTTTAATAGGTAAGGTGTGTGGCTTTGACCAGCTGCGTTTGAAGCAACAAACTGTTAGGTTCCTGTAATCTCAGGTTACAGCTGACAAATGGGTGGCAATTGTAGCTTTTGTCTTAAAAGTTCCATTTTATATTCTCACTTTTTTTTTTTTCTCCTCTACCTCTTCAGGGCAGTGGGGGTGAAGAGGAGGATGACCAGGATGAGGTGGATGAAGAATCTATGACTGAGGATAGTACCTCAGAGCACCAGGACGAATTACTTGAGGAGTCAGAGGTATCAGAGAAGAAGTCACTGTCATCCTCTCCTACACAGAGTGAGCTGTCTCATTCCCTGGCTCAGGACCGAGACAAGCGGAAGAGGAAGCTCAGGACCTTTTCCTTTTCTGATGATGAAAATAAACCTCCTTCGCCAAAGGTAACTTCAAATGCAGATCTCTGTTCCAGCTTGCTCACTGTTGGGCAAGCACAAACACCTTGGGAGTATTAAAGTGTACTACATGTGTTCCCATAAAATGCTGTTATCCCGTAAGGGGCATTGTGAAGGCACTAAAGAATAATTAAAAGTCATTATTTTTATTGCAGTCATATTACAGCACTGTAATAAAGACTAAACAGGAAGCTGTAGAGAGAGTGGTGAATTTCCCATTTCCCAGCTGTTGGCACTCCTCTTGGTTCAACCCAAGCAGTGATGTGGTGCCAGCCAAATCCTGGACCTAGAACCCTGCTACTTGGCTGTAACATAGTTCTGGCCTCTGCCCTCAGCACAGTGCTCCTCATTTCTGCTGACAGAGAAACATCTACCATTTGAGTTCTTATTAAAGCTTTATTTGGCAGCTGAATGTTTGTGTTGGGGTGGGAAGTAGAGGGGAGTGTTAATCCACTGCAAATATAATATCTTAGGAATTCTCTTTGCATGGTGTGGCTTGTCCAGGACATAAAAATAGAAGTTGCTGAAAAGCTGCAACTGGACAGTAACCCTCTGGAATGGAGCGTGGCTGATGTTGTACGATTCCTCAAATCCACTGACTGTGCACCACTGGCAAGAATTTTCCTTGATCAGGTATGACTGCCTATTGCCATGTTGACTCTGCTGCTTTGTTTCTTATCCTCCAAGGAATCACAAAAAGAATCTAGTTTAAATTTTGTGTCAGGGTTTTGAGGAAAACAAAGGCATGCACAACCTTCTGCACTTTGGAAGAGGAGGGTTAAGGGAATGGCCAGCATTTTTCATGTTTCCTAGTACATGGTACAAGATGTTTTGGTCTGTGGGACATCCAAATCCCAAAATTATGGAGAATGCCTGCAACCAAGCAGCATGAAGGCAGGAGATACACTTTTGCCAGTTGTGTTGACTTTTCCAAATGATAAATGTTTTCCATTTTGCAGAGTGACTGTGGGTATCACAGTGTTATACAGCTTCACAAGTGAACATTTTTCTGTTGAAGTGTGACAACTAGCATACAGACATGAGTCAAGTTAACATTGTTCTTGTTAAATCTTGATTAAGGCTTGCCATAAAAAAAGTCATCTATAAAAACTTCATTGCTGGGACTGGTAATGAGTAAGGTTTATGTTCCAGAGGATGTATTTTCACTTGTAGGACCTCTGTTTCCTTAGAGCGATGCAGAGGTTGGATAAAGTGACACTGTGCATTAAATTTTCCAGGCTTCCCATATTAGGTTTGTTTTAACTAACATCTCATGAAATTCTCTCCCTTTGTCAGTGAATTTGATCTGACATTTTAAGAAAGGAATTAATTTGTTGTGAGAACAAGAGATTTCGTTTGTTTTTTTTTTTTAAGCTGTTTGGAGTAGCATGAAAGAAATGACATTCACAAACAGTCATGAATCTGATATTACAGCAAGTCAAAGCTGAAGGAGCAGGGAGAATAAAAATGCAAAGTCACCATGGGGTTTTTGTCTTGTGACAGGAAATTGATGGCCAGGCCCTGCTGCTGCTGACCCTGCCCACTGTTCAGGAGTGTCTGGACTTGAAGCTTGGGCCAGCTATTAAACTTTGCCATCACATTGAGAGGGTCAAACTTGCCTTTTACCAGCAGTTTGCTAACTGAGGAGCAGCCAAGTTGAAGTGGACCTTTGAAGCACAACTACAAAGACATGCTCCTTTCTCTCTAGCAAGGAAAGCCAAATGAAGTTAAACTGAGGCCCTGGTGATCTGAGAGCATCTGTCAGCCTCCGTTTTTCACTTTGACAAAAGGAAGACAACATCTGGAGCAAAATGCCAATGCAAACACAGGGCTACTCTACCAGCTGCCAGCTCGGGAACACAAGAGTCTCTTGCTCTATGGTTCTCTTTTTTTAACGTGTTTTTTAACAATTAAAAAAAAGAAGTCTCCTCTGGTGGGAAATGACATTTCAATAGTTCCGTTGGCACGGAACATTAAAAGGAAAAACGGATCCTGTTTACGTTAGCATGTAGGCTGCCAGAAATAACCTTTCTCTCTTCCTGATGATTCACAGAATTCCCTTCCTTCCCTGTGGATGAACACTTGCTTTACCACAGCACTGGCTTTGGAATGTGCTCCTTGCACATTCGTGTGTTAATGTTGAGTTTTTTAATTAATTTGTTCATTGTTAGGACAACAACGTGGCCACAGGGTTCTGAATGTACAGTAGAGTGTGGTTCCCTTTATGGTTTTCTTTTGTTTGTCTGTTTTGGGGTTTGTTTTGTTGTTGTTGGGGTTTTGTTTTGTTTTTACTACCTCTGTAGCCTGAACAGTAGAAGTGATGAACTAAAAAGGGAACAAATACTTCTGGACAAGTTGTCTGTAGCTGCACAGCAGTCTCTCTTCTGTTAGGCATATTGGGAGTACAAACCAATGTCAGCACACAGAGCTTCTGTTCCAAAGCTTTTCAGCTGAAACCTGTGTAGGCTTAACCTGGATGTTACCTTTTTCTCAGATGTCAGAAAAACTAAATTATTTTGCACTTCTCTTACAAGTGGGCTGTAGGAAAAAAGGAAGGAAAGAGAAAGTGCCTCTGCATTTTCTGTGTTTTGACTGTCAGATAATTTTTCTTTTATTTTGTGTGAAGTTTTCCTTTTTCTTACAGCAAACATTTGGACCATGCACAGAGCCTGTCAGCAGACTTCTGCTTTGCTACCTGAACATCTTTTTAGAGAATACATTAAAAAAATTGCAATCAATAGAGGACTGCAACTTAGCTCTGCCAGTGTTTGCATACTGGAAACTATCTAATGAGCATGACTTTGTATTTTTAACTACTTACAGCTGCTCAGGACCAGACTTGATAAAAACGTGGAGAACTGGGTAAGGGTTTGTGTGCTTTTTTTAGAGAAAAAAAAGGAAAAGTTCCATCAGTAAACCCACAGTAGGATGAACTGCTGATTTTAATTTTCCAGGTTAATAAAACCTAATCAGCCACTTGCTGTAGACCTTTGCTTTACACTTTAAGTAGCAGGGTTTACCCTACTGTCAGTTAAAGGTGCAGCAAACTTGTATCAGTCAAGAGCTGCATGTAATAAGCAGTAGATTTCAGATGGCTTGCATTCATTCCCTCTGCCCATTCTCAGAGTTTTTGGGGGAGCACAGGCAGAAGCTTCACATGTGCAGCCCTGGTCCTCTATCTCCTCTTCAAATACATTTTTGCAGAAAGCCCCTGGCATACTAAGACATTCGAGGTAGGAAATTACTTGCTGCAGGAATTTGTTTAGGAAAGATGTCTTTGGTGGTTTCTGACAAACACTTGGTTACTCTGGTGAGCTGGATTGGATCAAGTGTTTCTGAGGCCTAATTGGATCAGTTATTCTGGTGCTGTCAGTGAGGAGGTTGTTTGTAAAGTAAGAGCCAAGTTTGCACAGTGTCTGTGTCTGCCACATAGGTGTTGAGGGAGAGTGACCTCCAGTGAAATCTCTTCAGCATAAGCAAAGCTAAATAGCTGAGATTTATTTATTTTGCCTCTTAGAATAATTGCCTAGTCACAGAAGTGCTAAAATCAGATTATTTTTTTTCCATTCCAGAATCAAAACATGAGTTTCAGACTGTTTACTAGCTGAGTATTCTAGAGGAAAGGAGAGCAGTGTGTAACTAGGACAGTTTTTTCCCAAGCTGTAAGCAGAGTCTGAAAAAATATTTAATTTGAAAGCAAAATGCTTCTTCCTCACACCAGATATGTGGCCAGTAAATTGACATTTTGGCTCTACATGTTTTGCTTAGGTCATCTGCCTGTACTCCATTCCCTAAGGACAAGCTCAGTGATAAGCCATTAGGCATGAAAAAAAGTTTTGAAACAAACATTTCTGCTTTGGTGTCAGCATCTTGTCATGAGAAATTTGACCAGCAGAGAATTTATTGGTTGGAAGATGGTTTTCTTGGGTAATATTTGTAATTCTTCAGGGTTTCCAGAATTGTATTGCACTGATGCCTGGCAGAATTGACCTGCACAGCCAAGAGATGTTGCTTCCATCTTTCCCCATGGACAGATGGATGTCTTTTTAAGTAGTTGTCAGGAGAGAACAGAGCTTAAAGGGTAATTTAGTGAACCTGTTAACATGGTGCCTAGGGTTTTAAATACAAATGTCATACTTCTTTTTCTCAGTAAATAAAGCAGTCAGCAGTTTCATAGGTTAGTGGGATGCTTACTGGTCACCTTTGGTATGTTTTATAGGCTGAATTTTTCTGCCTTGTTTTGGGAGGCACTGACAGTCTGGTCCCAATGGGATCTATTTTTGTTGAGATTTTCAAAAGGGATGTTTTCATTATTTGTGAAATGTTTTTATGCTGCACACGGGTACTGTACACTCTGTTTCCTGGAAAAAAAAATGCACTCTGTTTTATTGCTGGATTTAAAAGGGATAATTGGGGCTTTTTCTTGATGGATTGTGTTTCTACTTGACTGTTTCAAGCTCCTCTTTCTTTGTGCATGGCAGATGACACAACTGCACTTGTATCTGTTCATCTTATTCCAACATGGCTTGAAATCGGCTCACGTGCTGCTTTATTTACTCTGTTCCTTCAAAACTGGATTTTGGGTAGCCAGTGGCTGATTCTTGGTTTTGGATGATCCTGATGTTTCATCATCAGGAGTTGCTGGGACTGCAGTTCAGGGATTTGTGCTCTCCTCTACCACATTCTTCATTCACCCTAAGAATGGACCTGTAAGTCCAGGAGAAAGGCAAAGGCAGTGGTGTCTTGCACAAATGTCTTCTGTATAACTTCCACTGGGCCTGGTGTGCTGTTGATGTGGATGGTAAGAGGAGGTTTCCCTTGGCTGACCCACTGAGGGTTCTTGCTTGTCTTATTTTCACCTGCATCATACAGTCTTGGTTTTTTGCATATCATATCTGGAGATACCATATCTGGTGGTGCCTCTGTATGGTACTTGTGCTGTGCTAAGCTCAGCCTTGTTAGGCAGAAGGCTTTTGGTGAATCACTGCAGTCAGCTTTCTGCACCAGGGGTCCTTAACAGAGAAGTGTTTGACCTCTATAAATGTCACAGAAGGTAAACATGGTAGAATTAGCCCCCAAGGATGAGCAGCTTGTAGTCCATCCTAAACTGAAAGCAATTCTTCCAGAAGAAGAGAGGTACAGCACTGATCTTGGTGAATGAAGACTACTTTTTCCTAATACTAAAGATTTCTTAAAGTGGCTCTTTGAGGAATGGAATAAAAGGCAGATTGATCTAAGTGTTGTATAGGACTCCAGGAGTGTTTGTAGTCACTCCTGGGATTAATGGAAACAGTAACTACAGAGTTCTCGAGTGGTTGTTGAGATTACTTTCTCTTATCACAATTTTCAGCAGTATTTTTTTTTTTTTTTTTTTTTTTTTTTTTTTTTTTTTTTTTTTATTGTTTTAGGATTTTCTAGTGTTTGTTCTTGATTCCAATGATGCTTTAAAAGAGGGAAGGAGTATTTAGCTGCTAGGTCCACAAAAGTGTAAATATATTTACAGTTGATTGGACTGAGCACTCCATTCTTCTGTATAAAGTACAAAGATTTGGTACGTTGTTAGCAAAAGGCAAAGTGGCTTGCAAGATTTTTGAATGTAATGGAATAGGCTTCAAAACTGCCAAGCTCAAATTGGAGACTGGACACCTTTGGACCAAATCTGTGTTAGAGGAGTAGTTCTAGGTCTAGTAGCCTTACCAGAAAGCCAAAAAAAGATGATCCTATACAAAGCTACTCCTTAACCACTCCTGTCACATAGTGGCAGACTGGTTACTGCCTACTGTGAGCTCAAATTACCTAAAAGTAACTAAGCACAAAGACATAGGCTCTGTCAGGAGACTTCAAACCTTGGCTGAAGGCTCCATTTTAAAAAGGGATTGTGTGCTGAACTCATGTTTCAGAGCACTGTCAGCCTTCCCCAAACATGCATGTAGCCTTGTTTTCAAAGGCAGCCTTTTGGGTGAAGGATTAGAGTAGACTTGGGAACACCAGATACAACAAGCCTCTTTTATTGTTATGTGTTTTTTCTAAATAATTTAAAAATTAATAATAATCTGTATGAAATATAGCAAAAGTGAGTTAATTTTAGTGACACTTTGTCTCCATGGTCATTTCTAGCATCCTCAGTGTCACATCTGTTGTTCTGAAATGCACCAGACATACAAATGGACTTTCTTGGTCGGAAGACAAAGTTAACTCTGTGAGGTGCAAAGCCAGCAGTGTTTGGCTCAGCTTTAAGCCATGGAAGCGAGCAGGTCTTGCACTGACAAAATTCAGAGGCAGTTGGTCTGACTTAGCACAAACGTGGGCAGGGAGCCCCTGGGAGTCCTCTGGCCTTGCACAGTTCAAGAGGAACAGACCTTCTGCTTGAGACACGGGGACAGATCACTTGAGTTGTGTGAATGAACAATGAGGTCTGGGCACAAATGAATTCTTGCCCACTCTGGAAGTTGTTAAGCACCAGTTTCCAAGAAACCTCGTGGAAAAAAAAAAAAAATCTGGAGGTGTCATGTTTCTCCTCTTTCACTTTTTTTTTTTTTTTTTTTTTTTTAATTTCTGTTTAAAATAAATTTTAAATAATCTTTGTAGACAATCAGAAGTCTTCTAGGAGGCTCTACCCTAAAGGGTACCTGCTCTCCTCCTGTGGGCTTCTTTCTTATACTAACTCATTTGAACTGATGCACTTTTCCTGTATTTTGCCTTTTTTAATTAGCTGCTTGTTCTTAAACAAAGATTTAAATGCATATTGTGTTGTGTCCCTTCTGCTTGTTGTTTTATCTTTCTTTAACTTTTAAATATATATATATGCAGTGAAACTGAAGTACTACATGGAAGAGAAACATGCACAAGAAAATATGCCTATTAAATCCCACCATTGTTTGAGCAGGTGTAACAATTTAATCAGAGGATTTTTTAAAAAATATTTTGGATGGATATTTTGCTTGTTTTGTCTGTAAATAGTGTACATAAGTTTGTGGTATATGACAGTTTTAAGTGGTTGTAAGAAAATTAAAAAAAAACATACTTAAACTGTTACTGATGGCTTTGGTGTTAATATAATGATGATTAATGCTGCTTAACATGAATAATATTTGATCCCACAAAAGTGGGGGGAAAGATGTATGGCATGTTGTACTCACATAAAGGGTAAATGGGGACTGCAGGAGCATTGTGGTGAGAGCTTGTTTGGGTTGTGGGTATCTGGTTTCTCTAAGACTTCTTCTAAGGTAACAGATCAATATACTGGAGCTGACAAAGAACCTAGAAATCAGGGTAATTTTTTAGTTGCTTTCTTTGAACATAAGGAATAATGGTAAGATTTACACTATTCTGGTAAGTTGAAACTTTCATTTTAAAAGAACAACCACCGTGGGTTTGCTTTCTCTGAATAACATGAAGATCCACTGGATGTTTCAGAAACAGGTCAGCCCTACAAAGTTGTTTCCTTGCTTGGCATTCCAACAGATCATACTTGTGTGCTCCTTTGGCACTTGCTTCATGGCTGCACTTGAGCTTTGTTTTATATTGGGTGCAGAAAATGCATATGGGTGGGACAGGGGATGAAACTGGTTTGACTAACACAGTCTTTAAACATCTATAAATATGTAGGATTTGAGATAAATCTTTTATTTGCCTTCACAGAGCACTGTATACCTGAGGGAAGTCTGGAGGCTTGTGAATAGCATGTGTCAGGTGACAGTGTCTTGTCTGCCACAGGTTTCAGAAGTGCTTACAGGAGTCATGAGGAGCTGCAGACCCTCAAAGAGGTACTTTTGGGGAATGATGTATTTTTAAGCATAGAATATAGAGTGATGTGAGGCATGAGCCCTACAAGTTGTGCTTCCAGATTCATGTCTGAAACAAATTTTATATGTAAAAGCATTAGGTAAATCTTTAACCAAGTCAGGGATGTGCATGGAACATCTTAATACTCAGCAGCAGCTATAAAAGCTTAAAAACTGCTCCTGGGCCACAAGGTGAAAGGTGAGGCCCACCTCTGAGGTGAGGTGCACGATGGCTGTGATCCCTGTGTGCAAGGCAGAGAATAATTCACATAATTTGGTCCTTGCCCTTTCTTTTAGGTAACTTTACATTCTTGAACTCGTTTTTGATTCAGCCTAAAGCAGAGTAGCATTGACTTGGGGTGCAGAGGCACTGAGCAGTGCCGTGTGCTCTGCAAGTCAGAAGGGAACTGAGTGGTTTTTTTCTTGCTGCTACTTCCAGACGTGTATGGCACAGCCTAAATACCAGAGGAATGACTGCTGTGTGCTGGCACTGCTCAGCATCCCCTGCCTGGAAGGACAGTCATGTAGGTGAATTTCTAAGATAGATGCAACAAATGTCATTATTTAAACACCCGTTTCTTCCTTTGCCCTGCTTGATTTTCTGATAGACTTTAAAATACTGCATTTTTCTGGGTCCTACTTATAAGTGAGTATGTATTTGGGCAGATTTAATTATCTAATGAGATGGAAGAAACAATGTAAGAAAAAGCTACAGTAGGTGACCTAGGCTGATCCCACACTGAAACTGAGAACCCAACCTGGATGGCAGTTCTGCTTTGTGATTTCCTCAATGAAAATGCTGACCTTTGTGCCATTAGTCTTTTAAAAGACTATAAACATTTTTACTACAGGTCCCGTTTTTTTTCTCCCTAGTGTGCTGCGGGGCTGAGCTCCAGCTGCCGGGTGCACGGTGCTGACCCTCTCGGGGCTGCGGGGACATTTAACCCCCCGAGCGGGTGCTGGAGCAGCTGCTGCCGGTGAGACGCTGTTCGAATGGAGCCCGGGAGTGGAGGGAGCGCTGGGGCGGCTCATGTTGAAGCGGCTCCCGCCGCAGCTCTCCCCTCCCTCCTCCCCCAGCGTTGGGCGGGGGAACGCCATCCTCTGCCTTGGGATCCTGCGCTTGGGCTTTGTGCAGCTTTCCCCTCAGGGGCAGGGCCCGACGCCTCCGGTGCTTCCCGCGGTCCCCGCTCTCTGCCCGGCCGGCGGTTCCGGCCCCGCTCCGTGGCGGTAGCGCTGAGGGGAGGGCGGGGCCGGCGGGCGGGGCTCGGCCAATGGGAGGCGGCGGTGCCGGTGACGCGGCGGGGCGGGCGAAGGGGCGCAGGCAGCGGGCGGAGGGGGCGCGGCCTCGGCCGCCGGTCGCGACGTCGCTGCTGCCGCCGCTGCCGCCATGCGCCGCTGAGGCGGGCGCGGGCCGGGCCGGGCCTCGCCATGGGGGCACTGCCGCCCAACGGCAGCCTCGGCCTCACCGACAGCCCCCCGCGGCCCGGCGGGGAGGCGTCGGCGGGGCCGGGAGACCGCGGCTGCGAGAACGGGGCCCTCATGGACAGCTTCGGCATCTTCCTGCAGGGGCTCCTGGGCGTCGTGGCCTTCAGCACCCTTATGCGTGAGTGGCGACGGGCCGGGCCGCGGCCTCCGGGCCTTGCTGGCTCTGCGGGGCCCGGCTGCGCTGGGCGGGTCCCTTCCTACTCGGGGGGTTCGGGCTTGCTTGGGGGTGCCGTGACCTCGCTGCGGTGTCCCGGAGCCGTCCCGGGCTCCCAGCAGGGCTGTGGAGGACGGCGGCGGCTTCAGGGAAGTGCTTTGTTGGTGCCAGGTGAGGCGGCGGGGCTGTGAGGTGAGGCAGCGGGGCTGTGAGGTGAGGCGGCGGGGCACGAACCCCCTCAGAGTCCTGCGGGCCTGGAGCGGGGCGTCAGCACCGTCCGTGGTGCCGGAGGGACCGTTTGAGGGGCTCCAAGAGCAGGTGTCGGTGGTTAACAGCGTTGTTTCTGAGGGACTGTGCGTTAGGGACTCGAAGCAAATGCACTTTCTGAAATCTGCTTTCTAAATACTCGCACCCGTGCTGATCCAGTTGATCGCTTTGGGGGTGGGCGCGTGTTCCGCTGCCAACAGAACCTGCAAGCTGCGGTGGGGCGTGCGGAGTCACTCCGGTTTAGAACACACCTCCGTGTGTGCCGTGTCATCTCACGGGCACCGAAGCACGACGCACTTGTTAAAATCGCAACGCGCTGCGCTGCGCTTGCCTGGGCGATGTGCAGCCCCTCCGAGCCGGAGCCCCGGGAGCTGCAGCGGCTGAGTGCGGTGGCTTTGCTGCGCTGCTCCTTGGAGCCTGGTGGAAAGGCTGGAAAGGCTGGAGACAGGGTGCTCCCTGCTCCGGGGGCATCCCAGCGACCTGGAACAGCTCTGGTAGAATGGTTCTTTGTCCCGTGCTGCAGTTACCACTCTCTGAGAGAGCAGTAATTGAGCAGTGAAAAAAGTATCCAGTGCCACTACTCAGCTGACTACGAAGTCGATGTTAACAAAATGGGGGGGAGGAAGGAGGAAAAGCAACATCAGCTACAAGGATTTTACAGGTTGATTACTTTGAAGAGCAAGATCCTGTTTACCTTAGAACTGATAACCTTTCCATGTCATACTATTAAGTTTGCTAGTGCACTGTGCGTGCATACTTTTGTGTTTCAGTCACAGGTAACAACTGCATTGCTCTTACAAAAGCTATGCATGGAGCAGTCATGTTACTGAATGACAGCAGTAGTCACTGGTGTAACATTTGGTAAGGTCAGAGCATCCTCATAATTACAAGTTTTAGTGGTTTCCAAGCAAAAACGCCTCTAAGAGGATGGCATGTACACATTATTGTTTTTATAATTAACAAATAAAAATAGATCATTTGTATGGATTGTGTAGCAAAAGATGAAGAACTATAGATGTTATTTGTCAGGATAGGACCTTTTCCTGGATGTGATATAATTTATGCTTTTTACAGTAACAGTGGAATACTTGGTGAAGACAAAAGAATTGAACATAAAGTACAGACTAGGAAATTAGAAGGCTACTTGTCAGCTGCACTTCCTGACTTTGGTCAGGTATTCTAAACCATGAATTATTAGAAGGAGACTCTCAATTAAGTAGTTGTGGAGGAAAGGAGTGTAAGGGAGCCTCTTCCTGCAGTGGTACTGGTGAGGGGCAGAAGTTGTTTCCAAGGGAGATTAAGTCAAGAAGTAGCAAGGTGTCATGCTTACAAGTGCTTTTGTTTAAAAACAGGATAGGTGTGTTTGCTCCAGCTTTGAGACACATTCTTTTCCACTTAATTTTGGGCCTCTCAGCAGGAGAAGCTGACCCCACCACATGGACCAGTTACACTGGTGAAAGAGCAGTTAAGTGCTGTGCTAGAGGAGTAGGTAGGTCTGTTCCCTCTGTTAGTCTTGTCTGAATGTTTCTATCCTTTTATATCACATGCAAAACATCTGAGATGTTGTTTCAAAACCTTCAGAATTTTCCTTAGCAAGTAGAATGTTTTGTGATTCCCTATGACAGATGTGATGTGACAGAACTAGGAACTTGTGTCTGAGAGCATGAGGCAGAGTGTAATCTCTTACCTTTGGTTGGGTTTTGGTTTCTGTTTTTTTTCAAAAGGGAACCCTAGGAGGAGGTACTGTAATACTTTGAGGTTAATGGAGCAGAACCCTCTGTAGAAAAAGAACTGAAAGTATCATCAGCAGAGAGACATTGTACAATTGCTTTTGTGCATGGAAGTTGTTTTTCTTTGAGAAATACTTTATTTGGCATGTAATGAATAAGAATTTTTGGTTAAGTGGCTAAATAAAGGCTGACCTAGACTTGCCCTTTTCTAGATGGATCTCACTATGTTTGGGTTGAGTGGAAATGTTACCATGTTTGTGTTGAGACAAACCAAGAAATTATTATTTTTCTGTTTTACTTTTCTAGTTTATTATTATTATTGTAATTATTAATTATTCTAATTTTTATATTAACTAGCTGTAAAAGGAGGGAGGGCCTTTCTTTTGTCTTGTTGGTAGATGTTCATCTACAAATGACTGCAGGACTGTTCTTAAAAAGTAGCTGTTTAAGAACTGACCCTCTTATTTTGCTGCCTTGTGCATGCACCTATTCAAGTGCTGTGAAGTTAATGCCATCAGCTGACCTGCCAGTTACGTCAGTTCAGCTTCATATTTTTTAAGGACTAAAATGTGGTGTAGTGTCAGATTTTTAATTTCTAAAAGATGTGGTGACTCTGACAAGGAGCATGCACCTATCTTGTAATACTTCAGAGAAAGTTATTTACCCCAGTCACACTGTCAGCCTGCCTTGTGTGTGCCCTCCACTATTGAATTGGCACAGCCAAGAAGTGACAGGAGCAGAGAATTTCTTGCTTTGAGGTGATGAAATGATCATTTGAAATAAATCTGAAGTTTGAAACATCTGAAGTTTCCTTTTCTCTGTAGCTTTTGCCTCCTTGTTCTGTCACACAGAATGAACAACAGTTTCTCTTCTCTTACCTCACAGTAGCCTTTTAAATGAGCAACTTTATTATTTTCAAGTTCAAATATACAGCCTGTCATAACTACCTGATCTTTTCCTTGCAGAAGATGCTTTAGCTAGTTAGCCTCTGTTCTGACTGTATGGGAGCTTCCCTTAGCCAGAGAGTAGAAGTTTGCTTTTTTTTTATTGTTAGAGCTTGTTTAATTCCTCACAAATCCACTACTTGGACATTCTGATTTCAGCCCTTTCCCTGCTGCACTTCATAACCCCTGTGCACAGGAGAAGTGAGGTCCTTCTCTGGATGTCTGCATCAGCAGTGAAGGTTCTTCACACCATCAGAGCCCACCAGCCTCTTGTCTTTAATCACTGCTCTGAGTTCAGAACTCTGCTGTGGAGCTGAAGATGTGTTCAGACAGTTTCACTCAGACACTTTGGTTGTTCCAGTATGTCCAAAGTCACACTGAAATTGGGTGAGACAACTTCAGTTGCTTCTCTCCTGACTATAGGCTTTAACTCCCTGTTAGAGGGAACTAAGTGATTAAAAAGTACCTCTTTTTGGCAGTTCTGCTTGGACCTACAGCCCTTCTGGATTCAGACCACTGATGCTCAGGTCTGTTCAGCTGCTTTTTTTGAAGTCTATTACTTAATTTTGCTTTTGTTCCTCCTGCCTCAGTATGCATTATTTCCCACCCTACTTTATTTAAGTCAGGCTACTTCATAGCAGGAAATCTGAATGGGTTTTCCTTGATGGAAGAAATGTATGCTTATGCTTCAGGTCAGTAAGCCAAAGGTAATTTTTTTTTACAGAGTTTGCTATTATAATACCTGTATATTATTTAATTGGGATCTTTGCTGCTTAGGTATTGGTGTGGTGAGTTTTTTTCTTGATGCAGTGGTTTGGGTTTTTTTATTACTAATGCCACAATGCTGGTCTTAAATATTTTTGTACAATATGATGTATTTTGTCACTAATTCCAAGCATCTTCTGAGTATTCTCTGGTTAGGCTTTCACTGATAGTGGATGACTGGAGAGTGGTGCTAGCACAGTATTCCCACACAATTACAATGTACTCTTAGTTGTAAATAATACAATTTTTATTAGCCAAACCTGCAGAAAGGCATGGGGTAAAAAACACATGGCCCATCCCTTTACCCAAACTGTTTTAAATAGTTGCTCTTGCTCTTGAATAGGCAGTTTATTTACCCAGCTTGTTTGTCAGAAGATTGGTACATTATCAGAGTGCAGCTGTGTTTGTTTTGGGATACATAAGAATGGCTGAGAAGTTAGATGTGAGTCTTATTGATGAATTATTGACAAAGATGAGTTGTTTGATCGTGTGAGGAGAGAATAAACATGCTGTAAAGAAGACCAGGGTGTGTGAGTCTGTTGCCTTTTCATGGCTTTATTACAGTTTGTGTCTGTACTTGTTCTGAGAAGGGTAGAAGTTTCTGTTTTAATGGAAGTGAAACAACTTAGTACTGGTGTGGTGAGTAAAAGAGTATTTGGGTTTGCTGTTGAGGGTCACAGCTAAAAGAAAAATTTTTTTAAAAGCAAATTCTTATAAATTCTATGTACTTACTATTCTTATGTAATTCTATTTACTTAAGGTTCTCTTGTTTGCTAGCAGTGCTTTGAAGAAAATGCCTTTAAAAGTACATTCTTAACAGCCATTTAGAGCACAGTTTTCCCACTTGATGAGCTGTGCAAGGAAAACAAACGCTTCTTCCAATAATAAGCTGTGTTACAGTTTTGTAGAATTCGAAATGCTTTAGCAAAAATATGCTTTTCAGAGGAATGGTTTCATATTTTCATCAAGGTTATTACTATGGGGAATAATGTTCTGGGAAGCAGGCACTTGAGGAGGAATTAAAATTACAGTGGCCTTTAAAAAAAAAGAAAAATCAGCCTAAAGAGAACTGTTAGATACAAAAGAACTAAAGCATCTGTTTTTCAGCTGGTTTCTGTAGCAATTTTCTTTCTGCTTGAGCAGATTTTTAAAATGGGAGTTGGTGTTGATACCCTGTAAAATCAGCAGTGATACACAGGCTCCTTAGTAACAATAAGGTTATTTTACATAGATTTCCTAAAATGTGTGGCCCACTAGAAAGGTGAGGAGGTTTCATTAATAAAGAGCCTTGATATCATCCTGACTTGATAATGTCCCAGCCTTGTATTTGCTCAGTGATGCAACACATAAATGTGTTCTGTGAAATGCTGAGGACCACCTTGGAAAATGTTGTTTGTGCAGCTCATTTTCAAACCTGTCTCAAACAGAAGTTTCAGATCACAAATGGGACAGTCCCTGTTTATGGAAGTATGAACAGGATTGTACTTGCACCGTGGATGGTGCTTTGTCACATGCACTTTATTCTTTTTTTTCACAGCTTCCCACAAGTGCAGTAATTGGCAGGTACGTGCAGAGCTTGTTGTGCAGGGGGTGTGTGGGCATCAGGTGGTGTCAGGCAGTCCCAAATGGTGTCAAGGACCACCTACAGGTGTCCCAGCAATGAGGGTGGGTCCTCTCAGGATAGAGAATCCGCTGAGAGTACTCGAGTACGAGATGCTATTGAGCTACGTTAAAAGGCAAGATCTGGGGAGGGAGCGAAAGGAGAGCAAATATTTTAAAAGGAGGAGGTGAAAGAAAGCAAAATCCGTGGAACGGAAGTAGCAGGAGTTTTTCACGGGGAAGCGAGGGGGTGTCCGGGGGAGATCCTGAGCAGGAGCCGGGTCAGGACCCTGGACAGCTCTGCCGGGCCCGTCCGACCGCTCCGGAGCCGCCTCCCAACCGGGACGGGACGGGACCCCCCCCTGTCCGGAGCCCGGCCCGGGACCCCCCCTGTCCGGAGCCCGGCCCGGGACCCCCCCTGTCCGGAGCCCGGCCCGGGAACCCCCCTGCCCGGAGCCCGGCCCGGGAACCCCCCTGCCCGGAGCCCGGCCCGGGAACCCCCCTGCCCGGAGCCCGCCCCGGGACCCCGCCGTGGGTCTGGGTCAGCGCTGCCGGTGTGTTCAGGAATATTCTTACCGGGACTGTCAGTCTGCAGGTTCGGCTGGCTGGTCAGCCCCACACATCTGGTGGAAACAGGATGAGGTGATGGGAGTAGAAAGAAAGTGTTTTAACCTCTTGCTCCTGTGAGCCCGATCCATGGTAATTAGTGGTGATCAGTATCTTAGTGGAGTGTACTAGAGAGCAGCTGTTATTCTACAGGTTGTCTGCTTGTGGCTGCAAGACTTGTAAAAGCCATGTGAGGTCACTTTGGTCATGACCAAATAAATTATGCCTTACAATGATCAAGTGTTTTGTTATCCCCAGATGGTGAGGTATCACTTGCATCTATGTTACATGGCTGATTCTTGTTTGTTGTAAATAAATCATCAGTCCTTTCAGTAGCTCTTGCAACATCCTTATCCACATTTGAGAAAAAAATGTGAGATGCCCTAGCAGGGAGAAAAATGAGCTGAATGAACTGCTCTATTTTACTAATATTGTAGTACTCTTTAATACAAAAAATATGTAGTTGAGATAAATTCTGTCTATTACAAGCTCTGCAGAAAAGGACAAATGCTGCTGACAAACTTTGTTATGTACAAGCGAGTAATAATAGTCCTGGGAACAGCTCAGCTGGCCCACCAGGTGAAGCAAATAACCTGAAATGAATTTAGAAATAACAATTCTGGAGTTGTCTCCTGCTTTGAAGGCAGAAGACCAATCTTGATTTGTAGCATAGTTAGGTGTATAGCTCCGCATTTACTGACCAGAGGGGAATTGTATTTTCATAATGTTTAATCCTTCTTAAGCTACATTTTCTTTTTTGATTAAAATTGCTTGCAAGGTGTTTGATTCTTTATTGGATATAGATTTTAATAGCACTTTATTGGGTGGCTTAATATCCTAATAATGTCAGGTCTTTAATATTTTAGTGGTGCTAAATGTAGCAACTGTTCTTGAAATGCCACACCAATAAAAATTAAGAAAAAAAAAAGATATCAGTTTAGAAAATTATCTGTAATTTGTGAGCTTCATTTTTCATTAGCAGTTGTCTGTTACTCTTCCTTGTCATGCTGGCTCAGAACATATCATGTTTTCTTATTACTCAGCTGATTGCTGGGATATAATTGTGCTCCAGGTAATAAGATTTTTCTAAGTATAATTACACATCATTCACATTGTGAAATGTTTAGGAAAAAGGATAAGTTATGTTGATACTTGGAAACTATTAAAATGATAAATTATCTCAGAAACTCAGAAACTTAGAACCAACTTCTGGACTGCTAGCTTGGCTGTTGTGTAACTGTAAACTGCATAATGACTGTGTTCTTGACTAGTGTATTTTATAATTAAATTTGTAAGGAGCTGATTTGTATGACTACACTGTGTGTTTTTGAATACTGCAGTGATATTAATTTCATGGTTAATGAAGTTTGCATTCTTAAACTGGTATTTAAAAAGGTCTTATCTGTGTGGATTCTGTTGATGACATGAAAAATCAGGTCTGCTTTCTCATGCCTGCTGGTAGGAAATGCTTCAAATTCTCTAAGATTTCTTGATCACAGCAACATATATTACCTTAATATCTTAAATCTCACTGACAGACTGAATATAAGCTTGGAGCTTGCATGAGGCTGTCTTTGCAGGGGTGTGTGGTACAGGGGTGAGGTTTTGGGGTTTAATCAGGAATGATTAATTAAACTTGTTCACACTGCTGCTTGGGATACTAAAAACCTGATTTTCTACCACTGACCCTGAATCACACATTTTATACATATTTTTTGTCATAGCCTCATATGAATGTTGTCATAGCTAATGAATGTTGAGGATAAGAAGTGGCTAAAACAGTCGCAGTTTGGATTGACACAGTTCACATTCATGGGTCAGGCTCATAGTTACAGGTTTAAGATAGTTCAGAAGAGGGACCTTTTTTTTTTTTCTTTTAAATTTTTTTTTCTTTTAAATTTTTTTTTCTTTTAAATTTTTTTTCTTTTAAATTTTTTTTCTTTTAAATTTTTTTTTCTTTTAAATTTTTTCTTTTAATTTTTTTTTTTCTTCCAGCAGTATGGCTTCAGCACTGGCATTACGTTTAGAAGTTGTAAAGCCTTCATAAAATTCACACAGACACTGGAAGATATGAAAGTTTATCATGAAGAATGCTCATGCAGATGGAAATTGTTACATGTTTTCATCTTGATTTCAGAAGTTTAATTTAAGCAGTAAATACCTGGTTATTAGACACCATATATCAAAGAAGTCTACGTAATGGGCCACTGACTCTCCCTTCATGATATTTCATCTTGTGTAAGGAGAGTGTAGGAAAGTAGGTTGTGTATCTTTTGTTCTTCTGAAAGCAGTTGGTGTTTTATGAAATGCTCCTTGCTTGCAATTCAGCATTTCAATAGTGTCAGCAGCCAAGGAAGAATAAATCTGGGAAGCAAAGCTATTCAGAATTCAAATGGGCTTTAGACATTCAGTCTCTGTCTGCATTTGGCCTCCTTGATTTAATGTATTTGCTGTTTATAATTTCCAACAAATGAAAACACAGTTTTCTGTTTACATTGTTTTTTGGGTATATCTGAGCTTACATTTCAGGTTTGCTTTCTGCTTTTCAAACTGCTGCAGTTATGGCTTAATTAATATTTCAATGAATGGTGAGTGAGTTGATAGCAGAGCTTTGGCAGTTCTGTGAGTTCCCAAGAGCTGGTTTAAAACAACTGAACTGAATGACTTCAAGTTCATTGATATCTGTTGTCATACTAATAGTGTTAGGAAAGCTTCATGTATTATTGAGTGAGCTTGTGAATGCTGTGTGTGAAAATGGTGTTGTGAATTGTAAATTGCTACTTAGTACACTTTGATATGGATTGATTCTGTTTGTTTTGTACTAAATAATTGATGTTTCCCAAATGGTTCCTATTTTTAATAGGAAAAAAAATTCCACTTTCTTGCGTCAGGCTGTATTTTTTAGCTTTCTCTAGCTGTCTGTACTGCATGGTAAGAATAAGCTGTCTGTTTCCCCAGCAGCCTTTTTGTTTTGGTAGTTGTTTAATAACACCTGGCTCAGAGTATAACAGTGTTTGCAAGAGGGCTGTGTTTGAAACTTCTGAAGTCAGTCTTGCAGGCATTTTGTGTACCCAGGAGGCTTAGATTTGCTTTTTTTCAGCTACCTCATACCTGTTGAGGAAACAATAGCATGTGCTGCTGTCTCTGAAAGTGCTGGGAAGTTTCATTTTGACCTTTCAAACAGAGCACACCTTGACCGAACAGTGCTACGTACACTAAGTGCAAAGATAACAAATGCCTAAGATCAAATCTTGTCTTACAAATTCAGTATGTGGAGAAAAATTTCCTAAGCTATTTTTAGTGTTGCTATAGGGTTAGCATGTCATACAGGAAAAGGGCTGAATACTTTTGTATTCTGTGACTTCAGAACTGCTGCTCTCTGGGGAGATAGCAAATAGGTTAACACTGAGAGTGAGAACTTGTGTCTCCTTTGCTAAGTTAGTTCAGCTGTTTTATAAGTAAGCTTTAGCTTGTTTTAAGAAAGAAAAAAAAAAAAGCTCAGTTACAATGGCTGTGGATGTGGTGTGTCTGGGCTGCATGGTCTAGTAAAACACATTTGTTTCCTTTATGGACAGCTAAGTTACTGCTTCTGTCAGAACCACACTGTCATGTGCTACCAAGATGCCTGAGTGAAAGCATCAGCCTTGGTGAAATGGTCTTAGACTGAGTTGTATGCAGCAGATAATGATTTATTTGTGTCTCCCTCAGCCTTTACAAGCTTATCGTCTGCAAATTATTTTTTTTTTTTAGATTAAAATATGTATTTGTTAGGAATAAAAAGCTCAAAATAACCTTACATAATGCATATAGCAGCCCTTCCTGAAGAAACAATATTGGTTTATTCCAAAGCTCAGGTAGCAGATTTGTTGCTTGTGGGTTGTTTCTTGGAAAGTAAATTTAAAAAAGAAAAATTGTGGTTTGGGGAAAACTAATTTTTTATTCCCTCTTTACTGCTACCAAGAAAACATTGGGATGGATAAAGTGAAACTGCTGGACAACCTCTTAGAAGCTTTACTTTAGTGGGGAAGGGAGACAAGTTCAAAGGTGATAAAGCTCACTTCATGATGATGAGACTTTTCAGGAGTTATTAGTGTGCATGTGCTTATTCATAACAGACTTGGTTCCCACTGTTGTGGGGAAAGTGTTGGTATTAACAAGCAAAACTGTTTTTGACAGTCTTCTTAAATAGAATTTTTAAAAATCTAAATCTGGCCTGCATATGGAGTTGGTTTTAGAAGTTTTCTACAGGGTTAGAAGTCACAGGATCAAATTCATAATGCATATGTTCTCCTGATAACCAAATGTTCTGAAAATAGTTCAGTTCTCTGAGGGCAGCCATATGACATTCTCTGTCTGATTCTGAGTTTGGAGGCTAAAGTTTGTTTAGCTCTTTAGCTGTTTAGTCAGCAAACAGGTTTCTTCTGTAAACTTTACTACCTGCCTTGAATGTTGGGAGTGATGTGGAGTAATATTGAAGTGACCCTGCAAATGGCAGTAGCCTTGCACTGGGAGGGCTGTGTTGGAGAATCTGTGTGGGTGCAACACGTTACTCAGCAAAGCCATCCTGCTGCAGGAGATGCAACATTCATGCTGTGCTGGAAGCTCAAACTGCAGCAGGCTGCTCACTGTTAAATTCTTTGCATAAATTTATTTATACACATAGGTGTGTGTGGTTTCTCATTAGCCACACTTTGGTCCTTTAGTAATTGGCTCAAATCTTGGAGCTTTTAAGCGTCATATCACAAAGGTGACTTTTAGACTTACAGACCAATTTTTATTAGAAGGGACCCCAGATGTCACCTGCTCCCACCTCCTGTCCAGAAGCAAATGAAACATTTTGTCAGATGCTTTGTATTTGACATATATTTGAAAATGTTTTAAGAAGCACTGGAAATACAGATGAAATTCCCTTTTCTCCCCTTAGAAGAGCAGTGTTTCTGCAGTACTGCTGTAGAGGACATGGAACATGTTGAATATTCTTTAGCTTCTTTTCCTTTCTTTTCCTGTGGTATCCATTAATAACTTATTAATAGTAACTAACTAACGAGACAGAGAATTTTTCTTACATCTTTGTTGGAATCAGAATGATTTTTATTGTGAACTGCCAGAACATGCCTAATAAATGCAGTAATACATGATATGTAGAAACATTTTAAACGTTTGAGTTGAGCTGATTCTGTGCTGCTATGGGAGTAGCCACTCAGAAACTTGAGAGTTCTTGAACCTATACTGAAGTTACTTCATGTTGGCAAAATGCATCCCATGGGACTTCTTGAGGAGAGGAAGGAGAGAGAGAGAGAGAGAGAGAAGGAAAGGCTGAATTCCAAGTATGGATTCAAGTGTAGCTTTTCATATTGATATTTTGGAGATATTTTACTTTATTCAGTCACTGTTCTTATATACAGCCTTTATTCTTCCCTATTAGCCTTCAGTTTTCTGGAGTGCTGATTGCAAAACCCCTGTGTTAAAGTAACTGTCAGAAACCTTTTCAAAGTACTCTGGCATTAATTATTCCCAGAATTTCAATTAAATGGGAAGACAATTTAATGAATTTGAATTTTGCATTAGCAACACTCTGCCTTATATGCTTATCTATTATCTGTCCATCTGGCAGGTCACATGTTTGTTGGCAGAAGTGCTTTTATTGCCTTTCCTGAAGAATTCTGGCAGGGAATGTATAAACAAGCAGCACTTCTTTCTTCATTTATAATCCAGCATGAAATTCTGAACATTATTAGTTAATTAATATTAAATATGGTGAATTCTTGCTAGCGTGAGTGTAACGCACCAAACAGAAGCATATGGAGTGGTACCACCTCCTCACAGTGAGAAGCTGGCAGATTGAGACCCATCTGTCAGCTCACACACACACACACACACACACACACACACACACACACACACCAGGGCACAGCTCTGAGTTTACAGTGAGACAGTGCTGGCTGCCAAGAGAGGTTGTCAGTGGGCTGAGAGCATCTGCAATTGTGGCATATTTTGGGGAAGCATGAGTGAAAGATTTGTTTTCCCCTCCCTAACTCAATAGATGCTTAAAAATTCTACAGAATCTTTATTTGAGAATGTGTGCTGGCTCTTGGTTGCAGAATTAGTTTCTTAACAGGAAACATACTATGGAACCTGAGCCTTACCAGTGTGGTTATTTACAACCTGTTCCTTTTCTTTCTCAGTGTACTCACCTCTTTCACCAGCTCGATACAGAAACCAGGATCCCTTGCTAAGGGTGAAGCTAAATTTCTCTCTATTTGAGCCACTCTGATGTGAGAGTGTATTGAAACCCAGACATGGCATCCCTGGCAATACTGTGTCAGAAATACCTCATGTTCCCAGGCACAGAGCTGCAAGAAACCAGGCTGAGAAAAGAGCCCTGTTTCATAGGGCTCTGCTGGGCTTTCAAGTGTACAGGTACAGGTCATCAGGTAGCATTTGAACAGATTCTCTTTTCCTTTGGGGGGATAGAAGTTTGTGCTGTCATCAGCCATTTAGCAGAGTTAACTCTTCTGTTTAGTGTTAAGTCAGATGAAATTTTGTTTTCAGAACTCTCCAGAACACGAAACTTCTGAAGCCTTTTTCTCACTGTGGATAAAATTTAAAGTAGTGGTAGTTGAATTGGTTTTAAATATGCTCTTCAGAACGTTTTTTTTTTTCATTAATAGTGTAGAGAAACAAATGAATTCACAGACTTATGCAAATTCTTCATAGTAGTAATAGAAAAAAAAACCCCTAAGCTTGGAATTGCACCATCCAACCCCCAACCTATGTGAATCTTACCGGTTTTTCACTTTGTCTGCAGAAAAGCATCTTCCATGAACTCCACATTCAGGTGAAACTTACATGTCTTGCATTTTTTTATGATACTTCTGGCTTCCTGTTGTTATGCAAAGTGAAACTAATTAAAGTAATCTACAGTGTGACTGTGAGCAGGGCTTGTCATAAACAGCAAACTTGTTAACCTGGCTGAGTGCTGCTCATTTGTAACAGAAGTTTTATATTTATAGTATGCTGCTTACAGAGAAAACTGCTGGCAAATGTTGCTATTACAACTTTTATCTTTGGTGTAAATGTACAGTCTTGTCACCTGAATTTCTAATGATTATTTTGTATGGGAGTGAAGCACAGCTTCTCTCTCTGCTTTCAGAAGCAGGACAGACAGCAAACTGGCAAGTTGCCAGCCTGATGTTCCTCTAACAGCTGCCCTTCCACCTTGGGGGTGAATTTCTTCCTATATATTAAGACACTGAGGTAATGATATTGGTGCTGTATTGTATCTCCAGACAGTTGGCTTTGGGGAAATTTGCCTTCTGCAAAAGTTGATTGGTTCACAGATAAACAAAAACATTTCCTAAAGGCTTGCAAGCTTGGTATATGTAAATTATATGCAGCATCCTATTTGAAACTCTGCTGATGCCTGGAGAAACAGATTAGAATACCTGGTGATGTTTTACCTGACCTGTACGTGTTGTGGTTTGTGCCTTTTAGGGCAGAATCTCTACACCAATGAAGGAAACGAGGGGAATCAGGGCTTAAATTTTTAAAAGAGAGAATTTCTGAAATAAGTGCCTAAATAGTTATTTTTCAAGATGTTATTTAAAGAAACTGGTGAGTGACACGGAACCTTGGACAGAAGGAAGTAAAACCCATCTATAAAACCCATCCTTAGAGGAAAGGTTTTCCATTACCTTGTTGCCTTTCATCTGTCTTTGGGATATGTAAGGAATTAGTATCTTGCAGCTGTAACAGTGGTCAGGCTGCCACAGCTCCCTGTCCCAGGTCTGACCCATGGCAGTGCTTGAGCATCCATTCCCAGTAAGGAAAAAGAGTTAGAAATGGGATTTCCTAAAAAGAAGGACAAAAAAAGAAAGATGAGGCAGTACAGGTGTATGGACCAGCCACTGTCTGTGCTCAAGCAACAGTTTTTAATCCCCTTATCCCTCTCCTTTCCCACACCTGTTCCTCCATGAGGCATCTTGGTCCTTCCCTTTCCCTGCCTTTGGTTCTTCCTCTGAACAACCCAGAGTAAGTTTTGTGCAGTCCACACCACTTCCCCCTGCATCCTGGAGCTGCCCTGGGCTCTGATGCTCTGAGCACCTCCAGGGCTGGCTCCCCTGGCCCATGGGGATGGGGCTCTCCTGGGATTTGTATTCCCAAATCACCTGCCTCTGGGCTTCTGCTCCTCAGGGCTTGTGGAGGTGCTCCTGGAGCAGCTGATGGCTGCTGGGATGGACCTGGGAGCAGCCAGGCAGGGTGTGAGTTGAGCTCCCCTCTTTTGTGGGTGTGCAGAACATCTTTCATCAGACATCCAGACAATTTATATTATAAACTGTATTAGACTGAAATAGTTAAATTTCTTGGTTGTTGTTTTTTTTTTTTTACCTTTCTATAGTAGCAATTAATTTTTTTAATGTGTTTTTGATACATTAAGTATCACACCATTTTCTGAGGCAATACTCTAACTAAAAAAATCCATCCTGATTTCCTCTTGCAATTCAGTTTGCCCACAGAAAGCTAATTTGTCATCCCTTAAATACACTTTCTCAGAGAATATAGTTTTCCTGCTACTAAGTAAGTCACTTCATTTAGTTTGGATTTTATAGATTGCTTCTGTATTGCAAGAATATTTTCCAGTTTGACTTTTGGTCTCCAGTGAGCAAAAAACTGCTTTTTCTAATACCTTCTTTGCTATCAGAAATTAAATTTTCTGGCTGGGCGACCATAAAAGAGAAGGCCAATGAAATGGGGGTTGGTAACAGATTATTTTTTCATATGAGGTATATTGGCAGTCAGATGATGGACCTGTAGGAAAGTGAAGGTGACAGAAAGGAGCTTTTTAAAAATAGATTCTTAGAGACTGATAAAGTGACATGCAGTTCTAATTTGTCAAAATATCTAAATTATCAAGAACGTAACATTTCTGCAATTATTTCCTTATTTCATTTCACTTTTCTGTATTTTTGTTGCTTTGGGGGCTGCTGATTGTCTTTTTTTTTTTTTTCTTAGTAAAACGCTTCAGAGAACCAAAGCATGAAAGACGTCCCTGGAGGATATGGTATGTTTCTGTGTGCTTTATTCTTAACATTTTTGTTTCTCAATTTGTGTTACAACTTATGGGAATTCTCGTTTGCATATGATGATTTAAAAAAAAAAAAATTGATGACAAGTCACTGACTGCAAGGAACAGAAGAAATTACCAAAATACATGAGTCAATGAAAAGTTATCTTCTGTGTGTGTCCCAGTGAGCACTTTCTTAGTAAAAACTTCCAGGAATCTCTACAGAGATGTGCACTGAGACATAAAGCTTCAAGCTGTGCTTTTTTCTGAAGATAGAAATTCACCTTTGCCCTAAGATGCATCTGAGCTTCTACAAACTTTCATAAGCTTACAGGAAGTTCTCAGCTGGGCTCAAACAAAATTCTGTTTTTATCCCATTACATATAAGATAGAAAACAGTATGATACAAGATACACACACACATATATATACATGCATATATATATATATAGTTTTATTGCTTTTTAGAAGTTACTGTGTTGTAGCAGTTCCAACATAACCTGTTCTAATTTTGAGACTGGTGTGAATGTTAAGCTGTCATTCCAGTTGCTGGACTTTGGTGACTTAAATTCATCTCATGTAATGCTGCTGTTCATAAATAATCCTGACCATTATTTTATTGAAAAAATAAATACAATCAGCCTCAGCCTGAAATTTGGAGTAGTGCAGTTATAGCTCTTCATTTTCAAGCAGAGAATGTTGTTCTGGGGCTTGGGGATTGTTATTTATAGTATGGTGGACTGATTAGATAAGTAACTCCCTGGCTTCCTGTTTCATCTCCAACACTCTGCCTTCTGTGTTGTACAATGACTGCAGGAGAAAGTTTAAGAGAAAGTTGTTGGAAGGGGAGATTAATTCAGGCATAAAATGTTGTCTGGGTTGGTTTGGATCTTTTTAGACATGGAAACAACAGGCAAAATGGGTGTTGGTCTGTATAAAGAACACATTCTTGCCCACAGAATGCTTTTGACACAGTTTTTATATTCAGCATTTAATAAAGCATCCACTGAAAGTTTTGGTTTTGTGCAAAGAATGATGACAAAAGAACGGTAAGGGCTGGAGCCAGTGCTGAAGCAGCACCTAAGTGTGTTCATTCTGTATTTGCTCCTAAACTCTCATCTGTTCAAGTTCAGACTTCTCTTGCAGTGTGGTCTAAGCTGTTATACTAAGATAAAATTCACTGTGATCACTTCATGCTTTCTGGTGAAAAATATGTTGCCTGTGTATCAAAATACTACAGATGGACCAGCTATTAAATTGTTCACCAAGTATGCAATGAAGATTTTATTTTTGTCTGGGACATGTACTTACTAAAAACGAGTAAACATAAAAGGACTGAAATATCTAGTGAGGATGGGATGCTCATTATTTACAGGAGGTTATTAAAGACTTAGGTAGGTTTAGTGAGGATTAGCTCTTGGATAATGCATATGATCCCAAGAGGATATCCCAAGACTAAATTTACAGTAAGCTTTTGAGTTACTATAAGCTGGTTTGTTGGAAACAACATTCAAGAAAAACAAAAAGATGGAGCAGAATTTAGAATGGAACATTGTTAAATAAACTAGGTACCATGACACTTTATCACTCTGGTGTTCTCGTTTGAAGAAACAATTAATAACTGAGATGGAATTTTAATTAAAATAAATTTGCAATGTCTGACTGCATTGTAAACAGATTTGTGTTAAAACTGTTTTACTCCATACAGGTTTTTAGATACTTCCAAGCAAGCCATAGGGATGTTGTTCATCCACTTCGCAAATGTCTATTTATCAGACCTTACAGAAGAAGACCCTTGTTCACTGTGAGTTTTTAATTTTATGAAAGTTCTCCAGTTGAGTTTGATGGTGTACATGGACAATAATGCAAGTTTTAGAAACCAATTTTCATGGTAAAAATTGATCTCTCTCTTTCAAAATCCTGTGGCTTAAGCTCAGTTAATTAAGGATCCAAGTTCTGTTCTTTTAGTTCATAGCTGGCAGGGCCTGGAAGGCTTTTGCTGGACTATATCTATGTATTTTAGACTGAGGGTAAACTCTTATTCCTTCTTCCTCTCTAACTAAAGAGTGAGAATTTTGGATGCATGCTGTAATATGAAGCTGTTTACTGAAGGAGGAGCTAAAGGAAAATGAATAGAAAGTTGTGTATGCTGACCTCCAACTTCACCATTCACTGCAGCAAGGCTTTAAAGTCAGGTTGCTTTCAGGGATATTTAGCAAAAATCATTCATGCTTGTATTTTTTTTTTCTAAAACCTACATTGACTACTGCAGTCTTGTTTTCATCTTGTTAAAAGCAGGAAATCTTGCTCAGTAGCCAGGCAGTTAGTACAAAAATTAATTTTGCAGTGTCATGCTTGGAGCAGTGTGAGTAAGGAGATAAGCATTTCACTGTCCTATAGCAAGCCTGAAGATTTTATGACTAAGACCTCATCAGGCTCTTTACAGGAACTCCTGAAGCAAATGGTTAATGTTTGGGTTTGCTCTTGATAGGGTTCATGCTCAAAGCAGCTTACACATTCTTGGTAATAGAAGCTGTGAAATTACTTTTAAAAGCTGTAATTTGCCCTTTCAAACCGATCCAGTTCCTTCAGTGGCATCAGCTCACTGCTGCCCTTTGGTAAACAAAGGAGCTACACAGCTCGAGGAATATGGTTGTGTTGCTTCACAAGCTTGTTTCATTTCCCTTCTTCCTCCCTGCTTTCTTTTGTGTTCCTGCATGCTGTAAATGTGCAAGTAAAAACTGCTGCTCTTTTCCCACCACGAAGGAATTTGATAGGCAAAATCCACTTATTTTAACAGACTAACTGTAAAGTTTGAATTCTAATTATAACAGTTTCAATGATACGAGGCAGCACTGTAGGATTTTCCTCAAGAATTTCCTGATGTAAAAACTGGCAGGTGCAAATTGCTTTCATTCCATTTTTATTTATTAAAGTATATATTCAAGTGTGCTTACCAAAGCATCTGTGAAGTTATCAGTGTTTAAAAATAAAGCTCAGTAGTTTATTAGGATATTTTTAATTTAAAATCTTTGTGCTTTGTACTGAGTTTTCAAAATAAAAGCTATACTAATGTGGGTTCTCTGCTACAAATTTTAATACTGTCAACATAACTATTTTCTAATACCACTTTTCATACAAGTGCAACGTGGCACAGACCAAGTGAGAGGATGAGGAAGACACCTATTATTCCCTTTTCTCAGGATAACAAAAATTACAGTGTGGAGCTGTATAATTTCTCAGACAAGGTTGCTGTTCCTCCTGGTTAGCAAAAAAATAGTATGTTGTGATCAACAAAAACCACTCCATTCTAGGGAAAAATACATGTGTGCAAGTGGGTCAGTGTTAGTGAGTGAAAGCAACATTTCTGTCTGTGACTTTAAATAGTAATCATTTTACTCAGCAAATTCAAACATGGATAGTTTTCTGTTCTTTCCTGTTTTGTAGTTCATGGGTTATTTTCAGAGCAAAACCAGAAAATGTAGTTTTAGAAAACACCGTGGTTCACAGCTTGGAAAGAACTACAATCAGAATTTGCCATTTGTTAGTTTGGGAATGTAGTGCTGTAATTCAGGCAGGTGTGTGATAATATCAGAGCTGATAAAACATCTGTTAAAACTCCTTGACAGATGAGTTGTTGTTTGAAGAATATTAAATAGAAAAAACAGCCACTGCTCTTCTTCTGTAATGCAAGGTTGTCAGCTGGCTGGATGTGGAACCCCAGGAAGTTTGTATGAACCCCCCAGTCTCTTACCCTCTGAACTCTCAAAATGCATTTATCTGATAGTGGCAGCAACAGTGGTGTTTGTGCCTGTGGAGCAGTTTCACACAAGCAGGGTTAAGGCAGTGGATCCCCAAATGAGAGTGTTGCCTGCCTGTGGTGAGCCTGATGTGCTTGGGAGTATCAGGAGTACTTGGCCTGGGCCATAATTTGATGTGAAATAGGTGCTGGCACATCTCTCCTCCCTGCTCCTGCTGGCTGCCTTCCTGCTGTAGACTTAGAGCAGCCCCTTGTGGCCTTGAATTGACTTGTGGAGACTTGTAATTGCTGTTTCCTCTGCCAAACCTTCATTTTAATGTTTGTCTAATGGGAAATTCATTAAAACTCCAGTTTGATGCACTGCTATTAGAATTTTTTTTTTTTTTTTTTTTTTAAGTTTAAGGGTAGGTCTTGGCTTAAGCAGGTCATGTTCACTTCGGTTTTATTTTTGAGCTGCTCTTGATTGGGATTTTTCAGGTCAGAACAGCTCTTCCCTTACTATTTTGAATGCATGGATTCTGTCTTTGCTCTCCTCTTTCTGGTAGCATTTTGTCCACATATATTTGCTTCCACAGCCAGCAGCAGCCCATTGATCTCTGGTTTTCTTTTTTTATCTCTGCAGATAGTTTTTATAGTCTCTAGAGTTTATCTGAAGTATTTGGAGTTACCAAGTAAGAATCTCAGTAATGGGGATTTACTGTGTCTTATAGCTGGCTCTGCCAGCTGCTGCTTTGGTCAGCTAAAATCAGTCATAGCAGATAAAACAAACTGACTTAAAAAATACTTGAATTTCAGCTGAACCATTTCATGACTATAAAAATTAATTTGAAACCCGTAGTAATCTCTCGTTTCTTGAAGCATAGGTAAGATCTCAGAAGCTCTGCTTGAAACAATAAAATCAGTAGTGCAGTGCTTGTGTGTCCATTAAGAGGTCACTTATTAGGCTTTTTTTTCTAGGAAGGCTTCTTTAGTTTCAAATATTCAGTGGACAAGAACAGAAGTACAATTAAATAAATATTTTTTTTCCCTAACAATAAGTAATTTGGCCCAGATACTGACTGTGTTCTCTAGGAATTCCACTGCTCATTGTTGAGGCTAAGCAAGAAAAGCTGCGTAGTTGCAGTGTCTTTCCCTCTCAGAATGAAAGTGTTTTGTGTTGGTTTTCTTAGCTTCAAATTACTTGGTGTCTATAAGGTAATTTCTCTCTCTCTGTTCCTTTTCCTTTCATGCCTTTGGTTTTATTCAAATACAGGTTTTCCCTGCAGAATGAACTGAGCACTGGTAAAAAGGAAATCTGATTTTAATTTAGTGGAATATAATAGATATTTGCGTTTTTATAGAGTATGCACACACATGCACCAGAGCTTATTAAAACAGAAGTTGGGGCTTAAAGTACAGAAGCAAAATGTTAAGACTCTTCTAAAACTATTTAAATTTTAGTCTGACTTTGCATAGTACTTACACAAGTGGGTAAAAATCATTATCCACAGTACTCTGGCTCCTCAATGAACATACAGATTTTTTACCAGTCATGGTGCTGAAACAGACCGAATTTGTGGAAAAAGGACCCTTGCTCCTTGCTTTCTTTTACATTTTTCTTTCAGGTATCTTATCAACTTCTTGTTAGATGCCACCTTAGGAATGCTGTTAATCTACATTGGTATTCGTGCAGTCAGCAGCATCGTGGAGTGGCAGCAGTGGGAGTCCCTTCGCTTTGGTGAATATGGTAAATGTTTCTCTTCTTCCACTAAATGATTTTCAGGATAGAATCTTAGAATATTTCAGCAAGTAATTAACTTGTAAAATCATTATAGAATGATTATAATTCTGTATCTCAGCATGTACCTTCTGTGTTAGAAAGCTCAACAAATTTCTATGTATTTAGTGAGTTTGAAACAACTGATTGAGTATTTTTTTTTAGGAATGATTGAACAAATTATGATACTGGCTCATGGAAAAAATAACAGCATGATAAATTTACTATGAAACACTTTTAAATAAGTGATAGCTGGCAAGTCATTTCCTATTAAGGCTTTCACTGAAGCACATGCCATTGTCTGAAGATATGGGCTAAGAATTCTGCCAGCCCTCTTTAAAATAAACAGGCACATACCATGAGTGAGGAGAATGGCAGGATGATGGCCTGAGCTTGTCTGCAAGTAATGACCACTCAAACTCCTGCACATCTTTCATAAAGGCTGAGGGACAGGCCAGTGAAATCAATTTCTTGTAATGTTGGGGAGTTTATCTTCATGTTGCTGATCTTCAGAAACTGTGGATTTGCAGGTGCAGTTGAGGATGGTACATATTCAACATCAACATTTAATTCTCTTCAACCTGTTACTTTCAGATTGCTTAGTCTGCCTGGCTGGGAATAAAAGTTCTGTATAGATGCTAAAATATTTATTTGAGGCTCTTTGAGATAGGAAGTGGGGAGAGGTTGCCTTCTAAGAGAGCTGTGGCTCTCTTTTTAGCAGAGAAAAAACAAACTAAACAAACCCATGCTTTTTTTTTGAGGGGGGGGGGGGAAATGTTTAAGTTTGTCTAACAATATAAAAGCTTTCACAGCAGTTTCATAATTATCAGTGGTAGATATTTTGGTTTTGTAGGTTTGTTTGTTTGCTTTTAAGGATCCTAAGTCTTTAACAGAATTAAGAATAAATAAAGGCCATGCCAAGTTGAAGTGCTTTAAAAGCTTGAGAAGTTTACAAATAAATCAAGTAGCATGAATTGCTATTTGCTTTAATGTCAAAGTTTTAGAATAGAGATTATAACAAGCTTCTGTCTTAGGAGAAATTACTGTCTTTATAGTATTAGGGCATATTTTGTTAGATTAATATAGATTTAATGTGTATCTCTTAGGGTACAGTTTATAACCATTAAGCTGCTTAAATCAGCACTGCCATGACCCGGTTTATCTGCTGTTTTCCTGCATGCCAGAGTCCACTGTTCCTTGGACTGGTTCATTTCTGACTCAGGAACTGATTCAGAGAGCTAAAAGTTGAGGAAAATTCACCATATGTAGAAAAGTAAATAGTTATTCCAGATAAATCCTCAGAGTTGGGTCTCCTAAGGGATTAGGTAAGCACCAGTGCCTGGGGAAGGGCAAGGAAAGGGCTGAGACATTGCTGAGCTACACCTTCTGATTGAGCTTTGAGACCTGTTGCCCACAGTCTTTTTTTCTGATTGTTGATTTGGCTTGAAGCCATTCAAAGATGTTTGAACAGCTTTCAGCCCATATAAAACTTGCTTTCCACTCAGAGAAAGAAGCCTTTGTGTATCTGTTATGATTGTTGGTAGGGACTTGTAGTCATGTCAAATACTAGATTTTATTTTTTCCTACTGGTATTGTTTTTTCCTGTGTAATCTGTTTACCTCTGGCATTTGAGTGTCCTTCTAACAATAAGTGGCCTCTGTGGAGGGGGAGATGTGGGAAGTGTATTCACTCCCCTAAAATTTGTCTCTCTCTTACGGAATTCCAAAATGAACCTCTTTTTATTTTAGTTGGTTAGGAGGCATCTGTGACTGCAGTAACCAAGCTCTTAACAAATGCATTTGTTACTTGGGGTCTGGTGTGGAAGTGTTCTGTGACTGATTGTCATTTTGAACTAGGAGATCTGAAATGCCTTGTTTATCAAATTTCTTATTGTGTATTTTAAATTATTTATTTCTTTAGTTAGTTGTTCTTTCCTTTCCACTAACAAATCATTTTATTAGTGGCTACCTTCTTTTTCTGTATCTTCATTAACGTGTTACCTTGACCTTAGCATGTTGGTTTTTTAATCAAGCTATCATAGGGACTGTTAAAAAGAATACTCTAAATTTGTGTTTCCAATAATCATCTGGGAGGAGCTTCTGGTATAGAGAGAACTAGATAGCTGATGGAAAGCTCTTAGCAGTGGCTGTGCAGTGAGGTTGGACCCTAAGCAAGAAATCTGTCTAAAAGGGATGAGTTGCTTTGGATTGTTTGCTGCCCTCTTCTGTTAAGTACTACTGATTTCCCTGAAGTGAACCCCCACAGTTTATTTTAAATTTTTCACTTTGGCCCTAAGAAAACTCTTGTCTTATTTTTAAGAAGGTTCTTTAAAATAGAGGAAAGGTGGAAAAGGGGACTAAAATGCAGTCCTGTGGGGTCACAAGTTTAAATGTAGTATTTTGAAGTTACATCTGGATATTTAGCATACACGGGTGCTGAGGTGTCTGCTTGTTAAAAGGTATCAGAGACTTCTGCCCTTCTATCTGTAGTACCAAGTCCTCAGGTAGAGAGATCAGTTTGATTTCACTTTTTTTGCAAGTGTGGGAAAACAAACAAAAGCCCCTGCAAAGACTAAGTTGTGTCTTTTGATTGAGTGATGTTGTTTGTGTTCTAGAGCCTAAATAATCATTTGTCTCAAGTTAATTCTCACTGTGAGCTCATTTCCCTTCTTAGCTCTATTACTTGATCCCTGGTGATTCACTGCTTGAAGCTGTCACAAAAATAGCAGTGTCCTGCTTGTTTTAAAAGCCTTCTCTTTATATGGAGGATAGTTTCAAAGCAAATTTGCCTCAAGGAAAGAATGGATACCAAAATATCAGCATTCATAAATGGTTGCTGTTCATACAAGGAAACAGCACTGCACGCTGATTTATGAAAAAAGTAGCGTGGCGTTCCCTGGAGAGTTTTTGTGTCAGAACTTAAAATTTTATCACATTTGTCTCCGTATTTCTGGTTTTATATTTTCTGATTTGTTACGTCAGCAGTTGGACTTTAAGACAAGTGCAGAATCAGTTCATGTATTTGAGTAAGTGAAGAGGAGAAAAGCAGTCATGATCTGCACTGAAAAGAATGTTCCCTGTGTTCTCTTTCCCTTCTTGTCTTAGGCTACTTTAGCTCCTGCATGTAGAAAACAGGTGATTAAATCCTTCTTGGTGACAAGGAATTCTGTTGGCAATTAAATGGTGCTGTGGTCTTTTTGCTTGTCTTTGCTTCTCAGATGAAAAAGCTTAGAAATTGTGTTTGACACCTCTTTATCCTCTAGCTCTTTGCAACTTGCAGAGGAACTTACCTACAGCCCTACAGGGTAGACAGCACTTTAAACCTTTTTAAGCATTAATTTTTGAGTAGTTCTCTGAGCTGGCATTTACTAAGACAATTTTTCAGGATTTGAGGAACAGAGAGAAATTACAGGGTAATCACAGGTATTTTGTTCCAAGAGTTGTCTATAAACTGTCTTCCATAAAATGGCTGATGAAAGCAGTGTACACCGGTACAGACTGGGTTTCCATTGCCCAGCACTTGCAAAAAATGCTGCTACAGTTGTCACTGATGGGGATTCAAAATTTTTCAGTTTCAGTCTTAATGCAGTTTTGGAGCAACAAAATTTCTACTGAATTGCTGGCTTATTTTAGACATGTAATTTACACATGATGGGTATAAAATCAGAATTTAAGAGAGGCTGTCAGAGACTTCAGAAATTAAATTAGAGCTTTTTGACATCAACATTAACTTCCAAGTTCTAATTTGCAGTTCTGCACTGAGTCTGTGAAGGGACAAATGGCCCGTGTGTTCTGGGGAGAACATCCTGGATGTGGTGATGTCATTAACTTCTACTTTTTTCTCTGAATTGCCTAGTTTGTAAAATCATAGAAAAAATCTGGTTGGAGAGGATCTCCAGAGGTCATATAATCCAGCCTCCTGCTCAGAGCAGGGTTAACTTCAAAGCAAAAATAAGATGTTCACAGCATGATCCAGACCAGCTTTTAATTCATCCATGGTTTGAGATTCAGTAACCCCTCTGAACAACCTGCTCCAGTCCTTAACCCAAAAAAACATCATGGAACAAAGCATTTGTTGGTGATAGTGCACAACACATGTATGGAGTGTCACAGTTTTTGGACATACAAAGATCTGTTACAGAGTTGGAATAGCTGCAAAATTACTGTAGCTGTCTTTGCTTTTAGGAACTAGAAATGGATTGGAAAAGAGCTTAGAATAAAATGGTAAAATTTTAGTGTCTGAAGCTAAAGATAAATTATTTTTTCCATATTTGATAGTTAGTGAAGAAATCTAAATAAATTTTAAAATGTGGACTACAGAAATGAATTGCAAAAATTTATTTCTCAGATTCAGGCCTCAGAAGAATCATGGTTGCCATATGGCTACAACAGAAGCCATAAGCTGCAGTATATAATTGTAACACTTGAGCTTTTTAACCATTTTCCTCTTGGATGATAGAGCATTGATAGCTGTCTCTTTACTGTAAAACTTGTTTAGAAAGTTTTTGTTGTTTTGGACTCCAGTCTGATTTATGAATTTCTCTTTGTAGCATTTAAGCAGCCAGCAGTAAATCTCAAGACTATTCCCAAGTATTAAGACTTGAAAGCCTTTCAGAAATGTTCCAGAAAAGGAAGTAGCAACTATCTGTTGTGCATTACAAATACATAAAGGCATCTGAATTTCCATTGCCCATTAATCATCCCTAGGCTAAAAGTTTTAAGCTTCCTTTGAAGATATTAAAGAAAACTACCATGAAGACTAAAGAGCTCACACACTCCTTCAAGGCTTGCTTTTTGTTTCCAATGAAGTGCTGCTTTAAGCTCACCTGCAAAGCTTGTTAGGCATAACAGTCCTCTTTTTCCTTGTTTTGTTTTTTTTACCTTTTTTTACTCTCTGCTTTCACAGAGTATAATACATAAGTTTTCATATTGAAATATTTCTGGTCTTCATTCTGTCCTAGCAGGTAACTTTATGTGCTCAGGTTTTCCCTCTGACACAGTGGGGTGCAGTTTTTGTTCAATTAAAGTTTTTGTAGCAGCTCTTGCATCTGTTGCTTTACTGATGATTGGTTACTTATGGTAAGTGACTTGCAGAGAGGAAAAATATGTTCAAGACAGCCTAGGGAGAAGGGCAGAAATCATCGTGCTTCTGCTGAGACTGAAGGGATGGATGTTTTTGCCCAGTTATGTTTCCCTTAAGTTTTCCATTTTAAGAAACTTAATGCACTGTAACAACGGTCAAAAATAACAATTTAATGAGAAACAACTGTAACACAACTGTTCTGTCTTGCTTTCATCAGATTGTGTAAAATAGTGAGTGCATAACTGAATCAGATAAGTCCTGTTATAGTCTGGTACTTTTGGAAAATTGGGGTGATGCTGCTTTCCTAAAATGTTTACAGTGAAATAAAATCAACCCTATGCCTGTACTGAACCTTTCCTCTTTCCTGCAGGTGACCCACTGCAGTGCAGTGCTTGGATGGGCCAGTGTGCTCTGTACATAATGATTATGACATTTGAGAAAACCATAATCATTATAGTGCTGCTTATACCTCAGTGGAAGGAGGTTTGTATTTTTACAGCATTTTATAGAAAAATGAATTTCAGGTGATGTCTGTAAAGCAATAAACTTCTAGAAGTGTTTATGGCTTTGGCTCAGGCATCTTAACTGTCTACAGTGCATGCTGTTCAGCTGCCCTAGTGGTGTGTTCTTTGAGCTTCATTAAGATTCTGCTCAATAGGCTTTCTGGGCACCATTGCCAGCAATATTCTATCATTTCTTTGGGGGGGTTTATAAATGCAGTATATAAAATTTTACTCTCTCTTCTTGTCTGAGTGCTCTTTAAATTACTAAGTGTTTCTTAATTCTTTAGCCCTTACTTAAAGCTATTTTTTATTGCTTTTTATAGTATTCTAAATAATTTATTCCTGACCTTTTTGACTGATTTAAACTGTAGGATTTTATTAATTTGCAGTGGATTACTGAAGTCATTGCTGATGACTGGATAAATATTTATTTTGATAGAATCTGCTTAATGTAATATTCAAATTGATGATGCATGGTGTTACAGCCCATTAAAACCAGGGAGTTCCTGTTTTATGCTCTGGACTACTTTGGTAATGTCCTCTCCTGACTGTGTATTTTGTGAAACACTGTCTGTTTAAATTTCTTAAAAATGGAACTACAAACATGTTTCTGGGGAGCACGGAGCTCTAAAATGCTCAAGATTATTCTAGAACAGTTATTCAGATTTCTGTAAACAAAAATGACAGAAGTTTCTTGCCAGCCCTGCTCACTTAGCTGTGGTAATTTACAAGTTTTCCCAAGTACTTTCCTTTTCTACAAAGCTGTCCTTTTTTGGTTTCGTATGAATTATTTCTGTAGTGCTGGCTAATACATGAGCAATTGCAAGTATTAACCCAGTTATGTGCAAATGCTGCTGTGATCTGAACTTAATTCTTTTCTTTTCACAGGTAGCTTTATTGAATCCTATAGAGAACCCCCAGTTGGAGCTGGCTATCGTCATGCTGATAGTTCCCTTCTTTGTTAATGTTAGTACAACCTGCACACTTCTGTGAGATGTTTACTTTGATATCTTTCTGCCATGTGTTAATTAATTAACATTAGTTCTTAAAGCACAGTGTGCCTGAGTGCTTTAGTTAATTTCTAAAGAGGAAGGGCATTAAAGAATGGATAAAATATTTGGATATTTAGATTTTACAAAGCTGAAATCCATATTGAGCTAAAAGATCAGGCTTAGGAGAGGTGCAGAAATGCATCATAGGCCCCTTTGGGCTGGTGACTTAAGTGGATTGGATAAAATACTAATATAGAAGTTATAAAATTACAATGAAATTTACTTTAGGAACTAATTGGTCTACTGATGGCTGTATCCTATGTCCAGCTAGTAGTGTCTGGCCTGATGGAGCTGAGGAAAAGGGCAAGTTGCACAATCCTCCTTCCCAAAATGTACTTACTGTTCCAGTAATCTGGGATTTAGGGACCAGGGCCAGAGACTTTGGGTGTCCTTGCATTTAGTAACTGTTGGTGATTTTTATTTTTTTTTTTAAATTTCATTAATTTGTTAAAGGATGCATTTTGAGACCGAAAAGTCTGTCTGCCTAAACTGTTCACATTTCCATATGAAGAGTTCATATATGATCTTTTCTACAATGGAATGAAGTAGCTGTGTTCTAGAGCATTCATGTAATGTACAAGAAACTGTGTGCCTTAAAAAAACGGTTTGGCCAATTCAGGATTTTTGTGGCTTTTTTTTAGTTCTGCCCCTATAGTGACCATACTACTCTGAGGAAAACTGAACTGTCATTTTCCCTTCTCTTTAACAGGCATTCATGTTCTGGGTAGTAGATAATTTTCTTATGAAGAAAGGGAAGACAAAAGCTAAACTGGAAGAAAAGGAAGCAGGACAAGATTCAAGAAATGGAAGTAAAGTCCGCTACAGGAGGGCAGCATCACATGAAGAGTCAGAGTCAGAAGTATGTAGATTTAACCATTGCAGTATCACTCCAGTTCATCACTCAGGGCAGTGACTTAATTGTAATTCTGTCAATTTAGTTTTTATTTTTCCTGCATGTGCCTCCAAGAGTAGTTCCTAGCATTTGTAGCTGAAAACCAGTTCAGATAAATGGCATTGTTGTCTCACTTGTGGTCGTTAATTTCCTTCCAGATGGGCAGGGAGCCATTAGAATGTATTTAAACATCATGTTCAAATGCTTCTAAAAAAACTACACAGAGTACAAAATTAACAGACAATTCTAATTCCAAGAGAGGTTAAATAAAGTGAGATGAAGCTAGTCAAGGCAACTGGTCTGATTTTGGAGAAGCATTTATATTCTTGCCTGAGCATAATTTTATTCTAAATTATATTAAGTGGGCATTTTTCAGTTCCCCTGGAGGATGGCCAATACTTTGAAGGTAAGGTGTTTTACCTTTAGTTGGATAATGAAACTTTTCTGCATTATGGACAGTACTGTTTATAAGTTTTTTTTTTAATGAAACGCCTGCTCTATTACCAGTGTGACTAGAGAGCTTATACATTCTCTCATTTTAACAGCAAGCCCCTCCCTTCTGTTCTGGAGGTGCTAGAATAATTTCTTTGAGCTTAGTCAGTGGCTGTAGTAGTGATTAATACACACATATCCTTCTTTGAAGCTTACTGGAGGTTCCAGATAGAGGGTGTGTGATGTTTTTTAATATACTGGCAGTAAATCTTAATTATGTTCTGTAAGCTGTTTCTTGAGCAAATAATGAGGTGCTTTGCAAGCATAAAGGAACTGAAATGTTAGAAGTAGAATAAAGAAAGAGTATGACATCAATCGATGTTATTTAGATGCCATAATTTTTTTTCAGATCCTTATTTCAGCAGATGATGAGATGGAGGAATCAGACACTGAGGAGGACCTGCGTAGACTGACCAACTTGAAGCCCATTAAGAAAAAGAAGCATCGTTTTGGTCTGCCTGTATGACACATTCCCTGACCTGTGTATTTGCAGGTTTCGTGGCAAAAACTTCAGTCAGTGGGTTTTAATGTTGCAATTGCATCTCCCTTTTCATACAGACTGACTTAAAAGCAAGGTCTGCCAACAGAATGGAAACGGTTGGAAGACTCCCAGTTCAGTTGCACTACAGACACACTGACCAATTATGCAAGAATGTCTTTTCCTCACATGTGCAAAACATGGTGTTGTGAAGGACGAGTCTCTAAGGGAATTTGTGTCTGACATTTTGGAGAAGATGATAGGAAACAGATCCAGCAATCTGTCACTTACGGCTACTGGTGATACAGCTGTAAGATGTTCTCAAAAAGGCATCAGAATCAACCAAGCTAAAGGAGTGTTTTATTACTAAAACTGGCTTTTGCAGCATAATTACCTAGAGCAGAATAGTTTAAGGTTACAAGCTGTAACTTAACATTATTTTTTTAAGTGCAAATGTTTACTTGCTACCGGGTACCTATGGAACTAATAGGTGGAACAAAGATTTTTTTTTTTTCCCAAGTCTCTTCAAATCTATTTTATATTTAAGTTATATTTTCATACAGTTGTATTTAAAGATTCTCATTGTCAGAGAAAAGGGTGTAGTTCCCTTTTTCTTGTGCAGAACAGGTCTAAAGATTTTTAGTGAAAATCTTATTTATCCTTGTGTCCTGGTTTGACAAAGGGATTGCAAAGGGAAAAGCTCTCTGTCACTGCTGAAGTCACCAAATATCACTAAAAATGCAGTCCTAAGTGTGCTTTTGACCACATAATTTGAAAATACCTGTTGAATAGGAGGTTGTGTTTGTGTATTTGACAAACATGCACTTTAGTGTGTAACAAAAATCTGCTGTGATAGGTTATTTGTGAAATTAATATCTATGGATAACTAATTATTTCTGTTTCTGTGAGTCTCTCATGAGTCTCTCAAATGACCCAAAAGAGATGAAACATTTCTTTTCCTCATAAAGGGCCTGCAGTACAGGACCATGACCTGACTGAAGCAGCTGTGCTACAATATTGCAAATAATTCTACCCCTTTTTGTTGGAAAAGCAATATCCTATTTAATGTGCTTTAAACAGAAAAAAAATTCTCCTGGTAATTTTCATAAAGTTCAGTTATCCTTCAGTATTAAAAAACAAAAAAAAAAAAGCCCTAATAGGTATGGTACCATTGTTACTACAGAATTTTTGTGATCTTTCAGTGTCTTCTGATAACTGACAACACATGCTTATCTGAAACCTAGCAGACATGTTTTCAGTGGCATCCTTTTCCTTTGCATAGTTTCTAAATTATGGTTTCCAGTCATTTAGATGGGAACAGCTTTCCTTGCTTAGCTAAACCTTGTACAGGACAAGGTGATGTGTCAAAAAAGTGACAACAGAGACCGTAAGTGCAAATCTGTTGTAGTATCTGGACATCAGAAATGTTCCAAGCCTTAAACCAAACAGTTTCCTTGGAAAACTGCTCAGAACTTTTTAAGATTTTTTACATTTTTTATAGATTTACTAGGTCTTAATGTGATTTGTTATCCAGACCACTTAAATGGGGTTCTTGGGCCTTAGTAAATACTGAACTGTGCGCTCCTGTACTTATTTTCACTATTCCAGCATTCCTTTTCACTGCTTGGCTGCCACGGTGGACACAGGTTCTGAACTTCAGCTACACCTCAGTGTGTCCAGCCAGCTAGAAGGGACATTTTACCAAACCTGATGTTTGTGAGTTTAGTTGAGCCACTGATGACCTCTGTTACTGTGCACTGAAATGTAATAACTGCAATAAGTTTAAGTACTAGTGTTTCTTTTAGACTAAATCTAGAAACTAATGACAATGAAAGTTTAATTGAGTTATTCTGAAATGGGGGTGGGAGGGTGGGGAAATGTCCCTAATCAGTGTTGCCTCTGGTTTAGTTTTTTTGGGTTTTTCTCATTGATTGTGTGACTTGTGTCTTCTCTTGACTGTTTATTACTGGGCAGGCGCTTATCTCCAAAAGCACAGTACTTCAAGGAATTAATTTTCATCAACAGAATAGTCTCAAACAGCTCACTTTTCCAAAGGGATTTAAGAACTAGGGCTGCCTCTTGTAAGTAAATGTCAGCATTTATTTTTTTAGCAGAGGACTTGTTTTATTTCAGATAGTGAAATAAAGCTATTCAACATATGCTGCATCCACTGCACAGCCACCACTATCCTCAGCACACATCAGAGATAACTGAGCAGCGCACACAAATTTAACTACAAGCTTTCACTTTATCTTCCTTTACCCTCCTTTTCTCCAGTTAGTTAAATTATCAAAATTATTTCCAGTCTCACGTTTAGTCTGTGAAGTGTCAGTATAAAATTATGGCCTTAATCATGTAGAAATACTTGTTTTGAGCAGACCTCAAACTTAATCACCAAGTACAAAACAGTGTAAAGCACTATGGAGCAGTTTCTTGAAGATGGTTATGGCAAAGATATGTGAATGCCTAATTTTTCCTGTCTTAAGTGCTTAAATGTCACTTGGTTTGAGATTTTGATATATGCCTGGCAAGATGATGTAGTAAAGCACTATTAGCCAAAGAGAGAAGTATTTTAAAATACCACAGTAGTAACGAGAGGAGCATATCTTCAAAGGGGAAAAACAGCTCTGATTTTACTAAGGTAAAAATTCTATTCACAACCTTCACCAAATGGTAAAAACTTGGATTTTTTTTCTGTTCATTCTTTGTTGCCATGTGAAAGAGATGAAAAACATCAAATTGGCAGTTCTCCTCTTTGTTATATAAAAATTGGAATTCTTGCAGTAGGACAAGTGCTCTTGTGTGAAGAGCTTGCATGTGTGAGAAGTATGTGCCTAGTGCTTCACTATGTCTTACTGTTTGCTGAAATGTATTGGCAGTACAGCCTGAAATAATAAAATTTTCATAGAGTGGATTCAGTAATAACATTACAACCTGATGACCTTTGCATTATCCTCAGATTGTCTCTAAATTTATGCCTGGTAAACATACTTCAGGGCAACTCATAGCAAAGGTTTAATTCAGGCTGTGTTTAAGAAGATGTGATTCTGTTAAATGAAAATAAGCTATGTAGTATATGCCAAAGTAAGAGAAAGGGATTTTAATTTATAGATGAGACACAGAAGCATTGTTGGAGATCAAATTTACCCCAAATGGCCAACCTTAATGTGTTCAGTGTTTCTAGTATCTGACCTGTGACACATCTGCATAAACTTAAAACACTGATATTGTCTAATATGTGGTTTTCAAGTTCTGGCTTTAATATGTTCAGGTCCCCTCGTCTTACTTCAAGTAGGTAAATGCTGTATGTTATTGTTGCTAACTAAAATGTACTATAGCTTTTCTTCAGGGAAAACTCAGAAATTGAGTTGCAAATTAGAGCAATGCAAAGTGATCCCTCCCAGGTTTCTGCTCCGTTTCCAGCTGTGCCTGGGGAGGGAGGTGTGGGCTCTCCCACTTCGCACTCCCGAGCATCACAAGGAATTTCTGCCACTGTGCTTGACTTAACCCCTGTTTGCAACTTTGCTGTGCTTTGTACAGGAGAAACCAATAAAGAAAGTGAATTAATTCGGCAACATCAAGTGAGAGTAGATCTACAGCACAGGTGTGCAAACTTTTTAAGGTAGCTTCCAGTTCAGTTACTGAAAATGACTACTATGGTTTTACAAAGTAAAACTGCAGTATCTTTAAAAAAGGGACTCTTTTGTAGGTATTCTTGTCTTGCGTGGGTATCCGTCTCAACCTGAATGTTGGGTTTGTTTGTAAGTAATTTCAGAGTATAGGCTGTGTGAGCAAAACCAACAGCTGCATTCTGCTGCCCTCTGTTTGGACCATGTTGTTTAATCAGTTGTGTTACCTTAAACTCCTAAGGGTATCTGATGTAATTACGTTGTATAATGGTTTACAATAAAGTTTGACTTATTACAGATTTTTACACTTGTTTTATCCTTGTTCTGTTTAAAAGTGCACGTTTCAATGTTTATGCTGTTGTGGGAAGCAGGTTTTGCACCTGGCATTAAACTTCAGAACTGCAGATCTAATTTTGTGCACTCTTGTGTAGGTGTAACTTTCAGTATATTCATTTACTTCAACAGTAAGTCTCATTTCAGTTGGAGGGACAGTTATTCTTAAGTAGCAAATCTTGTTTAAGACTGCAAGAATCTGTGCAAGCTCCTCTTTGATCTGTTCCTTGAGGAGGGTTTTTACCCTCTGTTTGTGCACACGTGGACAATAACCATCTGTATTTTCATATTGAAAATAAAACATTTGGTGTGCAACCTGAGAATTACTGAGACTGTGGAACATTGACCTGAGGACTTCTGGGGTGTAGGATGTTGTTAAACTGCTTTAGCCACACAGCTGATAATCACAGCCTGCTTTTTGCTTTTCAGGAAAAGACAGACCTCCTGGCTGCTGGTAACAAGAATGTGTAAACTCTGAAACCATCATCTTCTGTTCCCCTTCTGATTTGTTTGTAGCAGGTAGGAGAAATGCACAGGGGTGAAGATGTCTGAGGATGCTCTTCAGTTCACTTGCACAGTGCCTTGTACCTCAGAACTGTGGTACCCCCCTTAAAGACAGGAAAGGGCAACTCGGGGATGTCTAGCTCCAGGATGAAGTAGCCTCTCTGTTCGCTATCTCCAGAGGGCAACATGCTGGAGATGACCAATTTCTTCCTTGATTTACTGCTCTGCTACTCTGCTAAGTCTCTGCTACTTTCTAAATATGCAAAAGGGGAAGAACCAAGCAGTCTGGCAAAGACATCACTTCTGCATGTGTTTCTGTAGTGCAGATTTGTCTCTTAAGCAGCTCCTTTGATTACCTAAGGGTCTGCAGCAAGCACTTGGACTTCCCTTGTCATACCCAACCAGTAAAATAAAGTGTAGCCTAGCTTGGGGTTTTTTTCTGTTTTCCTGGGCAGAAAGATGCCATCTTAGTCTCTAAGAATCTTGTTCCCTGAAGTGTGGTATGGTATGGTAAGTATCTACCACCCATTTTCCACTGTGATGGATTAATTATGAGGACCATGCAGCACAGGAGCTGGCTCACTGTGAAGCTGTAACATGGCTGTATGCAGGTGATCTCTGGTTTCTAAAGCTGCAAATGGTGACAGAGGGATATCCCTGTGCCAGAATAGAACGGGAGTCCTGTTCTTACTGGGCTGCCATTGCTATCACCCCTCCCTATCTTGGTGGCAGCAGGTTAGTGTGTTCTGGGCTGGACCTGCACAGTGTCAATCCACTGCTACCTCCAACTCCTCTCTATAGTTTGCCCATTACTTTAATTACTTCCCACCCACCACACACAGGCAGCCCCATACCTGCTGCATCTTGTAAATGGAGTTCAGAGAAGAATCTTTGATCTATCAAGCCTGTCAGTCCACTGAGAGGTGTAAGCAGTTTGCTGGAGATGTCAATTTCTGTGTAAGATCTGTGTCTCCTGGAGATCATGATACCAGCCATGAGTAATTTCACTAAATTCTTGGTGGTTGTTGTCACATTTCATCTGCACCCGTTCCTCAGCAAGGGAGTTTTCTGCTCTTCATGTTGCAGTGGAAGATGAAAAGAGGGTTAACCCTATCTCAAGCCTATCTTCATTGTCATTCGTGTCTCATTTAACAGATCTCAAGGCCTCAACCAGGTGAACAAGATTTGTCCTCTGAAATGTAAGTAACTGGATTTATCTTGTGGGGGTTTAGGGTTTGGGGTTTTTTTGTAAGGAAAGATGGGTGAGAATAAATGATTGTGCTTCTTCAGTGTTGGTTTAGGAACTGCATAATCAGAGAGCCTAGAAAATTTTGTTTTATCAGGGATTTCTTGGAAACCTTAATATTCTTATCCTACCTCCAAATAGCATGCAAGCTGAACACATTTTAATTTTGGTTTTCTAATGATTTTGTTTGTTTAAATTAAGATACCATGAAACATAACTTACTGCTTTTAAGTGAGGCACATGTAATACCCATTAAATGAAGCAATTTTTAAGTCACATAATTTTTAGTCACATAAAGGTAAGCATCTTCTCAGTCCTGGAGAGGGTTCAACTTAAAGGCAAAATGAGCATGTGGAGGCCTAGGGAATAGTTCACAGCTGAAAAAACCCATAGTTCTGATCATATGCTGCTGGTGCTGTGGTACTGTTACAATGTTATTATTGTGGAAAATACCCATTTTACTTTAAAGCCTGCGCTGCTTTGTAGCCTAAACAAAACAGAGGAAGCTGGAGAAGAGGCTAGGGCAGATTTCTGTCAATACAGTGGTCAGTGTTTCTAGTAAGAGATGTTTGGAGGACTGCTGTGCCTGCCTTCCTCACATTAACATATCTGCTGGGGTCTTGAGTCTTTGTAGGTATTGAGTGCATTCACAGAACCTGATTTTTTGCATGATACAAAGAACTAATGTAAAAAAAATAGTTTAAGAAAACCACAAACACCCAAACCTTTCCCAGTAATGACAGTTAGAATTCATGCTTAAAAGTTGAACATTTTTTTGTATTTAATTTAAAAATTGCTTAGAGAACAAATCTGAAAAGTTCTGGAAGAAGTTTTCCTACTGTCAGCATACAGTGAGGAACACTGGATTTGTTCATGTCTGAGTAATCTGTTCCTATACAGGTGACAAGTGAAGTGATTACTTACTAATATTGCTGTAAGTAGAAAGTGATTTTACACTCTGAAATTTCATCAGAGCCAGCATCAGCAAATTCAGCAAGAGAATTGTAAAGGTAAAACCATATCCTATTTTATTAACTCTCCAAAACACTCCAAAATGCTCTTCAGTTCAAGATGCCTTAGCAAAAGCAGTTTAGGGAGCAATGTTACGCTTTGGATGTTAAGTTTATATAATCTTTGAGAAAGCATATTTTGTTAGATAGGAAAGAAATACGCAGATTATCTTTTTCCCCCATCAAGAGGATTCAGAATCAATTTTATGTCTGTAACAAAGTTTTGCCTTTTAAAGTTATAAATAGAGCCCCAGCAGACTCCCTGGGAAGTCATTTCATAGTGGATGGGGCTTCCCTGTGGTCCCACTGGCACAGCTGTCTGCTCCTGTCACTCCCTGCTCCATCCCTGCCCAGGCCCAGCGCGCAGTGAATGCTGCACACCCGAGTCATCGCTAAGAATAAACCTTCCAACAGCAACAGCAGCCTCTGTCAACCTGAATCACCCCGCCTTCTGCTTTGGGAAAATGACCCAGCTAATGACTTCATGTTAGATGCTCTATATAAGTCGAGGGCAAAAAGCAGGCGTTTGCAGAGCAGAGGGGCTGGATTAAATCGAAGCCAGGAAACCGCCGGGGAAGGGATTACAGCTGAGTGAGCAGCGCAGTCATGTCACAGGTACGGGAGATCTGGCAGGCTGGGGCTTGTTGGAGCAGGGTGCCCAGCAAATGTGTTACTGGGTTAGATGGTTTGCTTGGGAAAGCTTCTAACAAGTTACTCTCCTTAACCAGTGAATTCAGCTTTTTTTGCTCTGTGACTTGTTCAATTATACTGAAGTATGTAAATGCTCTGTTTCCATATTTTAACAAGTTTGGAGGGATTATTTGATGAAGGAGAGCAGCTGCCATCTAAATGGCTAATTAACTTAGTTACAGAATGTTCTGTTCTACTGTAAATATTTTTATTTATGTAGGAAGGGGGGAAAAAACACTTCCATTGCTCTGGTTTGGGATGTTTCACAGAAGCAGTGATTTCTGTTTTTCCAACACACTGTCTCAGACAGTGGTTGGACATTTTAGCTGTAGTTTTGAAAGGACGTGGCTATCCTGAAGTGTCCTGCTGTGTAAAGTTGAATGTGTTAGCATGCAGGAAAAGAGAGTGACTGAAAATTATTAACTGCTGGGAAATGGTATTTGAGACTGACATTTTGTATTATGCACTTCTAAGTGCATTTTGTAACTGATGGTTTGCCCTTGCTGTGGTCCCCAATATCCAGTGTTTCAAAGCAATCTTAAAATTAGTTCAGAAACACTGAGTTTTTCAGATGTTATGTTTTGAACACAAGCCACACATGCCTGGCGGAGCCCTCTCTATTATGAGAGTTTTATGTGGTGGGTGGGATGAAGAGTAAGAACACAGGGAGGGTAGAAGAGTACAGCCTTTCAGCCACACAGAGTAACTCAGTCTGGCTTATTTTCTTTACTTCAGAGAAAAAGATACATTAAAAAACAATCATATGTCTTGCCAACCTACATTTTTGACTTGTGACAGGAGGACAAAAAGTACAAGCTGCACTGCTGTGCCAGCTGGGAGTGGCTGCTGGCCAACTGCCTACAAATGCATTTGTGTTGGGAGCAATTAGCAGTTTAGCTGTGAAAGTGGCAACTACTCATGCTGGTGGGTCTGGACAGGACTTGAACTCTGGCTCGCAGTAACCCTTCTGTGCAGCTTTTTTGCTTTTTAGCTGGTGGCCAACTAATCCACAGCAGTTGTCTTAGGGGAAAATCCACCTGTAATCAAAGTATGAGAGGCTTTTATTTAAAATAACTGGGTGAAATTTAACAATTTGGCTCAGCCTGGCTGTGTTTTGGTGCATCTCAAGAGCCTCCTTTCCTTACCCTGTCCCCAAGAATCCCCTTGTCCTGGTGGAAAGTGGGTGAAGGATCATAGCAGATTTCTCATTCCTGATAACAAAATGGAGGGGGAGGGAGGGGAGGAGGTCCCCTTTCTGCTTTGGAGCCAGCAGAGGTCTGCCTGTGGGCCACAATTTGGCCAAGGTCTGCCTGGGGCCAAACTGGTATTTGTTCCCATCCCATGAAAATTTTCATCAGTTGGAAAAATCAAGCCCTGGCTGTGGGGATGTTTGGTTAACCAGCTAACTCACCAAAAGCTGTTGGGAATCTTCAAGGTTTTGCTACCATCCATTCTGCTTGCTTGCTTTGGCTACTTGTAGAGTGTTTTCCCCAGAGGTCTGCTGAATGTTTTGTTTCCCACAACACATGCAAATGGGATTGACAGTGAGTTATTCTGAGCGTTCCTGGGAATTTGCAGCTGGCAGGAAAGCTGCAATGCCCACCCTGCCCAGAGCCAGGAATGCCTGTGATGTCTCTGGGAGCTCCCTGGGGCTCGCTGCCCCAGCCATCCACAGGCCTCGAGGGATTTGTTTCCCTCCAACCGTTTTTAGTTTTACAAGTGGTGCCCTGAAACAAACAAGTGGGTTCCACTGCTGCCAGCATGAAAGCAAATAAATTCAGCAACGTCAAGTGAGGGCAGATCAGGCATGCAAACTTTTTTAGGTAGTTTCCAGTTGAATTGCTGAAAATTACTGCTACGGTTTTACAAAATAATACTGCAGTATCTCTTAAAAAAGGATGCTTCTGTAGGTGTTTTGAGATTGTGGAACACCGACCTGAGGTCTTCTGTAGTGTAGGATGTTGTTAAACTGCTTTAACCACACAGCTGATTATCACAGCCTTCTTTTGACTTTCAAGTGAAGCCAGACCCTCTGGTCATTGGCATCAAGAACATGTAAACTGTGAGATTTCTGAATTGACCTTTAATTTCCTGCCTCTCAGCAGAGGCAACTGAACACCAATTGCAGACACTCTACTTAGGTAATGACAGTCAGATACCCCTGTTGAAGGTGAAGTCTGCAAACTGTTAGAACTGGAGTATGGGGTCTTTTATTCTTTTTAATCCCATCTTCTGTGTCCATGCAGCAAGGTCTGCCCGGTGGGACCCTGGCAATCTGTCCTTGAAACAGTAAACTTAAAGGGAAATGTTAATGGTGCTGACTGCTACTGACTGACAATGTGCCTGACTTTGAAGTGCTAAGTTAAAAACAGGCATAGGCTGACATGATCCCATGTTATCCTAATAATTTTTTTTTAAGCAAGATAAACAGATTAGTACTTGGACATTGCAGTGCACCACCTGATGATGCATCTGTTTCTATATCGGATTTCCTTCTCCTTTTTTGGGTTCTGAGTTCAGTGTTTCAGATGTGTTCAGTACAAGCTTCTAGACAACCCAGTTGAGGGCTCAGGTATTTTTTGTTCCTTGCATTTAAGATAAATAACTATGGATCAGGTGTTTATTCAAATTAAATGAAGGTGGACTTCAGAATCTCTCTGACCAATTTCCCAAAGTAGCAATGAGTAGACTGCAGCACAAGCACAATTTAGTAATTCAGGGGATTTTTTTCCTGTCCAAATAGTGGACAGATTCTTGACTTACTAACCTGTACTTGCAGAATTGCTAGGGCTGCACAGATAATTTTATTTTTAAATACTTTTTAAAAAAAGTGATCCACTGTATCTTTCAAAAGCTGTACACTGAGAAGACAATTTCAGAACAGTAATAGTGGCAACAAGCAATGAATTATGGTTGGGCACAGATCTGGAAGAGCTGAGTGTGCAGTCTCAAAACTGAAATAGGTGGAATATTGTATTTGCAGCCCTATATGTTGTAGCCTTTGGATTAAGGCAGCTCTGTTCTCAATGCTTCTAAATATGAAGTAGTGATGTGTGGGCAATACTTCTGTTTCTTAGCCAGGCCCTGTGAAAAAGAAGCGTCCTCCAGTGAAGGAAGAAGACCTCAAAGGAGCCAAAGGAAACCTTTCCAAAAACCAGGAAATTAAATCCAAAACCTACCAAGTCATGAAGCAATGTGGTAAGTGTCCTTGATGGAAATAATTAAGAAGTTTTCCAAAGTAAAACATCGACTTAATTGCTCTTTTCAAGTGAAAAGGTGTTTCTGAATCAGCAGTCAGCAGTGTGCTCACCAGCCCTGCCCTTGCTGTGCAGGGAGTTTGCATTCACCATCGTGACAGCACCAAGAGGACCAGGGCTCTACTTGGAGCAGTTGTTCTCCCTGTCTGAACAAAGCAGGAGGGAGAGCTTTGTTTTCTGAACCACAGTTCAAACCAAGCTCTGGGATAATAGGCAATGTCAGTGATTGCCCAAGTTGAAGACTGGAGGCTTTGTCATTATTTAGGGAATTTCTGGCCTTTCGATTGGATGAATTTGTGCTTGAGATGAAGCAGAAATTGGAGGGGATAAAGGGTAGAAGGTGAGAGAGAAGCAAATGTCTGCTTGCACTGAACACCCCTGCTGCTCTGATAGTGTTTTCCCACCACTAGTAGGAAGAATAAAAGGAAAAATTATTAATTTTAATCCCTTTTCAGCATAATAGCCTGGACCTCGGCAGTTTTCAAGTTTCTGAAGCACCAGCAGGATTTGGGGCCAGTAAATAATAGCACAAACTTACAGGTGCTGGCAGCTACCCCATGACTGGGATTAGAGCACTGTACTCTAAGGTTCGGGAAGTTGATGGACTGATAATTATTTAATCAAATATATGTATTTCAGCATCACTGGTTTTACTCTCTGAATTTATTGTGCTGGTTCACTCACTGCCTTTCCTGGTTTTCTTTTCATAGAACAAATGGGCTCTGCAGCACCTTCCATATTCAGCCGGAATCGGACAGGGGATGAAACAGTCTTTGAGAAACCCAAAGAAGAGCCAGCCAAGAGTGTTTTTGGCTGATGGTGGAGATGGATATGTCTCACCCTGATGACTGCTGTAACATTTTCCCAGATTTCCGCCCCTTACACTAAAGTCACTGTAGATCTAAATAGCTAATTTCTATTGTAAGTCATTAAGGAGGGAATAGACTCACACTGAAGGGTACAACTTCCATGTTAAATTTTATTATGTGCTTTCTATCTATCTGTTGAATGGTGCTTGCTCTAATGGTTTAATAAAAAAAGTTGTTGGATACAGCTTGGCACTGTGGTTACTAATTTTAGTTTAGGCTTAGATTAATTATGTTTTGGCATCCCAGTCTGTGATCTCGTCTATCAAATGCAAAGAATAAACATCCAGATGTCACAGTTTTAGTGTCAGTGCAGTTTCTTCACACTGTGCCCTCTCCAAGAGGGAGCTGAGGGGAGGGGGGATTTTGTTGACGTTTCTCACAAAAACCTGGAGACTTCACCCAAATTTGGAGTGATTGCACCCTGGTGAGGCCGTGCCACAGGGTTCCCCCCTCACAGCCTTTCCCGCCTCGAGCCTTTCCCCTCACATTTCCTCCCTCACAGCCCCAGGGCCACAGCCCAAGGTTTGCCCCCAAGCAGCTCTGCCGGGAGGCAAGGTGCCAGCCTGTGCTGAGGGAAGGCTTTCAGTTCATGCCCCAGGGGCTTTGTACTCACATTCTTGAGGTTCTGTTGGATCAAGTGAGAAGTGGGGTGGCAGACCGGCACTGGAGGCGCCATGTCCCTCCTGCCTGAGGGACACGCTGGGTGTCTGTATCCGCTCTGACTGGAAGATGTTTTTCTTGCAACTCTGTTTACATCTTGATTGCTGCATTAAACATCAAGCCTTTTTTTCCCCCTGAGGTTATAAATTCGAGTGCTTCCCCTCCGCTGAATTTTTTGTGCTCAAACACGGATGACTCCGTGCTCTGCTGGAAGCTGCAACGCTTCTCTCACACCCCGAGTCCCTGGCAGCACGTCTGGAGGCAGTAAGGTAGGTGCCACTGTTCTTTAAAGTTACTTTAATTTTACACAGGCTAGACACAATTAAGACGTGAAAGTGATAGTGAAGGTCTCTGTGCACCATGAAGAAAATAATCTTTGCCTTTCCTCTCCTAAACACAGGCAAACCCCCCTCCCGCGTCCTCCCTGCAGGTCTAAGGGTGAGGGGCCGGGGCTGTCATGGCCGCCTTGGCGGGAAGCCCCTGCTCTATCCGTCACGTATGCAGAGAGCCCCTCAGTCATGTACCCCAGACCCCTCAGCCTCTAGAGGACCACAGTTCAGTCTCACATTTCAGTCATAATCCTTTGGGCTCAAGGGGGAAGTTTCCCTAGAAATATTTTGATATTGCTGGTGTGTTGGCCTGCCACAATTTTTTCACCCCCAAAGATGATTATTTGCAGCCAAGACCCTGGCTTCTCTCTCTGCTGGACATTATTTCTTCATGGGGCCTGCGATCCTCACAGGTAACTCAGCACAGCCCTTTCACCTGAGAAAGACCCCTTCCAGACCTGAGAAGGTAAAAACAGAACCAAACACGGTGGAAAAAAGGTTCCTGCCTTTTTAACACTGAAGCTGTCCCTACATCAGGTTTAACAAGCCCTCCTTAAATAATCCGTGATGAGAACCTGACAGAAGGTTGTTGAATAATTGGAAAAATGATGGAGGGGGACAAGACATTGTTATAATTTTCTTTTGTAATATACAAGTGATGGAATATTGCAGATTTGTTAGGCCGGGCAGCAGGAGAGGGGAGGTGCTGTATTTCAGACCTGGTTTGGGGTGTGCTGGTGCCAAATTAGCAAAGCAGAGAAACCTTTGTGTCCCACGGGCCTGCACTGTGGATGTGGCAGGCAAGCAAAGCAGGGAGCTGGCTAACAGCTTCATTTCCAGAATGTCCTTGGGTTCAGTTATTTGTGAGGCTTCACGGTATGACATTTAAGTGCTCAGAACCAGGGATATTTTTTTGTCTTTTGAGATGGACATCATCTAAAAAATATGCAGTGGAGGTTATAGTGTATCCCTGGGACAAAGTCACTTTGCATTTGTGACAGCAAGGTCTGTGCTCTCCTGTGTAAGTTGCAGGAATGATCCCTTGTCCCTAGCCTTGCTGCTGTGCTGGAAAAGTTACTGGCTGCTGCTGCAAGACAGGAGATGCTTGCATTTGAGAGGAACAAATACAAAGATGCCTGGAGAAATTTTTTGTCCTCCTTTTCTCTATCTTTGGAAAAATGTGCTTTTTTCCCCTCATTTTCCTGATGAGAACTGATGACAAAGAAGTGGCTGAACAAAGCCCCAGGGTTTAAGTTTTGAGGTACTTTTGAACTTGAAAGTATTTCCAGTTGTGATGGTGAATTTTGTTCCTTCTTCCAGGGTGATCTGAAGTCATTTCACAGCATGGTCATTTCTCAGAGTGAGCAGCACCAGGGGCTGCAGGGTTGGTGCTCAGTTGAGCAAGGTGCTCAAGTCCAGGGACAAGGCTGAGTGTGGGATTTTCCTGTAGCTGCTCCAGCAAGACACAAAAGGATGCAGGAGGGATTTCACACCTTCCCCAGTTGCTGGCTGGCTCTCTGCACCCAGGAGCTGGGGCAGAGCCAACAAGCAGCATAAATCTGTGCAAAAGCTGCTCTTTAGCATTAGTGTGGTTTTACACATGGGTATTAGAAAACGGATGACAGATCCACTTAATGAAAGCTAAAGCCTTGGCTCTTGGGGATCTTAGGCCACTGAGTGTATAATCCTGTGTATTTTGAGGGATTAAAGCATTAGACAAGCTGTAGAAGCTAATCAAATGTATAGCAACTTTAATTTTTCTTTATTAAATTATTCATATTTACATGACCTGCTATAAACAATCCACTATTTGCAAGTCGGATAAACAGTCTGCCTGGAAAAAGTGAATTTTTTTTTTTTTAAGTTACTTAAATCAGAGGCTTAAGACCAGGTTGTGCTCAACAGACCACAGTGAATTCGTAGCTGTCTGTCAAAGTAATAATTGAACCATACATTAGTGTCTTCTTGCAAATCTGAGGCCACTGCAACCCTGCTCCCTACCTGAATGTTTTGTCTGTAAGAATATGTGTATTTACAGGTTTTTTTTTCCGTAACCCCCGTTACTCACCCTGATATTTCCAGTTGTAGAGCTGGGGAGATGAGCTTTTGAAATGGGTTCTACCTGTTGTCTGTTTACCTGACCGCCTAAAAAAATAGAGATTTCTCCACAATGTGTTTAAAATGCTTTATAGAAGAAGCAGATATTACAGCTGCTTGAATGGAGAAATAAGTAGTCATGCAATCTGTCTTGAGTTAGGAGACTATGTAAACACCATGAGTGAGCATGTACTTTAGGAATTCTGTTAGTATAACCTAACTATTTGTGTATAAAATTGGACTTTTAAGAGAGTTCCTTTTTTTTGGGGGGCTCCAAGGCAACCCTTGGCCAACAAAAACTTCACAGCAACTGCTCCAAGCTCCCATTTATAAAATAGGAGGTGAAAAGTATTATCCCGCTCAGTTTCCAGGTAAATTCAGGTGCACCAGTCTTTTGTGCAAACAGCCCTGCTGAGCAGATGGGTTGAAGGCATCTTTACAGAATCCCTGACTGGTTATGTCACAGCTGTGTTAGGGACAGACATGACCTGTGAGCTGTTGTGCTCATTATTTGGGTGGTTTGTGCCTTCTTTGTATACTTAGATATGTGTATTTACAGGCCCTGATCTGGCAGTTCTCTCCCTATGGACTCCAGGCAAGGTCTGATTACTTCATTTGAACTGTTTAGCTAAAGACAAGCCACAAGTGACTTTGCTATTTGACAGACAGGAGTTATGGATTGTCAGAGGAGGAAATAAGAGGGGTTTTAAGAGAGCCACTCAACACCTCTCACGGGCTGGCTGGGCAGGGAGGTACAAGATTTGAAGATGCCACTAGCTGTAAAATATCATGTGAATGTTGCATGTCTTGACAATCCTGAAATTTCTCAAGTCCTTGAGATAACAGTAAGGATGTGCCCTTCAAAGCATCACTGTCAGATATGGTAGAGATTCATGAATCCAAAAATGCAGCCTGTTGCATAGACTGGCTCATCTGCCTGTGGGATTCTGTGTGCTTCAGTGAGATCTAACTCTAAAAAGATAAAGAAGAAGGTTTTCGTAACTTACGCATTATGAAACATTAGAATTCAAATGTCTAATAGCAAAGATCTGTTGGAAAAATAAATGTTAGACAAGTCCAAGTTTTACCTGTGTTTAACATGTAAATATTAAGTTCCTGTGTCTCTTAAAAGTCTACATAATATCCCCAAATACAAGTTACTTATTAACTGATTAAGATAAACTGAGTTTTCATTTTAAATTCTGGTCTTCCAAAATGGAGGACAGAATGTTGCTCTCATTGATGGTCTTTTCCTCCCTCATAGTACTAGCAGAAACTAGTGCTCAAAAGGTATTTGCTATATTTCTTTTTTTTTTTTAAGTATCATGCTTGCTCATTTGGTGGTGGGGTGGTTTGGCCAGGTAGCACAGGTCGCTTTTCTTGTAACCACCATCTGTGGAGTCTCGGGTGTATTTTGTTCTGATTTCAGAGCTTTGGGTCCATTTAAGGCCTTTTTGGTTGGTTGTTTGGGCTGTGACAGGAGGATGTTTACAGATGCATCTGGTCATGCTTGTCCCCAGGGATGTAAAGGATTAAATTTGAGGGTTCAGTGGGTTTCTCTAGGCTACCAGATGAGTTTTGGATCTTGACATGGTGCTATTATAGCAGGAGCAAATGAGGACTGTTGCTGTGCCAGGAGGTTTCTGGCAGGCGTGTAATAATTTATATGGAATGGAAAAGAGGGGAGTAGATAGTTATTTGTGCCATCTGGAGGAGCAAATTGTGTTTTGTATTGTCTCAAGGCTCAAAGAGCTGGCCTTATTTTTTAAAATATCAATATTAGAGAAAGGAAGAAAGCCTTAAGTTCGAGGGGGTTTATTTCTATTGTGCCAATTCAGACAACTGTGAAATGCAGGTGGGTTTCTGGGAGGCAGGGACAAGTCTTGTGGCTGCTGCAGGGGTGGCACCATGTGCCTGGACTGCTCTCAAAATCCATGACTTGGGGGTTCTCTGTCAGGGCAAAGCCTCCCCTCTGAACATGCATGGACAGTTTGAGCATGGTATGACAGCACATGTGAGCAGAGTTTCTTGGAGATTCTTGGAAAGCTTTTGGGTTGAACCACTTCTGGGAGAGAGCTCCAACCTGGGAAGGGAGGATTCCAGCTTGGGGTGGCCAACAGGGAGGCATAAGCAGGGAGAGCACCCAAACTGCCAGGATCAGGAAATTGTTCTCTCAGTGGGTACTTCTGGGTTTTATCCCATTGTCCTGCCTTGTCAGTAGGCTCCAGGAGATGGAGCACATTCTGGCAGTGTGTAGTGAAAAAAACAGAGGATGTTTTAACGGAGGCAGCTGCTCCAGGCAATTTCCAGTCTAGCTGCCCTGTGGGATGTTCCTGGGCAGCTCCAAGATGGTGCCTCCTTGTGTGCTGGGGGCCCTGAAGCACCAGGCCAGGAGAAACACAAGTGCTCAAAGGGCATTCCTGCTTCTGCAACCAACAGGGGGTTGGAGGCCCACGTGGGGTTTCAAACCTGATAAACATCATATGTGACACAAAGGCACTGAGCTGAAACACATGCAGCAAAGTCAATAGCTGGGAGAGCAAATAAATAGTTGTGGAAAAAGCTAGGAGGTTTCTTTCCATGGGCTGAGCACTTAAGGGCATCTGAGTTTTCTGAGGTTATTCTTAAGCGTTGGATATACTGGGATGCCACAGCAGCTGTTGTGTACCCTGAGGAGAGCAGACCACAGAAAAAGCCTGCCAAAAGCTTTCTGTGGAACAGCAACACGCAGATACAGCTGCAGGTTTTGTGTGGGGCTGTGGTTGCAGCTGCAGGGAGGTGAATAAGGAGATGGCCAATCTTGTAATGAAAAATTCTCCCTCACCAGTACAGACTGGACCTTCCAATAACTCATTTCTGCGTCCAACTTTTCCAAAAACATCACCCAGATAAGGACTGCTCAGGAACAAAAGCTGGGTATTTCTGTTCCAGCCTGTTTATTTTATTTCCAGCATGCTTTTGAAATCTACAGCCTTCGTGTGGACTGCAAGGTCACATCACGATTTGCTCACACCGTCATCACCAGCAAAGTTGTCAACCGAGCTAATGAGTCCAGAGAGGCGACCTTTGAAGTGGAGTTACCCAAGACAGCCTTCATCACCAACTTCTCCATGTAGGACCTTACCTGTGTTGCAAGGGAGGCAACTCTTGGGGCAGGGGGTGTTTCATCTTTCTTCTCAGGAATTGCTGAGAAAAGAGCACAAAAAGCTGAGCTCTGGAGGGTCCTCCACAAAATGCTCTGTGGGGCAAAGTAGCAGCCCAAATGGTACCTACCAAAGGGAGGTACGCGGGACAAGGCTGCCTGTTGCACAATGTGGTTGACAGCTGTGCTCAGTGTTGGTGTTTCTCCTGCTCTGGCCTTGCCAAAACCCCACAAGGAGGAGGGCCGTGTTGTGCTGGTGGCTCCAGGCATCCCCAGCTTGTGCACCAAGGGCCACAAAGTGAAACATTCCTCTGGTTTCTTTCTGCAGCTCTTTACTTCTAATATTATTTTTGGGGGGGAAACAACAGGTCCATTGATGGTAAAGTGTATCCAGGAATAATAAAGGAGAAAGCTGCTGCTCAACAGGAATATGATGCTGCAGTCTTCCGTGGGCAGAGCGCCGGCCTCGTCAAGTACGTTGCTGTCCTGAGTAAGGCTGCTCCAGTCCCCCTCCTGGGCTTCTCATTTGGTTGGGGGCAGGCTAAACCCAGGAGGCAGACACCTCTTAGCAGGGATAAATGTAATAAGCAGCTTTGGGTTCTTGTTGGGAGAAACAGGGGGTGTGTGTATATTCACATATATATTCACATCTGTTCCTGCAATGGGCCTCAGTGGGAGGTGTCAGCATTTAGTGTTGTCCTGGGACTTGCTGTCACATGGGAGCACCCTGTCAGGCTGGGACAATGCTCAGGCATTGAGTCTGCTTCCCCCCAGACACAGAAGACCATGGCACTTGAGCAGGCATCATGCTTTTGGGATATGATTAATCTGTGATCCCTATGTATACGGCCCTAGTTCTGTTTGATTCCTTACTGAGGCCTTCAGAGGTTTCTGCTCCATTTCCCAGCTTGCATACACAGCACCCATGGCACACTGATCTAATATATGTGAGGTATATAATGTTACCTACAATGTAAAAAAAATCTCTATGATGACTAAGGCTTACTACTATTTATTCCATGCTGGCCTGTGTCCATTATTTAACACACTTCATAAACTATGGCCACGGCAAGGAAACCTTCCCTGCAGGAGGTAAATCTCTGTTTTCCCCCTCCTCCAAGAATCACAGGCAGAAAACTGGAGCAATTTCAAGTGTCCGTCAACATTGCAGCTGGTAGCAAAGTCACTTTTGAGCTGACCTACGAGGAGCTGCTGAAGCGTCAGCTGGGGAAGTTTGAGCTGCTGATCAAGGTCCAACCCAAGCAGCTTGTTAAGCACTTCCAGGTGAGCTGCCCCAGAGAGGGCTGGGCAGGGATCAGAGTGGTGGTTTTGGGGTCTGGCAGCGTTCCCTTGAGATCCTGATTCCAACTTCTTCTCCCCTGACAGATCGATGTGCACATCTTTGAGCCCCAAGGCATACGCTTCCTGGAGACAGACAGCACCTTCATGACAAATGAGTTATCTGAGGCACTCACAAAAGTGCAGAGTGAAACCAAGGTAAAGCACCAGCTGCCAGATGTTACTGCCTGTGGCAGCTTTCAGTTGTTTCTTTAAGTCTTTTCTTCTGATTGCTTTGTAGGCTCATATTTTGTTTAAGCCAACTGTAGATCAGCAGAAGGTAAAGCCTGAACTTGATGAAACCCTCCTCAATGGTGATTTTATTGTGCGCTATGATGTTGAGAGAGGTGCCACTGCTGGTGATATACAGGTAAAAAAGAAACAGAAATAAAAATTCTTTCAGATCATAGATAAGTCTGAATGTGAAGTGCAGTCAGCAAAACAGCAGCATTTACTTTGAAACACTAAGAGTGACTGGAAAAGCTATTTCTGTCAATCCAGGGGAGCAGGAACTGATGGTGATGTTCAGTAAATCCCCAGACACATTATAGGAATGGATGATCTGTGGAAAAAACTCAATCTTTCAAATTTTTTTTCAATACCAAATCTATACTGCCATTTTACAGAAATTTCTCTACATTCTTTTTCTTACTATTTCTTGCTGATCTAAAGCATACTTGTAGCTTCTTGGAAGTTTAGAGAAATGTGATTTATGTAACTATTAAACCAACTGATTTATCTTTCCTTTTTGTAACAACTGAGGCATATCTAAAGATAGCAGGAGCTTTATTTATGGACCAGTGTGTGTTCTAGAAAATGAAGTATAATATTTCTATACTGATTCACTAATCAAGTATATCTGGATGTGCTAAAAGCTGGCAGTCACAGTCAGTGGGCAGAGGTGTGCTTATGGGTGATAATAAAGAGTAAGTTAACACATAGTGTTAGTGCATAGTGTATTTAGATATGTATACACATAAATATATGTATGCTTTTCTCTCATAATTTTCTCTCTTACTTCCAGCTAAGAAATACGTTTTATTACTTCTTTGATTTGGGCTTATCTTGAACAGAATGCTGAGTATGCCATCCCCTTCTTGCTATACCAGAACATTAATATTTATTTATTTAGATGTAATTTCATACATGATTTCACATTCTGTATTTCAGATTGTCAATGGGTATTTTGTGCATTATTTTGCACCTGTTGAAATGCCAGTGTTTCCCAAAAATGTCATCTTTGTTATAGATCGAAGTGGCTCCATGGCAGGCAGAAAAATTGAACAGGTAACTTACTGCAAAATACTCACCTCTGCTTGCATCAGTCAGACACACCAGCCTTTCAAGGAAGTGCCTGCCAATTTCACTTTTGAAGTATACTCTGCTTTTACACACAGCAAACTTTTCAGACATACAGAAATGCTTGAAAATATGTATACACAGTATAAGCTATTAAAGGGCAGAACTTTTCTGATAGGGCTATTCTTATGGTTGTCAAATAAATGGTAATCAAACATTATGGTAATCAAACATTAAGGCAAAGAGCAATACTTCTGCCTCTATCTTTGCAATTAATTGGTTTGTCTCTTTTATTGATGACTGTATATGTAGCTTTGCTAGAGAGCAGACAAGTCCTCTACAGCACCCATAGGTGGTTGGGTGTTTTTGTGTGTGTCCCTGTAAGTAGCAAATCAGCCATTTCTGATTAGTCTCAACCTGACAAATGCCATTAGGACTAAAAAGGGGCATTGGGCTGCATCTTGAATAGTGCAGCACAGAAACCCCCTTATTATGCTGCAGTTCCAACCCCAGCTGTAGCAGAGAAGTAGAAATACTTCTGCTACTTACTGATTGTTTTCTCTTTGGAACAGACAAGGGATGCACTGTTGAAGATTTTGCAAGACCTCCACCCAGAAGATCACTTCAGCTTTATCACCTTTAACAGCAAAGTGGTGGAGTGGAAGAGCTCTTTGCTGCAAGCCACTGCAGAGAACGTGGCAAGTGCTACAGGATTCGTGAAAACTCTTTCTGCTAGTGGAGGTACCAGCCACAGCCTAGATGCTTGTAACCACAGATGTGCACCAAATTATAATATACTGCTTAGAAAATAATTCTTTTTATTAGTCACATACTGCCACAGAACTACCATCAGTGACAAAACAGGTTTTGAATACTTATGAGAGATGAGTGGGACAGAAGGGCTGGTTATGGGAGTAGACAGATTGGTGACTACATTATGATATGGGTACATATAGAGAGGTGGCTACATTGCATCTCTGAACCAGCCTAGCCACAAAGTCCTGTTTCAAAATTTTCCTGATAGTACCTTGTTATTTTTCTACAGAAAAATAGTGATTCGCTCAACACTTCATAGTAGTTTGCTGATTATTTTAATGTCTAGTGTCCACTTGTAAAATAAAATGCATTTGAAGTTATACTCCTGTGTAAGCTACACTACAGAAACAAAATGGTCAAAATATGCATGCAGCATTTCAAGTGCTGCACCACCAGTGTGCTTGGTTTTATTATTTGGTCTGAAGCATAGATAAAAGGCCATAACTCCTGTTACTATTACACTGTTAGTATTAACATAGGTTTTCTTACCCAGGCACTAAGACCAATAAAGCCCACCTGTGCCCAGCTCTTTCTTTGCCTTGTCAAATAAAGCTCAGAGACATTTCATAAGTGTAGGTTAGCAGATGGCTGTGTGTTTATTTAAGCACTTTTAATGGCTCTAGATGTGTTTATATTTTTCGTGATATATGTGTGCAAAATGCTCCCAGAAGAATACTCCAGCCCTGTCACTGCAATATGATACACTGTAATTAAGCCCAGTAGGCTAAGCCCCTAAATCCTCACGTCCCTGAAGGATTACTTACTGCAGAAAATTTTAAACAACTCTGCAGCACCCTGGAAGATGAAGTGTGCTGATTTCTTCAGATGATTATCCTTCTTTGGTGAGTGATGCCTGCTTTCTCATGATAGGCACAGATATCAATCAGGCCCTGCTGACTGCAGTGGGCATGCTGGATAAAGCTGAGGAGCTGCCAGAACGAAGTGTCTCCATGATTATTTTGTTGACAGATGGCCAGCCCACTTCTGGTGAGTAAATACTAGCCTCAGTCCCCTCTCTCCTGGATTTCTTTTTTATCTTTTACACTTGCGTCCCAGATGTTGATACACATAATCTGTCTTTCAGAAGAGCTTTGGTGTAAGCAGACTGTGTTACTGCTGGATCTGTGTCAGAGAGAGAACGACTATGAGAGGGCTCTGGCAAGGGCTGTAGGAAGGGATGACACATCCTGCCTGCCCGTGACTACATGGCCTTTAGCTGGGAACTGTTTTGCTAAATACCACTGGCTTCCCAGTTTATAAACTAAAGGGAATTGCTGGAGATACTCCAGGCACAGCTCAAATATGAAAGTGAAATACTCAGAGCCAAAACATTGGTGTTTTGCATGCATTATATAAGGTCCCATTTGAGAGTTATTGTTTCACCCTCCTTGCCCCAAAATTGAGATATTTTCAAGCTACCTTGTTTTAATTTCTTTTCTATGTCTAGATCTGAACTAGTGATAAGCTGTGATAGCACAAACCAGAGGGTTGAGATAAAAAGTTTGGGTCAAGCAAACAGTAACTCCCATTGCAGAGGCACAAACATCACTTGTTCTGAACAGGAGCTTGTCTACATTTTGTGTGACACCAGCACCAATTCAAGGCCACCTATATTAATTAATCTATAAGCCCTCTTCTAAGATCATTCTGCCTTTGAGACCATGTGATCTGTAACTCCTTTGGAGTTGGTTTATTTGTTTGGATTTTTTAATAAAATTCTGCTCATGGTGCTGCCAGCCTCAGTGTCTCACATATCCCTGAGCACATTGCACATCCACAAACTGGCCAGGGTGGAGTGCCAGGTGAATTCATGCACCTTGGCTGCAAAGGGCACTTTTGCTGCCCTCCTTAACAAAGCAGGAAGAAAGGGAAAAATCTGAGCTGCTCCCATGGTATTGCTACAGGCAGTGACAGTCCCTGTCCTGGAAATGCTGATGAAGAAGCTCTCCACACAGAACCATCATCAGCTCTTCAAATAGGATAAGATAATGGTATGAAAATCTTGCTTGGAGAGAAGCATGGCTGAGTTAATTTGCAGTTTGTCTGAATATTACACCATTAAACAATCCATTCTCCTCCAAATTCAGGCACATAATTTTTATAGATGGTACTTATCTTCCCAATGCTTAACCAAGTGTTTCCATCCCGTAGGCTGTTAACTTGTAGTGTGTGTGTCTCTTTTGTCCTAAAAACCTCCTCTGGCCCCCATAATCTTTTAAAATATTTTGCACTTAGCCATGATGACGTGAGTAGAGGTTGGTAAAAGTCGTTAAAGGGGAGAATCAGGCTCTGGCACTCCAAATGCAGAGTGGTGTTTTCATCTCCAATTCAGTTAATGGAATTCAGTCCCATACATTTTTTACATTTTATTCTCAATTATTCTAAAAATACTTTAGGCAGAATTTTCCATTAAACCTGCTACTGTCTTTTTACACTTAAATAAAACCAACCAAACAAGGGTGTATTTCTGTTTCAATTACAGGTGAGAACAATGTGGAAGTAATTCAAGAAAGCATTCAGAAAGCAATCAAGGGGAAATATGCTCTTTTCTGCCTTGGCTTTGGGTTTGATGTCAGTTATAAATTCCTGGAGAAAATGTCCCTAAGCAATGGGGGAATAGCACGTCGTATATATGAAAATGCTGATGCAGCCTTGCAACTCCAGGTCAGGAGATTAACCCTCAGGATTAGTCAAATTTTAAAATAATCAGATATGAAAAGTGGCTAAAGCAAAACAGCTAACTGGAGGTGCTGCCTAGGTACTTGAATTACCTTGGGAAATACAGTTTAGATGGCATTGTCAGCCTGGTCAGAGAAGATGTGCAGAACTATGGGGAGAAACATTTTTTTTCTAGGTTAGCAGCAGTCTTACATTGCTGAAGAAAAAGCTTTGCTCTCTTCTCTTTAAGGGGGGGGGCTTAGGCATTCAACAAACTGCTTTGTGTGATTTTGCAGTCATTTGTGCATGTTCTCTCTCCCCTTTTAGGGATTTTATCATGAGGTGGCTACCCCAATATTAATGAAAATTGAAATGCAGTATCCAGAAAATGCTGTTGAGGGATTAACCAAGAGCAATTTCAAGCTGTTTTTTGAAGGATCTGAAATTATTGTAGCTGGAAAAATTAGCAATGAGCTTGATCTTTTACCAGTAGAAATTAAAGCTCAGACAGTAAGTATTTAGTTTACTAACTGGAAAACATATCTCCTTTCTGTCTTTTGCCAGCAATAGAGACTTCAAGAAATCTTTTGTGTGCAATAGAAGTTCTTTGTCTTTGGGCATTCAGCTGTTTCCGATTTTAGGCAAATACTTGAGATTTCAAACATTTTCTCCCTTCTGAACTTTCTACAAAAGAAAAACTTTGAAATCCACAAATAAGCAAACAGTAACTTTAAACCCTTCAAAACCCTAGTATTTTGGCTTTTCAGGCATTTTTAGGAAATCGTTTGTATTTTTAGAGAAAAGAAGGAAATCTGACTTACTCATCTCAAAAATGTTGATAATGAACAATTTCATTTCCTTCTTTTTCCATCATTGTTTTGTGTCCTGAGATATATAGTGAAAATACATGCTGCTTTGGTAGTTTAGGATTGCATTTTCCAGTGGGAAAGGTCAAAAACTGAAGGACAAAAAGTGTGCTTTGTTCTGGAAGATGCTCTTTTAAGTCTAGTAATGTGACTTGAAAAGAAATCTGGAACTGTTCTTTTGATGATCAGTTTTCTCCCATTTCAGCATACTAGTGACCTGACTCTTAAAGAAGAAGCAAATGTCAAAGAAAAGGAGCAAATATTTCAAAATCAAAGTTACATCTTTGGAGATTTCATAGAGAGGCTGTGGGCTTACTTAACTATTCAACAGCTTCTGGAAAAATCGTAAGCTATTCTAATGTTTCATATTACAAATTTCTACTGTCCTGAAACACAAATCCCTTAATCACAAATTACATGATTGGAAAACATAGAGAACTATTTCTGCAGATAGTGTTAAGAACATAGTGTACTGGAGGAACATTCATGTACAAGGAACATGAGGTGCCTTTCAGTTTATGATAGCACTGTATCATTAAATGTGTATATATATGTATATGCACATATGTAAACATAGTATTCTTCATTCCATTACTGTGAAATAGGTTTTAATTGTATAGACTGTTGAGCTGTTGCTACAAGTCCAGAAATACTGTCTCTAGATGAGTGAATGACAATAGCTATTAAAGAGACCAATTTGTATGGCCACGAGGCATTTCATAGAACAGGTATCCCAATAAGATTACTCACCCTTCAGCAATAAAAAACATCTATTAAGACAGAGCCAATATGAAAAAGAATCTGAAAATAAACCTGCTTGTAGCCTCTGTTATTTCTTCACTGTTAACACAGATTTTAGTATTTCAGCACAAGAAGAGGACCAGAAGGCACTGGAGGCAGAAGCCTTAAAGCTGTCACTGCAGTACAGCTTTGTGACACCCCTCACTTCCATGGTGGTCACCAAACCTGTTGGCCATCAGCAGACAGAGATAGCAAACAAACCCACTGAAGCAGGTAAATGGGGCATCAGACATCCCTCCTTTCCTCCCCACCCCTTTCCAATGTGCTGACTTATTGGTGGTTTGTTGTTGACATCCAGTATATGTTAATTAATACTGATGTGGTATGAATTCATTTTATAGTGATGTGTCATGGTAAAAACCCATAATGAGAGAGGAGTTCAGGGATTAGCTTCCTTTCAAAATAAAACATACAGGATTTTTTAAAAAGAAGTGATGTGGTGAAATGGGCACTACTATTAAAGTAGAAAAGAATTAGTTTAATTATAAACTAAAATTAATTTAAGAGTTGTTACTCAGCATGCATCTCTCTGAAGAGAGATTCTGCACTTTGTAGAATAAAAGTGGAAAATGAACGTGGGGGAAGAAAGCCTTGCCAGCACCAGCAGTCTTTTTGTGCTAAAGGACAGCTAATATCTGTCATGCAGATCACATGCAAAATGCCTCACCTGAAGCCCAACACCCACTTCTCCCAGTTTTCTGGTTTGCACATTGAGTAAAGCCATTTAGTGTTGATTGTATGGCACTAATATGTCTCTCTTCCTTCTGTTAGAGAATAAGAAGCCCAGCAGTTCTCCAACAGGAGGTAAATGTTTTAAATGTTTTTCTTCTTTTCCAGTAGCATATTTCCATTGTAGTCACTAATGAAAAAAGAAAAAAGAAAAAAACCAAAACAAAACACAACTCATGGTGTTTGTTACACAGTGGGAAGTGTCTGAGATTTGGAAAAATATGTGAAGCAAAATGTAAGCAATGCCATGGTCTGTGCAGGGATTGGGTGGATAACACGGGCAAAGAAAGAAAATCTATACTGAAAGCACTGAAGGGCAAAATTCTCTTTACTTATAAGGAAAAGCAGTTTTTCAAGTCAATGGTGCTAGTGATGTTTCTTGATTCTTCCTACAATGTGGAAAGCATCTGTGAAAAAATTAAGCTCAAGATATTTTGGAATGATTTCTAAGGACGATTTAGTTTTTCTGCTTCTTTTTTTCTCTTTCTGGAAATAATAAATCTGTTTGAATTTATTTATTTATTTAATTTACAGCATTATTAACCTGATAATCCTAGCTGTGATAATAGCAATACTTTATACTGTTACAGTAGCAATGCTTTCACAGGTGAAGAGCCCTGGTTTTGCTTTAACTTTCACAGTAATATATAGAGGGAATTATTAAGTTGCCCTTTTCTCTGAAGGTTACCTGGGAGTTTGAAAGCAGAAAACTCCCTGTCCAAAAGCATGGCCTGGTGACCATCCTACCCTGCTCAGGGGTCACACAGAGCTTGGCACTGCACCAGCACCACCCCTCATCCCCATGCACAAGGAAGCTTAAGCCCCAGACATCCCAGCAGACAATTCGGTTGCTTTTTACATATCCCTTCCTCACAAGGGTGTCAGTAGTTTTTTGTCCATTTCCATCCTTTGGCTGGAAATATTTTTCAGGGATCAGTGCTCATGTTCTGTGGATTTCATTACTGCAGATAGCTTACTTTAAGAAAGGAAGACAGATGCAGCTGGACTATTACAGAGTTGGTGTTTGAAATACTCATGTAAGCTATGCAGTACAACCAGGAATAAAACACAGATACTCTCTTTTCTTTCTCCAGGTGTTCATAGACAGAGGAGTTCAAGACTTCATGGTAAGTGCTCCTCCTTTGTTTTTATTCAGAATAATTTTATAAAGTTCATTTCATATGTAGCTTCACAGTAAAATTACTTTAATTAATACGTTTTGATTTGGATATACAATTTAGGTTTTATTATATGTATTTTAGTCCACAAGTATTTTATGATGGACCATAATCTTTTGGAAACAATCTTGGCACCTGTTGCAGAGATTTTAAAAAGTGTTATACCTCTTGAAAATAAATACAGGAGATCTGGAAAAACATATATTAATAAACTGAAGGAAATGGGTGTAAAAATAATGTGAGGTTTACAATGTGAATTAAATGTGGGGTGCAGCCCTCTGCACAATGGCAATGCTTGTCCTGCAAGGAGGAAATGCCCGGGTGCTGCAGGGACAGAGCTCAACATCCCCATGAGCTCCCACAGCACAGAGCAGAGCCAGAGCCAGCTGCTGCCTGTGTAGGAACCCCACATGTGCACTGTATCACTGCTGTATCCAAAAAAGTCAGTGGGAAACAAGTAGGAGGGGATTCCCTTTATTATAGGGTGGGAGAGAGATGCAAGGCACGAGCCCAAGCCAATGAAACACTGGAAAAAAACCTTCTGTTTCAGGTCGGTGGCGTCATGAGCCCGAATCTGGCAGCATCAGGAAGCTGTCGTTCAAAGGTAGTTGTGTGTGAAAGCAACATGGGTGGGTGCAGTGGGTTCAGTGCTCTGTAGGCACTGTGAAAAATGCAGCTCTAAACCCTCCTGCAGCTCAGGCTGAGCCTGCTCCTGTGGCATGCTTGATCCTAAGAGAAATGGGCACTGTATGTATATTGGGCTCTTGTTCCTCATTGGCACATCATGTTTTAAGCAAATTGTAGAAGCCAGTGGAGAGCTCTGCTAAAAAGGCTTCCATCACAGTTAGGCTTCTTGGTTAATTAGTCTTAGAGAAAAATGTTTCATTAGACTCTTATTACTAATTTTAGGTATACCATTTGTCAGGGTAAGAGAAAAAATGAGAACACCACCTCTTGGTAAGTAATATATATGGTAGTCCTATTTTAATGATTAGTGTAACTATATTGCACAGGCTTTCATATAATTATGGTTTTTTCTGCACTAACTATATGAAAACCCTTTACCTTTTCTTGCAACCTTTGGCATGTTCTTTCCACATAAGTGAAAAATATCCCTTGAGAGCCTCTCTGGCTCAAGGATGAAAAACCACCAACAGATATGTAGTACAACAGATCTTCAGCCTCAGTGTTTTTGAGAGGTGCAATAAACTCTAAGTTGTCCTTAATGAATTCTAAGTTTAAAATGTTGTTTTCATTCATATCAAGATGCCGTCTCTGGGTGTGCTTTTCAATAATTATTACTTTGTTGATTTTAATCCTTTTATCCTATAAAAGCTGTAACTAGTACCTTAGGTATAAATTTACTAAGTAATTTTGCTTTGCCTATCCAAAAGCCAGATTTTCCTTTGCATGCTAACATTGTTCTTCTGGCTTTTCAGCCAATGAATATCCACAGCTTCTCTTGCAATTACCCAAACAAAATGAAATAATCTGCTTAAGTACTGATGGAAAAACACAGCCCTCTGTCCACCTGCTGTCAGATCCAGAGCAAGGTGAGTGTGCCAGGCCAAGAACAAGGAGAGTCACTGTAGGCTATGAGAGCAGTTGGTGTCTTTGGGGATAACCCCCTTTGGTGAAGGACCATATCACACCTCCTGCTTTGCAGCAGCCAGCGTGACCTGGTTAACTTTTGATTTTCTATGAGGCAATATTAACTTTCACTATGCAACAGCTGAGGGCACTTTGCAAATGTCTGGTTGTAGGTCATCTCCTTCACCTGCTGGTGTTGCATCCGTAGCTTTTTCCCAGCACCCCTGGGAACTTCTGGGAATGCAGAGACCTTGGTCCCTACACGCTGCCGGGAAGATCCATGCCCGTAACACGTTGCAGTTTCTCTGTGGTTCTGTACACACAGAAGCCTTGGCCCCAGGCTCCAGTTGTGAGCTGGTCTGACTATGGAACAGAACCACCCCTGTGAGAGGAGGTGTCAGTGTCGGGGGTAAACAGACTCTGGTGACCCCACTGCAGCCTTGGGGGCATGTGGAGCTGGAATCAAGGGCTTCTGTGCATCCCAAAATTAGATCTGAGACCCTTAAGTTGTTTCAGCAACGAGGCTGAGGCAGTTTAATTAAGAATGCTTGTACCTTAAAAGCACAGTCACTTGACAAATTTGTGTCTGTTATTGAAGGGCTCACTGTGACAGGGAAACTTGGGGACAGAGAAGACTACTTTGAGTGGTTTGAAATTATCTACATGAATCCCCCTGCACAAATCCACATCTCCATGGATGAGATCACCATAAGCCACAATAACGAGAGCACTCGGCTGCCATGGAAGGAGTCGGCCACCTCAACCATCCAGGGGTAAGAACCATCACCCCATCCTTTCCTGAACTTGAAAACGAGTCAGATCTTTTTTTATCCTGGCTTCTGCTTTCACAAGTGCCCTTTGCTTCAAGGAAGTGCTTCCAAATGTCCTCATCCTGTGAGTTACTCAAAGTGAGCAGAAGCAGAGTGCCTTCAGAGTGCCCACCTCAAATACTGCGGGGGGAAAAAAAAAGTTTTGTTCAATTTGCCATGCCTGTGTAAGAGAATCAAAACAACTGCAGTACCAGCCTGCCTTTCTGCTTTGACATCAGAGGCAGGACATTTATCTTCCAAAGTAAAGGACCCACCGTGGCTCTTTAGTAGCCCCCATGCCACTGCTGTGCTGGTTGCTGCCAGGCACTCTGCGTTCCTCCAGCCACAGAGTGAGTGCTGTGAGGTGATGGCTTTGACATTTACTGTCTCTTTTATACATATGTTGGCTCCACACAGCCTGAAGTTTTCTTTCTCCCCAGTTTTAGCAGTAACTCGCATCTGGGCAGCTGACATGGTTTATGGGAAAGCATATAGTAGTTGGATACTTGTCTGTAACTAAATGCCCAGTATTGGAGAAAGGGTAATTTAAATGTGGAATTCATTTGTCAGACTAATTAGAGCAGGCTCCTTCACTATCACAAGAAAGAGCTAAATGTAACTAATTCCACCAGCTTTTTTCCATTGCCAGAATAAATCTTTGGGAGGATCTGCTGTTGGTCTGGGGAAGACAGGACACACAGCACTCCATCTCCTATAGGCAGTTTTAGACAATACCAGAAGCCCTCAGACAACTGCTTTCAATTATTTTTGTAATCCACATGGAGCCATGAACATGCTCAGTTTCTGTTCCTCTGTAATTTGTTGTCTGCCAACCAGAAAGATCCTCCTGCTTCAGACCATCACCTGAGCCCTCACAGCCTCAGTGCTGTGTACACGTTTTTGTCTAACCTGATCTGCAAGGAAGAAAAATGTCAGTGAGTGTTTGTGTTCTGCAAGCCCACTTGGGGTCAGAATAAAATTAATGGGCTAGGAGAGAGGCAGGGTCTGAAAAGACTTGTGAAATATCCAAGAAAAAAGAAGTATTTGACGTGTTGATAAAATAGACTGAATTATTTTATCTAGTCTACCTTTTCTCTCATTAAAATTATGAAAATTTACCCTTTTTTTTCTTCCTCCAAGCATTTATTGTCATTTTGAGTGTTTTCATTAGCAAAAAAGATCTCTGGGGTATTTGCATGTAACATGACATGTGAAGGATCTGTTGTGCAGCACAAAGAGAAAAGATATGGTAGTAAATATTTTCTAGCAAAATCATGAGCAGATCATGAAAAATGCAATTGCAAAGAGACAAAAGGCAAAAATGAAATTATATTAATAAATATTGTCTAGTTAAACGCATACCATATTCTTCTTGGAAATAATAACATAATTTACTTTCTAGGCTGCAAGTCTCAGTGGAAAAGGAAAGGAGTTTTACAGCATCATTGTCTGATACAGTCACAGTAAAAATTTCCCTTATAAAGTCTCCATATGGTTTCCTTGGGCTGTATTTCTTGAACACCAACCATTTTTCTGACAAAGTCAGTGGAGTTCTGGGTATGTATCACTACAAATGTATGCAGCAAGGAGGAATGAACTTGTAATTAAGTTCCAGCAGTGAGAACATGGTGGGTTTTTTCAGCCATATCACAAGACTTTCAGATTTTACTTTCCTGGGTCCTGAGAAGCTCTCATGAAAAGCAGCAGGCAGGCAAAGCAGCAGGAATGCTAAAAATTGGGGCGAGGGGAACAAGCAGAGAAACTTTACATTTAATTTATTCTTTTCAGACATCTAACATCACTTTTTACTACACAGCCATCCAGACCCTTCTCTGGGAAGAGGAGAGGTCTTACCCTGGAATCATAACAATGTTTTTCCACTCAGTGGTGGTACAAGCATAAATAGACTGTTATGGGTTTAGAAAATGTTAAAATAAGACTAAACCAATAGCTGGGCTTAACCTCAGCAGTGCTGTGGAATTACATAATTTATGCAGTAAATTCATTTGATGTCAAATAATGGATATAAATAACAGCCATAAAATTGTAAACAGTCAGGATTAGAAAATGAAAGCCATCTGGTCCTGAACATTTCAACTCCAAAAATCCTGGCCGGACTAAAGTTGAAATTGTTTCAAAAACTTGGCAGATGAGGAGGCTGCATATTCTAAAACCACACACAAAAAAGCCCAAAATCCTTAGAGCAAGGCTGAGTCTCTCCGTGGAGGAGTGCTAGATAGAGGTACAGGAGGTCACAGCTGAAACACAGAGAGTTCTCTTAACTGTGGGAGCTTCCAAATGCAGTTGGGTTTTTTTCTTTACTTTGAGGTAGATGGCTGCTTTCCAGGTGTTGTAGCTGCCATGTGGGCTGAATTAGCATCAATACTCAGGTGTTTTGTATTTTTAAATAATTCATGTGTCTGTTGCTTAGGTCAATTTTATTCAAAAGCACAATTTGAGAATAATTCCAACATCAATCAGAGAGCTGATGAAAGACACCTGAGAATCTCTGGATCTGAGCACAAAGCAACCAGGTAACAGAGATGAGAAAAGTGTGAGTGAGGCACATGCTTTTAGGTGTGTTTTATCAGTTAGTACTGGAGATGGAAAGAAATGAAAAGAAGGGAGTGTTTGTCTGTAAGAGTACACCTCATTGGTGTAAATTACAGGAAGTTGTGCTTGAGTTTCTTCCTAACAGCCTGAAGTTGTTGCTTGTTAAGTGATGTTACAGGACTCAAGGCTTCTATTTCATAGTGTGAGGAAAATTGTACCCTGGGGATACTGTTTGTATAAAAAATGCTAATTAAAGTAAGGTTCTGCTGCCTTGTTTACATGGATAAGGGAGTTGGATTTACCACAAAGTTTTTTTACTCTTCAGTTGCTTTAGTGTCTGTGATGTGGAAGAAATACTGTGAGCATGCAGCTTCTGCTCTGTGTCCCTATCACTGCTGCCTCCAGCCCTGGAAGCTCTGGCCTGCCCTTTGGCTATTTTATCACGATTCTTTTGTTTGTTTTGATTTTGTTTCAGGCAATATAAGAAAGATTACAGGCTTGAGTCAACCAGTGATCCTGTTTCCTGCTGGTCAATAGATCTAGCTTCCTAGAAAAGAGTACTCTGGGAAAGAAAACTGTGCAAATGATGCTCTTCCAAATATTTTTGATACTTTCATGAAGAAAACCACACAATTAAAACCTTTCCTGTTACTATAGACAAATATCACAAATCTTTTAGCTCAACATAATTATGCTTTTGAGATGCATATGTGCTTGCTTGTTGCTTTAAAGTAGTTTCTAATCCTCAGTGTGGTTATGTTGCTGAAGTTTGTGCAAATGAAACAAATAAAACTGACATTGTTAGCTCACAGTTTGATATGGACACAAGGACTGCAGTCTCTGAATAAAAATAAGTGGTGGCATCACCCCATCCAACAAATGTGTCATGCAATCAATAATAGATGTCTGAAATGTATACCCTCTATCCAGTTACACAAGTGTTCTTTAATTATGTTTTGTAAAAAGAGTACAATGTTTAGTACTAGTATTTAAGTATTAGTAGTTTAGTGTTAGTCTACCATTATTTTTTTATTTCATGGGAAAAAGCAGTCTTGTCCCTTCCAACCACTAAGATTCTGTAATTCTACTGGAATTCAAATTTGGAGGTTGTTTTTTAGCAGAGTTCACAACTGATGAAATCAGCAATAGGGCAGCAATAGGAGTGAGGATGGCAGCCCACATTGGCTGCACTCCCCTTCCTTGTTGCAAAGTTTCTGAGGCTCAGTTTTAAAAACCTCTTCAGATCAGACACTGGCTTCTTGTGAAACAGACCCAACTTGTTGCAAAAGACAGCATTTCAGCCCTGAAATTGAGCAGGTTGCTTTTTATGTTTGTTTGGGGTTTTTTGGCATCATTTCACACAACATTTTGCAAACACTGGAAGATGTTTTACAAATAATGAAGAATTCAAAAGCAACATGTGGTGCATGGAGGTAACATTTCAGAGGAAATGTACACAGAGAAGCCTCTGTGGAATGCAAGCTGCAGGTTTGATCTTCAAGAGGGGGGTTTTCATTATTTTTTTATTCCAAAATTATGTTATTCCCTGTGTATCTTTGAACCAATAAGCAAACCAGCATTGCAGAAGGTTTAACAAAAGTTTCTTTCTATTCTGCCAATAATATATATCAGGAAAGACCTTACTATTGTAAAGCAATGTACTAGGAGAGAAGCAATTCCCTGCCAAAGTCAGTAAGATGAAGCAAACTTTGTAATTAGAAGCCTGCTTTTTAAAAGAACTGTGTAGGCATGATGCCAAAATATGTTTGTGTGAATTGCTGCTATTTTCAAGATGCAGATTTGAAGATGCAGATTTGACTGGACAAATTAAATGACAGCCAGTGTGGAATTTGGAAACAAGAAGCACCAGATTGCTCCCTTCACCGCATCATAAACAGACTCACCACTTTGCCAAGCAGATTGTTTCCATTATAAATGAACATGGTGTTTGAATTGCATGCTCTTGATGCTGGGTTTTATCCGTGGATTTACTGCAAATTAAAAATTCCCTGCTTTCAGCTATAGGTGCCTACGTGGTGCTTCCTGCTAACTGCAGAGATAGCAGTCAGTACTGAAATAGGGAGCAGAGAGGCACAGCTGAAGGACACCTTCCACCCAGTTCCCCAGTTTGAAGTGAGGTTCAGGTGTGCAGAGACCATTCTTGGTAGCTGCTCTTGTAATCTATCAGCTAAATCTTGTGGTGCCCAAGGTTCCCAAATGCCCAGGCAGCTGCCTGCCCTGTTCATGCAATTTTCCCAAGCTTGCTGCAAAGCAGAAGGTCCTGCAAAGCAACAGAACCTGCTAATCTTGATAGAAAGGAAGAAAACCAGATGTCAGCTTTCTTCACAGCAGCTGTTCACATAGGTTTTTCCACCCCCCTTTTCTACAACCTCACTGCAAAGCTGTTCCTATCCAGCAGACGGCATCCAATCTGCCTGTGCTGTGCTGAGGTGCTGTGCCCAGAGCTGCACAGGGAACTGAGCCCATGGCCACCAATGGCTGGTGGAGCCTTTTGGGTCTTGAGAGGTGCTGCCCAGTTGTCCCCCCCAGGGATATCTGTCTTCTGAAGCAGCCCTGTGTCCCTGACTGCTCAACTCCAAAAGCCTTTCCACAGTGCTTCTTCCTCTCTGCACATCTGCTTTCTGTTCCCTAAATATGTTCCATTCCACTCCTTTTTCACTTGAATTGTGTCTTAATTCATTTTTCAGTCACTCTCCTCCTGCCCTTTCTGAGCCCTAAAAGGAGTTCTGATGGGCTTCTGATTTCCTACACTCCCCTCCCTTGCTGAGGCAGACACAATAAGGAGTATTTTGCATTCTGTAATTTCTAATTCAGGTGCAGAACACACAGTGTATCTCATACTCATCTCTTTAACCAGCACTGTACCAGCTGGGGGGAGGAGTAAAATTTTTATCTAACTGCTACTTTTCTCTTTCCTTATTGTCACCTTTAGCTATGTTTGCAGCTTTCTTCTACCTTGCAGGAACCTTGAAATAACTCCATACTAAAAAAGGATTTTTCTGTGTCCACCACTGGGAGTGGGAGTTTCTCAGGCTGCCATAGAAGCCACGCAAAAGCAACCCTGAGGTCAACTTCTGGGTGACAATTCAGTCATAGCTGACAAAACTCAAATCTCCACCTCCAGAGATTTGCCTCATGCCCTAAAGTTAAGCAGGAAAGCTCTGGCTCCTGCTGTGCCCAGTATTGCCTTGGGCCTAAACTTTGCCAGCCAGGTATGTCAGGACCCACTGTCCACTGCTGTAGTTTTTTGTTTTAATGGAGCAAGTACAGGACCAGCCCTGATGAGCAGTCCTTTGGCTTCTGTCCCAGGATCCAAAATGGATCTTTTGCTTAATTTATTTTATTTTATTAATTTTATTCATTATCTTAGATTAAAAATTCAGAACTATGTAAACCTAACCTAACTGATTTTAAGTTTCTGGGCTTGTTTCACACCTCCCTGTTTCTCTCTCTGCCTTTCTTATCCTTCAGTAACTTGGTGCTTTCTGTAGAAACTACTGCTTTCTCTCCCTGCAAGAATTTTTTTTTTTCTTCTATAAAACTTCTGCTTTTAGTAAAGGATTTGTTCCTGTCTCTCTGATAAATTTAACAGTATGTATATTTTTCCTCTAGTTTTTCTTTGATTTTTCTGATGCATTTTTGTTCACCTCTACCTTTGTTCTTTCAGTTTAATTTGTTGCATCTTAGCGTCAGCTTTTCTTCTCCTGACACTTTTTTTTCCCCAGGTGTGTCTGCATTCTAGTTTCCCACACAGTATTTCTCTCCTTGTATATAGGATAATATGTATATAACAAAATATAAATAATAGTAGGGAAATTTTCTACTTTACCATGTGAGACCACAATTTTCTTGCTATGGTTGATTTGATAAAAATAATACTCAAAGTAAATAAGAAATCTGATTATCTTTTTGCTCTAGAACTAAAAGCTTACAATTTCTTCCAGTACAAAATGAATATATAAATGAATGTGACATTTCTGGCCCTGAAATTTGTATGTAAATTGAAATGTGTACGTAAATTCTTTTACAGGAGAGAGAGCAATTTTACTGGAAGACAGTAAGGCTCTCACACAAGAAAGATTATGTCCAAAAGATCAGCTACTGTTATTTAAATCTGAGTGCTATTTGAAACTATGTTTTTTTCATTAATTTATAAAGCATTCAAAAGTTAAATTCACATTAAGGTACTAAAATACAGAAGTCCTGGATGCTAACTGTTACTTAGAATGTCAGCACTGCACCAGCCTTCAGAACTGGTCAGTCAAGAGGTCAGATGTTTTGAAGTACCACTGGATTATGCTGAAGTGAATGTCCTGGTCTGTCAGCTGTCCCCTTGTGCTACATTTCTAAATACATCTGATATCCTGGGCTTTGAGGAACTGGAATGAAAACATTCAGAACAAGGCATTAAGGACTGATGCTTTTTATTTAAATCACTCCTGACATTCAGTTAACTCATTTAAAATTGGATAGAATGTTTCTGTTATGTTTTACAAAGTAACATTTTAAGTCGTAATTTTTAAACTAGCAAATGAATTCAGTAAAATGAGGATATTTCAGGGGATGAGTGTTAAGTGCACACAAGCTGAATAGCTGCTTGGCATTGAAGATTTGATCAAATATGCAGTAAAATTCTCAGTGAGAATCTGTCATATCTTGGCATTGCCAGACATGGTAAGCTTCTGCATTTTTAATAGTTCTTAAACACTGAAAAATACTATCCTTTCAGACAAATCTACTCTGTGTATCATGAGTTCGGAGGAAGTTACAGTTGTTTAAAACAGACTGGAAACAATATAGTCCGTGTGAACACCATCTATCAGCCCAGTTCCATTGTCATGAACAAACCAGCAAGGAATATCAACACCATGTGCAGGATCTTTCCTGTAATCCTTCTGCCAGCCCCTGAAAGGGAAAACACAGCCATGGGAGTACTGAAGCAGAAACTACACTTGGACAAGGTAATCTTTCCAGTCTTTGCAAAGGACTTAATTATTTTTTTACCTCGTTACTATCAGTTCATTGTTTTTAACAATCATTGTGGCATCTGGTTTTTTGGGATCAGACCCAGGATGAATTTCAAGTATGGTGAAGTCAATGGGGTGGAAAAACTGTCCTAAAAATAGAAGCAAAAATTACCATTTCAGGCATGTTGCACATATTAAAAGAGAAACAAACAAAGAGAAACCCCAGAACTTGTACATTTCCATGCTGTTTTCCATATCCCCTTGAGGTTTTCAATGCATATGTAAACAGCAAGTTTTATGCAAAGCTGAACATATACCTATGGTATTATTTAATTTTTATAAAACAGAATTCTATGCACATAATCTTGATGTATGTTCCAACTTGTGAGTGCACAGTACCTAGCCTTTTCTAGGTACCCTTCAAGATATCCACACTTCATGTCTTGTCTATTCACTTGTATTTGTTACATACTTTCAAAGTCTTTAGGGTTTTTTAATCAAATAATGCATGTGTTGATCTCTGAAATTTTTGGATGTGCTTTTGTGATTATGCTCAGAACAAGGCTAGCATCTTAGGAATTTTCACACTGATGACAGGATTAGTTTTCACACTTTTGCCTGGGCTGGTGCAGAATGCTGCTGGTGCTTTGAGTGCTATAAAGAGCACAGATTTTAGATTACTTAAGTGAAGTATAGAAGCAAAGTCAAAGATGATGAAATTCTCAGGGAGATGTGAAGCCAGTGAGCTGTAACATAGTGTACCCACAGGCCACAAGGGCTTTTGCAATTTTCTTTCTATTTGCAACTCATAGCAGAATATATTCTCTGTGGAGAAGTCCTTTGGCCTGAGGAGACTGGAGCAGGAAAACATAAATAACATTCTGTCCTTACTCTGCTCTTTTTCCATTTTGTTAAAGCACTCCCCATGCCACATGGACCTAAAATATACAAGGACCTGGTACATATTGAGACTGAGAAGATTAAGTTTTCACCAGTTGAGGTTTTTTCCACGATGAGTTAACTTACTCACCCAAAACCATTTATTTTCCTTTACCTTATTTTGTAAGCGAAAATTGGAAGGCAAGGGGAAATGGCTGTTAGCTGGATATCCTCCAGTGGAGAATGCAGACCACCAAACCCTCCACACTGGCAGAAAACAGGGTTCAGTGGGGTCTAAATTTTGATCCCTGAATTAGCAGCTTGGCTTTCTACCAGAATCGAGAATGACAGCTAACATGAGGAGAGCCTCAGGTGATACAAGGCACTCTGTGATTTTAATATATGCTAGCAAATCAAAACTTCTTTTCTTACAAGGATGAACTAATTGAGGTTTGGCAAAGTTTGATGAAGAAAATGTGTACTTTCTCAGAGTGCTTGTACTTAGGAGAAAGGTGGTAAGATGTGAGATCAGACCATATAAGAGACTGGAGGAATTGTGTAGTAAGCAAAAAAAGTAAATCTGGGATTTAGCAAGATAAAGAGGCTTAAAGACACCAGTGAGGGCACTGGATGCTGGTGATTTCAGCAGCAGCAGAGGAATCTATAACAAGATAATATGTGAAGTCTGAGTCCAGAAGATTTTGCCAGAAATCTTGATATAGCAAATCAACATCATCTCAGGTTCCTCCACTATTTCATTTCAGACAGACTAAACACAAGATTCTGTCTATAAAGTATGTGGCCTCATAAGGAAAGACAAGCATGGAAGCACCAAATGAAGTCATACCTAATAATCCATGGGTCTGTTCTGACAGTTTATGGCTTTCCAAAGTATACAGTCCTAGGAAATCTTGGTGGAGAGGATGTTTCTTCCATACTTGGTGCAAAACAATAGCAAAGGAGACACCACTGCCCATTGAGAGCACCAGATTTTTTTTTCTGTTAATTATCAGAGTCAAACTGAGGAAAAAAAGAAAAACAACTTAAGGCATTTTGCTTCCCAGAGTTAACAGCAATAAGGAAAAACCTGAGAAGAAACATGTCCAGCAAACAAGCATGGCTTTATACATGGTTTTTAAAATAGAGGTTTTGGTGCCTAATTTCATCCATGTGAATCTGTGTGCATTCACAGACAGTCCAATACTCATAGTACATTACAGTGAAGAAGGTTCTGTAGTCTTTAAACTTTTCAGCAATGTTTCTACTAAAACTCATCCTTTAACAGAGAAATTAATCACAAATAGCTTTGTCATATGTAGATACAGGACTTCATGCTCAGTGTTAAAAAGGTTACTGATCCCTTTCTTGCCTGGATGCTACCTGACACCTTTTCCTTCTGCTTTTCAGAAAAGAGAACTGCTGAACTGTCTGAGTTAGTGCTAGGATAAAGGAGATTTGCTTCTGATTGTGTTAGTGGTGACATCAGTGTGGCTGCCATAATAAAACAGTAAGTGTGCTGTATGAATAACAGGTTTGCTCTGGTGTTCTTTCTGTTCCAGTGTCATGCATTGAGATGGTAAAAATTTTGTTCCAAGCACACAATGAAAATGGAGGGAGGATCAGATGCTGCCCATTCCTTTACTGAGGTTCCTTTGCACAGGTATAAATTATTCTGTAATAGATAAATCTGTAATAGATAATCTCATATGTCTGCTGACAGGACAAATTGTACCTTTCTATCCATTTCTTAAGATGGAGATTGTTTACATCATGATTATGTCTTCATTTGAAAAAATATGGACTATGTCTAAAGTTACTTTCTCTATTTGCAAGACACTGTTTCATTAAGCACAATACCAAATGTAGTGTTACCTTACTCATAGTAGCAGAAAAATCAGGGAAAAGTTTTCACTTATTTGAAGTGGAGGAATTTGAGTTACAGCAGTTACACAGTAAAGTAGAGAGCAGAATCTGTCAGGACTTGAATCAGTTTCTTTTGTGTATTCAGACAACAAATCTTAAAGGTGTATTATTGTTCAATGCTATAAAAAGTGTAGAAAGTCATAGAGAAGCCTTATATTCTTCCTGTAAGCCTTACCCTTCTTGTTGCAAGGTGACAGAGTCCAGCCAGGTGAAACCTGTTTTTTCATTGCCATTCTGAATTGTGATCTTCTCAGGAGTAACTGTCAGTCTTAAGTTCAGGTGCTTATTTGCAATGCCAAGTTTTCCAAAGTATGTGTTCTGGATCTGTGTTTCACTGTTTGGTCTCTTATCACCAATGAGTTCTCCATTGACTGTGATGCCTAATATAAAAAGGAAACATCAAGTATTACTTTACAGACAGGACATGATCAGTTGATATCAAGAAGTGTCATGGAAATTTAACAACTCAAGGAAACAAATATGAGTTAAAAATAGATTAAAATTACATCTGCATGTTTGTGTCAAAGTAGAATAAAGCACTGAGGGCTGTTCTGTGGATTTTCACACAGACAACAATCACTTTATTGAGAAAAGTTTAATAATTCCTAGAGCAGAAAGAATCAGTGATGGGCACAAGTAGCCTCTGTGACATCAGTCTCTTTTAACCAGGTATTTCATGAAATGTCCACCTAAGGGTTATTTTGTTGTTTGTACTATTACTCACAGAGACAAATTAAGTCTCTCAACTCTCACAGTGATTTTTCAAACAAATTTTAAAAGACTGTTTTGCTACAAGAAGTGAAAACACATTTATAGTATTGATACCCTACACCAGCTCCAGCAAAAAGGAACTCTTGCTGACTCTGAGGGGAAAAAAGCTTACACAGTATAAAAGAGAAAAAAAGCCTTTAAACATAAGACATCTTACAAGTGTCCTGATTGACTGTATTTAAAAAAATTAAAAACTCACCTGTAACTGGGTCATTTATTAAATTTAACACAGCACCTGGGTTTTCATTGATATTGAAACAAATGGCATCTTCTTTCTGTGGCACTGATATAATGAAGTGTGGATCTCCATCAACTGTAAAGGCAAATCACTGGTTTTTGTGCAGTGATACACAGGTTCAAAGCTCTGCATGAATATTTACCCATCCTCCCAAGGAGTGGTGGGGTCCCAGGGAAGCTGCTACCATCTCCCCAGAGTGAACTGCTTTTCCCCTCATTTTTCCCAGGTACATAGCATATATCCTGTGTCTCTTCACCACTGGAAAATGTAGCTCATGGGTTGTAGGTACAGGATGGCCACCTCTTAAGGGCTTATTTCTGAGGGCCATGGAAGTATTACTGAGGGCAGGAAATTCATCTGAATGAAAAGAGGCAGTTACAAACACAAAGTCTGGCAATGGGAGGGAAAACTAAGAAAATTATTGTATATAATCTCAGTGGCTTGATCTTTAAAAACATTTAGAGATGTTTAAAGTAAAATATTGGTCTCTTGGAAATAAAAAATGAATGCTTTTGCGGAAGGGAATTATCTAAAAGACTCATAAGATTTGTGCAATTTAGTCTTAAATACCCACTTCTGTTCTCTTTCAAAGCAGACACTACTCAAACTACTCACCACTAGTATACCACGAGGGAGGTGATGAAGTTAGATAATATGCTGGTGGATATGAAGAGTCTAAAGAAAAAAAAATATTAGAAAAAACTCACATCAAAATGGAATACTTACATACTATCTGCACAGTAAATGTGAGATGTCAGGAAGCTAATGTGCTAGGTATATTGCTCATTCTAGTCTAGTTTTTAAAGCATCTAGTCCATGGAATGACACCTGGAATGATGACCTTCAAATCAAACCTTCAGGATAGAGATCCTTTTCACTTGTACTATAAATTGATTTGAGGGTTTCCACAAGGCCCAAGTAATGAAGCTATAGGACACAAATGCATCTCTAAAGGATTAAGCTGTCTATCAGCAAAGAAATGCAACATCACCCACTGAAAACTTCTGAGAGTTTGATTTTTTTGTTCCAGAATTAAATGAAATCTTTCCAACAAACACTTAAGAAAAACTAGATAGAGAGAGAAATTAAGAGACACGGAGAGACTGAGACTAACTTCCAGAGCAAAAACTTAAATCTAACTCTCCCATTTCCAGGATTGCCCTCTGAAGTCTCAGTTACTCTCTCTCTTGACGAAAACAACTACTTTTTGTATAAAAAACTAAACATATTAATTTAGCCAGATTCTTAGATACACCCTTGCTTTATAGAATTCCAAAGGACTCACAAATTGGAGTCCATTCTTTGTTCTTGGGAAGCAGCTTTAAGGAAAAATGGTAGTTTGATGACCTGGCCTTTACTCCTTAAAAGCTGTTCAGCTGAAACTTTTACATCTGGGATTTTTCCACCTTTAAGTGTGCTTTTAGCAGTGAACAACATTTTAGCAGGAAGCAGAACTTGGTAGTATTTGTTAAAATACAGTTGTAAACCCAGAGAAGGCAGTTTCTGTCTCTCTGGTAATTTCAGTTGTCTGACTCAACATCCTCAGACAGATGCTGCTTCATTCAGAAACATAAAACAATGACTTACGCAGCAAAAGAGATGAGAGATCCTGTGCTGTGAATGAAACAAAATGTTGGTTTAGAGGTGAGAAGAATAAAAAAACAATCTCTCCCATTTTCTTCCTTCCACAAAAACTAACTCCAAAATCTTGTAATTATATATACATTTCTAAATATTAAGCTGTTTTGACTAGATTTTTTTTTTAATGTACTACTGCAGCAAAGCACAGAGGCAGACACTGCCCTGCTTTTCAGCAGAAATGTTACTTCCCCAGAGGCATGGAGTTTGCTTTGTAAGGGGGGACACACCCTGCTCTTCTCTAATCCCTTGTGCTACTGGGAATTCAGTAAGATTTACCCACCTGCTTCCACATTTTCCTAGTCTCCTACTCATTTTAGATCTGAAGCTATGGAGGGGTGTCTGAAAGCAGGGATTTGTGCTGGGGAAGCAGCATTCATAGCATCAATGAAGAGATCTCTCTGCATGAGAGACCCCACTCCAGATGGGTATCCAGGAGTCAACAGTGCAAGTCCTGGAGAGCAACTTACATGTACTGGGCCTGAATTTTGTGGCAGTGGGATGCTGCAGTTATCAGAGACAAGAGGAACCATGCTGAAAGTGGTATTTACAAACTCTTCCAACTGAAAAGTTTTTATCTCTTTATAACACAGTCTTGATTTATTCATTAAGGATTATATGACAATATGGTGCCCTAGATCAAGTGAGTGATGCAGGAAATCCATCCCTAACAGTTAAAAATATTAATAATAAGAAATGTACATACCATCAGCTGTTACCATGGGCAGATAAGAAGTAAAAGGAAGAAAAAAAGAAATTCACAGTTTCAGTTGCGAGATCAAACAGGAAGGATTCTGATCCTGTTATAAAACACATTCTAAGAAAAAATTTTAAAACTATTTGACAGTTCAACCCAAATATCTTCAGTATTTTACAGTTCCATTTCTTCCCAATTATACTACACAATATTTGTAGATGAAATATAAACATATTGAAAGTAAACAGCTGTTATGTGGGGCATCAAAACTGCAATTAATAATGCAATTTAAGAGAAGCTCTATTTTTAACTGGTTTATTGTTCTGCCATTTCCACATTGCAAAATGTTCCTTATTGGTTTTACTCTTGCAGTTTTCTAGGCATTTGCATTGTTCTGTTAATACTGACTGCATGATTCAGTAGTCCTGTTTGTGAACCTAGACTGTAAGGTGTATAAAAATTATTTTCTTTTTTTACACAGCAGGGGTGTTTTGATTATTTCCTCCTGTACTTTCTATATGCAGAGAGGATTTACTTGGAAAGAGGTTCAGAAAAAGGCCTTTTTTTACAAATACCTGGGAGGGCAAAGCAAAGAGCAGAAGATCACTCTGTGTGGATGCTATTTCTGTCAGATGTTTGGGTAAGTTTTTCCACCTTGCAGAGTCCAGCTGTGAACTTTAAAGTTGTTATGCTACATAGTGACTTGAATGCTAAAGTAAACATGAAGTGTCTGTTTGTCAGTACCTCATTATGATAGTTATGAAAAACAATTCAATTTTATAATTTGCATAGTGCCTGAAGAATTATTAAAAATTGAAGGGCATTTAGCAATTAATTGCTTTCAGGACCTACTCCAGTTGAAAGAAAAACCCCCTAGCCTTCAGTAAGCACCTCTGTTATGCTATAATTTTTTAAGTTACTGTGCCAGATTGAGGAGATAAAAAAGTTTTTCATCTAGAAGCCAGCAGAGAGCCCACACAGAGCCTTGGGGAACTTCTAGGAGCACTAAATGAAAGTTTGGGGAAAAAATAATGGATGCTAATAGAAGACATTGCAAAGAGACTTGGAGAGTTTTGTCTGACCTGTTGAGTGAGGGAGAGATGAGGATGGCCCAAACAACATGTATAGATGGCTTTGTATGGTGGCTTTGGGGTGCTCTGAGCAGGTGGCATTTGCCTTACTTTGCTTAAGAGAAATTGAGTAATTTTGTTTCACACAGGTCAAAGAGGCTGAGGCACATGAAAAAAGTGTGAGCAAGGAGTTAAAAATTAACCAAAATATCAGAGAGGTTGAGAACAAATTGTGCACTTTCAATATAATTGTTTCTCTTTCTGCAATGTATATGAATACTGTGTTTTACACCTATAGCCTCCACTTTTTTACAACCTGATGCATCTTGCACAAGAGCTCATGCAGATTTTCCCCTTTCATGTAGAAAAATGTTACTACATCTACTTCTAAGCTGAGGTGTGAAGAAAAATAAGTGATGTGAACTGAATTGAATTATAGATATATGGGATTAGAAATGCTTCTTTGGGTTTAGGTTTGGTGGTTTTGGGTTTTTTTATTGTAATAGTTTACATATTTAGCTTAAAATAAGCTTATTTTGAATATTATGCTTATTTAGTATTTTTCTTGTATGATTTGGTAGTGAAGGATGTTTTAATGAATTTTTCAATGAAAAGTAATTTTGCAGAAGCCATACAAGTGCAAGGCTTGAAAAGTATGTTTTTCAGATACATTTTTAAAACTGCCCACATGAAAACTTTTCTCTAGGAGAACATCAAAGGGGCACTTGCCTTCTCAAATTACATGAAGCTGTGAAAATGTCTTTACCTTCAATGGGTTTATCAGCAATCCCATCTTGATTGTTGTGGTCTTCTGGCTTTGTTACCACCATGGATGTCAGTGGTGTTACAAACTTGTATTTTAGTGAGAGACAAAGAGCTTTAGCTGTAAGATTCTCCTTTTCTTTTCCAGTAGCTGCAGTGCTGAATACAGATAGAGACTCTTAGTATCAGAGATTGCTAAATTACTCATTGAACACTGTATTAAACATCTCTGCAACTAATTTATCAATAAGAAGTATTTGTTGCAGTCAAATATGCAGTCAGATATTATTCTGGATATAATTACCGTTCCTCCAGGAGTTGTTCAATGGTGAGATAAGCCCAGAGCCTTTCAATGTAATCTCCAAATATATATTCTTGTTCTTGGAATGCTTTAGCTGTTTGCACAGCATCTTGTTGTGTAGTATATGACAGGATGTCATCAGCCTGTTAGAAATAAGGAAACTTCTTTCCTTAAGTGTTCTAAGTAGATAGGGCCTGCCAGAACCTCTCAAAATCAGGATCTTCACATCTGAAAATCTCATTAAATGGCCCTACACACCACTTGCCCAGGAAACTGTCAGTGTTGTATCCCATTTGTCCCATTGTTTCTGAGAAAGTTAGTAGTGCATGCTATAGGACATAATGCAGTTTCCAAATTCACATGGCATTTTGTTAATTAGAATTTGGCTACTCAGGATTTAAAGAACTTTGGTTATGATCCTGATTTCATATAGGAACACATCCAAGTGGATATATTGGCTAATTTATTAGTAAAGCATTACTTGTATTTGAAATAAACCTAATTTAATAAAATACATTTAAAGCATCACAGTGCATGGGGCATATATGCAGTTCATGGTATTTATCACAACATAATCTATAAGTTTTCGTTTTGTTTCTTGAATATCAGGGGCACATATTGTTACAGCATCCAGATCTGGAGAGGTACTTAGACCACTGGGTTTGTATTAGAAGCAGACTTCTGCTAGGTACACCTGATTGAGTTAGGCAAGTAACTTGCAGGTTTAAAAGCAATGACTTTGGCACATCTGTTTACTCACATGTGCAGTGACACATCCGCTCAGTGAACTAAAGAAATACCAGTAAATATTTTAAGTATTGCCAGCTTTGAACATTCAGATATTTTGTGTAGCAAGGAAATGCCTTACTTAAGTGAAAAAAAATCCATACTTACACCTTCACCTCTCACATCTACAGTCAAACTGTTTTGGTTGTTGTCTCTAAAGCGTCCAGCCACCACGACCTCAGACCCATGGTAGAAATGTTTAAAATTGTTTTTAGTTAGGTCTGATATCTCATTTTCTGGGTAGGTTAACTCCAGATCCATGAGCATGGGATTGGACACTTCATCATAAAACCCCTAAAGGATTAAAAAAAAAAAACCACACAAATGATGAAAAGCCTTTAACTATCATTATTTCTTTAATTCATAATTAGATCTGTACCCAGAAACATCCTGTGATTTCAGCAGTAAAACTAGAAGTGTATTTAAATAGTCAGTTAAATATGAGTGTAAGACCTAAAAATCTACAAACAGTTGAAATAAGAAAGGCCATGCAAACTCTTCAGTCTCACTAAGAGAGAGAAAAAATATCTGACAAGAACATGCTGTGGATGATGAATTCCATCAATGTAAATCAAGGCAACCCCAAGCTTCCCTCCATTTGATAGAACTAAGTTTCTAGATCTATTCCCTGCAGAGAGTGAAATGACAACAGAAGCCAAAGCAGACTAGGTATTTGATTTTAGTGGAGTTTGCAATGAAATCCAGTATGTAAATTATTTGGTAAATTTTTTTTGAATGGCTGCAATTGGAATGTGAGCTGTAAAATGAGTCAATTCTCTTGTCTATACATATTCTCATGCCTACAGAACTATAAAATGTTTCAGATTGGTGTATTATAAGATAAACCAGCTTGCAGCAAGTTCCTAAAAGCAGAAATCTACAGCCTCCAAGCCCTGTCATCCTTTTCTTCCCCTGACATAACATTACCTACGTGATTTTTGAGGTGTGGGAGATATAATGCCTGCAGCAATTCTGCTGCACACCAAAGTGTCTTCCAGAACTATAACTTGGGTCACCCTCTGCCAAGTTCTGAACCCCATTTCACAGTCCACAGTGTCTCCCTTTTATTGTCCTTCCACTTTCTGCTTATACAAGGGAAGGGAAAATTAAATGCAACTAATATTCTGATTAGTGGAAACTCTTTGAGTTTCTCAGTACCAGATTACTTTGGGATTTTGATTACTTCAGAGTGAAAATGTCTGTACAGTTATCTCAATTAATGCAGCTCTCATCTAATTTAAGTGGTGATTACTGTACCTGAAGCTGTAAAGCTGCATCAGAGTCAGGATAAATCCGACGAGCCAATCCTTTATTCTCCAGTGCCATCTTCTCCAGGAAGTTGTAGTCAACACCATAGCCAAAACCAAGATTGTATAAGGCATATCTACCTTCAATGGCTTTTTTAACATGTGTCTGGATTTCCTCAGTATTTGATATGCCTGCATCAAAGCAGAAAAAAAAAAGTCAAGTTTCTTCATAAATAGATTAAAATTATCAGAAAATAAAATGTGGCTGTGCAGTTAGTCATGGTCAGATTTCTCAGGAGGCGCTGGGGTAGGACTAGATGATCTCTAAAGGTCCCTTCCAACTCCTAACATTTTGTGATTCTATTATTTCCAAACAATAGCAGTATAATTAGCAGTATGATGCTGGTATAGTATCATTTAAATCATTGAAACACCCAGGTGTCACACATGGAGGCCAGTTTTAACTGAGCACTTTTTTGTGAGTTAATTCTAACCAAACTCTTCATTATTCCATGCAATACAAACTTACCTACATTTGGTTGCCCATCTGTTAACATGATGATTATAGAAGCACTTCTCTTGGGCACAAGGTTCCTTTCATAACCAGCATTCAGCATTTCAATTCCTCTCATTATACCACCATACAGATTTGTCACTGCAAAGCAGACAAAGACATTCAGTTTAAGGTCCGACTGTCAAAATAAAGGCCCTTTTTTCACTGGAATCTGATGAGATCTCATTACAGTATGAAAATGAAAGACTTGGGTTTGCAGGCAGGGGGGATGTTAAGATAGAAAAGGATTTTGGAAACAAAAGAGAAGATAGATGTCATGTTCTGAGGAAATTTCAACTTTAGGAGTGTCTCATCAGTAATGCAAAAAAAAAAAAAAGCTGTAGCATTGTGTTGACAGACTGAATTGATAAATTAACTTCCACAACGAGCTGTTGCTAAGTCCAGCAGAATACTTACTGCCACTGGTGTCAATGCTCTGAACAAAATTCCTTGCTTCCTCCAAATTCTCAGGAGTGGCCTTCATTAATGTTTCTTTCCAGATTTGTACTTCACTACCAAACAGTACAAAATTGAAGAAGTCATCTTCTGTAATGTCATCTAAGATTTTTAGAAGTGCTGTTCTTGTCTATAAGACAAAGGGATTTAAAATGTATGGTTCAACATTTAACGAAATACAGATTCTTACAGATTCTCCTTTATTAATCTCTCAGTATTTGAGTATTTTTGATATATATATACATATATATATATATATATATCACATATATATACATAATGTGTCATGCAAGAAGTATGAGCTGGTTCTATCCTTGCCAGTGCCTGTGTCTATTTCAGAGTAACTCTTGTGAAGTCAGCCAGCTGTAATTGCATCTGGTAAATCTTTGTAGCTGAGCAGAAAATGAGGTCTCCTATCATGGATTGTTGCTTACACTGAGTTAAGCTGGCATGGCAAACTGAAAGTGATGGGAAATGGGTAGGTACAGGTTGGTGGAGAAGCTCACTCCCAAGTGAGCATGGATATTTTGATGCAGCACCAAAACCTGAAAAATCTGAGTATTAGCTTAGGAAGAGGAGTCCTGTGAAAAAAAGCTGCCACTTCCCAGAGGAGACAGAATGAACAACATAGGTAATGCACATAATACTTTATGCACATTTAAATTTTTTTAACTGTCCAGAACATATGACAGAGCTCTCTTGAAATGAGAGTTTTGGAATTATGACACTTAGAGTAGTAAACGTAGCCTAAATGTATAGAATTCAGTTCAACAGTAGCACTTCAAACTAGCACCTATGGTACTGAGTGTTAGAGAGAACACAGCATAAACCAACTTGGCTCAGCTTAAGCAGCACACATGAGCTATAAGTCTCCATGTCCCTATTGTCACAGCAGAGGCTCTTCCAGTGGGGCTCTACTTACCTGCTGGATTTCTCTTCCTGACATGGAGCCACTAATATCTATTACAAAAACAACATTCTTGGGCAACTTTGGAAGATTTGATGGTGCAAAGAAGTGTACAAAGTAGCCATTGACGATCTGAAAATTAAAAAGTAAAAAAAGTTTAAAAAGGCTTTTGTGTATTATAAAATGGAAAAAAAGGAAATTACATTCAGTTAGTGTCTAGCCTTTGAGTGGACTACCAGGCTTTAATGGCCCTGATTTTGGTGAGGTGGCCCTCACCTCTGTTTGCAGGCTCAGGAGCTCCTTTCAAGCCAAGCCTGGATCTTTAGTCCCTGCCTGAGCTACACTGTAAGAATACTTTTCTCCAGCTGTGTCACAGGCATCCCTGTTCCTATCCACGGACCCCACTGATCTGGATCCTACACTGCAGACTACTTCCCACCTTGATCTTGGGCTGCCTCATCACCACACACTTGTCTGATGACCTGGACTCTCAGTTGAGTCTGACTGCCAGCTCTGGGTCTGCCTTGCACAGGTACTGTGAGGAGTGGGCTTGTGGCTGGGGAAGTTGTCACACTCAGCTCCTTGTGCTCTTGTCCTTCAGGGAACAGTTGACCCCCACTGCTCCCTTTACTTTGCAAGCTAAGCTGTTTAATTGTTAAAAATTTCCAGCTGTCAGATCTACCTGCAAATTATCTGGAGTGGTTCTCTTCACATCATATTTTACAGTAAAATCCCCATCCAGGACAGACTGTGAGCAGTTTGCACAGGTTCGCTGCTGATCAAGAGTTGGCTTGAAAGAGATGTGTCCCTGGAAAGAAAAGCTTTCATTAGCTCTGAACCCCAATAGCTGGGAATTTTCTATAGATCACAGAAGTTTGCATTTTTCTAAAACTAGTATATTGATATTAGCAGACCTGAGAATAACCTGTTTTATCAGATTAGGTATTAGTTTGTATCCATGCATATTTATATATTTATTGATGAGTAATTGATATGTGAAGGCTGCTATCTCAGAGCCTTCTTCAGATGTTTATTTCACCTTCTTCCCTGCTCTCCACTCTGAATGACACCTTTGATGAGGCTGTTGGGCAGCCTGTGTATGAGGAATTCTACACCTCCATAACATGGAAAAATTCACTTCTGACTCAGTTCTTTTGTGAGAAAGTCTTATCAGTATCCAGGTTTCCAGCTACTGCTGTGGGACGAGGTCTGGGTACAATACCATGGTAACAGCTGAGTTGCTTCTGATCTGCACAGAGATGGCCTTCAATTTGGAATTTAGAAGTTATTTGCATAGACAAGCTTTTTACTGTATTTTCTTTGTTTTTTCCTCTCACTTCCATTGCTAGCACTACAGTACAGACATTATTATTTCAGAATTATAACTGTAATAAATTATGGAATGCAGTAGTCATTATACCTTTTTATCTGAAAAAGTTTTTTTAATGATATTTTGTAGATCATTGGTGATGAATGTTCCTTCTGCTTCCAGGTCAGTGATACCCTGAGGTTCAAAGATATTTACTTCAATCTGAAATATCAATAGAAAATTCATTGTCATTTATTACACCACAATATCTCAACACAGCTGTTTTCAGGAGGATCACCAGACAACTACAGATGTGACAGGTATTTTCATAAAAGCAAAAGAGATGTTGCTATTCATAATGGTAGTCCAAATCCACACTTGTGGGGCACTCCATCAGCCAAGCAGGCCTTTTTATACATGGAAGTTAAAAACAAAGCTAGAATCAAAAACCCAAATCTTAGTGGAAACATAATTTGTTTGAAACTTACACACTGGAATTTTGTAAAATGTAAATAAATACTCAAGTCCTTCAAAAATATAACCCAGCCATTAGCTGTGAGTTGTGCCCAGCTTTGAGCTATCTTTCAGTATGCCTTCTATCATGGTCTCTTTAAAATAATGCTGCAGAAGCTCTTACAGATGAGTACAGATGAGAGTTTTGTAATGAATTTTACATAGCACTTTCTAGGCAGACAAAGGAGAAAAACGTTGCCTGAAAGCTGGGGCTTAGGAAGGCACTTTCTGGGCATACAGAGGAAGAGAACTTTTTCTTAGAGCTGGGTTTTAGCAAGGGAGATAGGAGTGAGCAAAGATAAGTTTTAGAACATAAAAGCTGCAGACTTCTAGAATGCAATTAATGTAGCACTGTAATTTAAGATTATGTATTTTCAAGCTGGTAAGAGAATGATGTAGTTTATGCTATCAAGGCATTTATAAAAGCTCCTAGTCTTCTATTTTACCCCAAGCCATCATAATAGCTTTTTCAGGTTTCCATCTATCTTTTCATCTTTTATCATCTATCTTTTCTCAGTAGCTGAGCTGATTTGCCAGGCTTACAAGTTTACCTGCACTAAAGCTGGTGTGCACTCTCCATGTGACTCATTACAAATATTATCCTGGGCATTTTGGTCACCTGTGAGCCAGTGGCAAAGACCACAGAATCACACAGAATGTCTTTGGTTGGAAGAGACCTTCAAGATCATCCAGTCCAACCTTTGACCATGGCTCTCCACTTCCAAGAGATACACAGAATTTCACCATTTCTTAAGTTACAGTCCAGTTTGATACAATCTGCCATTTACCTCAAAATCTTTGACAAGCTGCTTTGGTTTTACTTTGATGAACATCTTGTATTTTCCAAACCGTCGCTTCAGCAGTTCCTCATATGTGAGTTCAAAAGTGACTTTGCTGGCTGCTGCAACGTTGACTGAGACAGTGAATTTTTCTGTTTTTCTTCCTGAGGCTCTGTGTTTAAGTGGGTAAGAAAAAGAGTATCTTTATCCTCTTCCACAATGTTTATAGTTTGGTTTAGTGAGCCATAATTTTCAAAAAGGAATAATACAAAGATGGGAATTTTGTTCTATTGCTAAAATCATATTCATACAGTAGAATTTATTCCAAATTCCCTGTGACTTTAATCCCAGGAACAGGTCAACAAGTCAGAAAAACAGTCTTTCCATAATTGCAGATACTGCCTGCATAGTCAGAAGTTTTATTTCCTTTTTATAATTTACGCTACAATAACTCTAACTTAATGATTGTTCTTTGGTTCTGTAAAAAACAAACTTCAAAAGTACACCAGAACAAAGTATTTCCAATCTCACAATTTGCTCTGGACTGCTGGTGTGGAAGCCACATGAGATGCCATTCTTACCTGACAAGACCAGCAGTCTGCCCCTTTGAAACAGCCTTCTCATACTGCTTTTTTGCAACTTCTTTTTCCTTTATAGTTCCAGGATAAGTGACACCATCGATTGTCCTGCAGATGAAAAAGTTCTGCTTTAGCTGGGTGGTTTGCACCAATACCTGAAACATTTCTACAGGCAGTTCTCCATTTATTGGTTGGTTTACTAAACAACACTTTCAGGAATCTGTATTTCCCAGATTTGTGGAATTCCACTGAGGCCAGTCTTGTCAGTGAATTTAGCTGGAATCGAGAGCTCTGTGCTCAGTATCTTAAGATAATCTAAACTGAATTTTAATTTGAAAATTACTTAGATCAAAACTGATAGTAACAGTTACATCTGCCATATTCCTACACTGCAGCATCTTTACAATCTCATCTGCTGGCAAGACAAGTCTCTGGATGAGACTCATCTGTCCAAAAGTAGCTGTCTGTAGCTGAACATTTCATCCTTAGACTCCTTATGACATTAAACAGGCATTTCTCATAGGGGATTCTTCTCATCCTATAATAAAAGTTCTAGTATGCATTAAGAACACTTGTGCCTTAAAAGCTACTGTTTCTTTTCACTGAAAATGAAACAGGTGTAGTGTGATTAGCAGAGGTGGACATGTTTAAACTCACCTAAACCTCATAATGGTGTGAGAATTGCATATTATTGCAACTAGCAGTATGTGGAAGAATCACTGTTTCCTGCACTTCATTCCCCTGTGATTTTTTAATGAAGAGATAAAGCTATACTGCCATCAGGGAACTTAAGTAATGGTTTGATAACATTAAGTAAGTGATACTGCTAAAAGGTAAATGGATCTCCAGAGAAGATCCCCCACATTCCCTAAGGTCCATGATGATGAACAGAAATAATTGAAAATTAGTAATCTTTTCTACAGATGTACCAATGTTTGCCTCTCTCCAAGTATCTCACATGTTAATTGATAAACCAGAAAATTATCCAGGAGGCATTGAGAAATCTATCAAATGGCAAAGTAAAAACGAACATTTGGGTTCAGTTTCTCCCCTTGCATTTGCAGTTTTTCAGTCTTCTCTAGTGATTTTGTAAAGGTTACACACATGCTGAAGTTGGTAATGAAGGCTGTCTTAGGGAGGTCAACATCAAAGAAGACTTCCTTGTGCACATTTCCACGATTGACAGCTCTGCTGGTGATGACATTGTGGGCAAATCGGGAAGTTACTTGACTGTCAATTTTCATGCTATAGATTTCTATCCCATTGACAACCTGTAGATTGAAAAATTAAAAAGAAGTCAAAAAAAAAAAAGTTAGATGTCACACTGATGGGCAATATTTATAACCTTTGACACTCTTATATGAAGTTCCTAATGAGAAGGTGAAAGCATAGGTAATGACAGATATGACTCCTTAGGCAGCTCCACAAAACTCTGTCTGGTTGATTAAGAAATGTCCCCAAATAACCAAAGCATTGAAGCATTGGTGGAGTCCAGGTGCCAGGTAGAATCAGTCTCAGAGATGAGGTGTCCTGCCTTCCTTAGAAATAACTGCAACATAAAATGAAAGTAAAAATAAAACCAACACAGAATGGATGTCTGTTAAAGATACAGAGGTGACTTTGAACATTGAACTTTGCTATTTACTTAAATACAACATTAAAAATAATTTCTTCATTCTCTTGTCTTGTCCAGGAGTTTCCAGGAGCTTGGAAAGGAACTGTGTACTTAGTTCTACTGCCTAAAACAAGCAGAACACTTGGAAATACCCATTTGCTCACACTGGACCCACAGAAACACGTGACCACAGTAAGAACATTCTTGTCACTATAAATCTCTCTCTGTAGCCCAGACAAAATCAAACCTTACTCACCAAGTCATTATCAGCATTATCAGCATTTCGCTTCTGTAAAGAGAAAAACAGGGAAAAAATCATAACTATGGCAGGAAAACTATATTTAGAAACAAATCACTTACAACCTGTGTAGTTATCTTCTGCTTCCAAGTCAAAAGAGAAGTGGTGCACGCTTGAGAAAGGTCCTCATTAGTAAACTGAAGTAAATTTGAGGCAAGAACAAGTAAGGTCCATGAGGCAGGTTTAATTATTGGGCTCATAGCATTCCCACATTTGTTGAGGCTTTTGGTTTTCATTTGATGTTAGTCCACCTTAAATACTGTGGGTTTGAAAGGTGAGTTAAAATTTGAATGTTGCTGATTTTGTATTTTGTTCAAGTGGCACAAAAAGAAGTTATCCTTTTTTAGGTTTAAAACAGTAAGGGATCTCCTGAGAGATGAGGGGAGACCTGATGAGGAAAAGAAGCTTGAATACTCAGTGCCATTTATATTTAAATGTCTAAAGACTAAAGAACACACTAAAATCTGCTTAATACTGCTTCCTTGAGTATAAATGGGCTGTGTGATGACATCAAAGTAAGAACAGAGTATCTTGTACTGAGGGTTACACCTTTTTCTTGGGAGGACTTGGTTTGGGGTCCCGTGCTATATATTTTGTCTATTCAAACTAATTCTTCTTTGGAAGAAAAAAGGGTTTTGTATCAAAGCATATACAATGAGTTTGCATATTTCCTTTCTTCACATCTAAACTATCAGGCACATTCACCCCTGCACTCTTTACTTTTTCACCCCATAAGCCTCTCATTCTACCATGAAAGGTAAGATGATAAGCAAGGTAAGAATGTAAGCTGCAGCTTACAGAGAGGAGAAGTGATCACTATGTATGAATGGCTGCATGGAGGGGAAAAAGAAGCTCCTAGAACTTTTTTTTTTTTTATTATTAACATATATTCTCTCAGAGTAAGGGCAAATATCAGTTTGTAAATGATGTAAGGGCAAATATGTACAAAATATCAAGTACTCTTTTTTTGAAAGAGAGAATAGACTTCAAATATACTTACTGAATCATCTTAAAATAACTGCTTGTGTAACTCCATTCCCGTAAGCTCAGCTGCAAACACCTTATCTCTTTTGGCTCAGAGAGCCTCATGGGTCACATTCTGTGCAAGCATGTTTACCTGCTCCACCAAATAGAGGGGGTGAAGACAGTAAAGTATCAAGTCAGATACACATCTCCTGTACATTTAAGGCTTTTTTTTTACCTTTCACAGCTAACACAGAAGGTTATTTTTTGTTTCTTTTGAAGGTTTGTTTTCAAGACATTATATTAAATATATGGTAATACAAGGTTTTTGGGGAGGAGGCTTCTCAACTTCTGTAAGAGTCTGGCCAAAAAGTCTGTGTAGGTTTCTTTAGGTTCATCATTTTAACTGTAATTGACATAAAGCTGATCTCTGTGCATACATCTCTCCTGCTTCACAGTGTGGGCTTCTTTTAATGCCTATATAGAATATACACCAGTTAAAATCCTTCTTTTCTAAACCTGAAATTATCTTTTCTATACCTATATTGCCACAAAGGCTAATAATTTCTCCCTACAAAACAGGAACTGAGTTATGGACCCTGGGAAAATGAAAAGTGGGAAGCCACTGAAATGTCAGGGTTTTCTGGCACAAACCTTTCCTTAAAGTGGAATTACCAAGCATTTTAAGAATATACAAAACTACAAAAATGTGTTCTTTAGTTACAAATTCTGCAATTCTGACAACTACCCCCTGAATTAACAGATTGCCTGCATTTAACTTTTTCAGAATTGCTGCTGTGCACACTCTTTTATCAGAATTATGGCTTCTATAGTAGTTTTTAAAAAGTTACGTTCTGGTTATATAAATATTATGGGGGATACTCTGTCAAAAATATCTCAGTGAAAGGTATCAGTTGCTTACATCCTTGGGCTGATCTTTAATGGAGATAGTTAAATCCAGCTGGAGAGTGTCCTGAGCTGCCTGCTCCAGCTGACCCTAATTTGTGCAGGGGAATGGACTAAGTGACTCCATGAGTCTGCAATGGCTTTTTTTTTTTTTTTTCCTTCTCATTTTTAATGATTCACTTTGATGTAGCCAGAGACCTCACTGCCACCAAGGTCATTTTAAGTTATGTGAACAGAAAGTGATAGTGTCCCATTAAAAATTGTGATGTGCTTCTGGACCAAACTGAGATTCTGCTATCCTCTGCCTTGTGTAATTAGTAATGGGATCTTTCCATAGTATTTCCACATATTTGCCAATTGCACTAATTACTATATTTTTTTTCCAGTTGAATAACAGTAATAAATTCTGCTTTTGTTTAATACTATTTTCTTTGGCAACAGCAAAGAATATAGGTGTGACAATTTGTGTAGAAAAAGGAGAGAAAGAGAAGAGGAAAAAAGCAATTTGAACTCCCAAAAACACAGGGATGGAAAAGAGGGCTCCCACTACAGCATTTGCTGAAAGAAGCTCTGCTTTTACAGCTTGGGACTAACCCACAGCATGACTAAAAGATTGAGCAAAAACTTTACTGTTACCTCCAAGTGGCCTCCAGGAATTCACAACACTGAACATATTTGTGTGGATCCCTAAGTACTACATGGGGAAAATAAGGCATGAAAACTATTTCTGAATCTGCAGCAACATTGAAGATTTCATCATCCCAAGTGATGCTAATTGTAAATCCACAGAACGACAGCATTGTTCTGGTTGGAAAAGACCTTCAAGATCATGGAGTCCAACCATTAACCCAAAGAAGAGACCATGATGCAGCAAAGTTATGAGAACTCATCCTCCTCCCGAGCTATGTAGATGTCTTGCTACAAAAGCCTATAAAAGGAAGGCTGAACCATCACTACCCATCCTTTGAATGCTTTGAATATGTAGTTCTAGGGGTAATTTTTAATCTGGAAAAAGCTTCCCACGCTGAGTAGCTGAGTGCATAGGAACAAGGTGTACAAGTCCACTTAGGGATCTTTTGATTTGGGTTTTTGTTCAATTTTCAGCAGATCTGGGTCTGACAATTGGGCTTTAAAAAAAGCTTTGACAGCTTGGAGCTCACCAGCCAGCCAGACTCCAGCCATGCTTCATCACACCTCCCTGGCATGATACTTGCTCACAGGAGCTGAGACATAGGTGGGGAGTGAGACTTTCCCACAGCACAGCAATCACCTCCATTTCAAACAAGTCACATTTGCAGCAAGTGTGTAACTGGGAGAATCAACCAACTTGTCTGTAGCATTCTGCATGTACAGATGGAGCATGGCACAGAGCTTTGGCCATTTCCCTTTTAGAAAGGATTTAGCATTCCACGACAGGTAGAGAACAGGTAGTAGTCACCAGGAGGGAAAAGCTACATAATATCTCGTCCACATAATGGTTAAGTAACAGGAATCCAAGGCATCTCCAATTTGCAGCAATAAATCTCAAGCAGAATTTTAAAAGGTATGTTACTATCCTTAGTTTCAAAGAAAAAGTCTTTACCAAGACTGTAACCTAATCAACAGAAATTTACTGTGAATTGCTTTGTCCTGTTCTATCCATGAACCTACTACTCTCCCTAAGGAGATCTGCCCTGTGTAACTTTTCACAGTAAGTACTGAGAGGAAAACAATTTATTGAGGTGAGTAGAAGCACCCAGCAACTTAACTGATGAAAATGAGGCAGAGCATCAGGAAGTGCTGTCTAATGCAGAGATGCACTCAAAACCAGAATATGCTTACATTCAAATCTTTTGAAAAAAACCCTACAATGTCACTTGGATAGTGGATATATTTATCTGGCTATCATGTTGCATCTCTGTTTTCTTCTTTTTGGAGGTAGCTTTTCATTGGTATTTTGCATTGCTTTACAGATGGTATAGTCAGCTTCCTGACAGCTCTGTTTGTTTTACATATTTAAAGACAAGACCACTACAACATTTTACCATTATGTGGTGATGATAGGGAAAATAGAGGAAAGTGATACTTTTGAATAGAGAGATAGGAGAGCTTCTTCAGAGCTGATCAGAGGTAAAGTACTCTGAGTCCCATGTCTGATCTTGTGTTCACTGGCAGCAGAGAACACAATGCTCCTGGTGGCAGTACTGTATTGAACTCTGATCAAATGGAAGTTAACCTATAAAGAATGGGAACACCATACAGGGTTGATTACTTACCTTGAAGTTTCTGACATGTGTTACCAAAAAGTCTGATGATGCAAAGGCAGGAATCAATAATAAAATGTAAAGCAATAGATTGTTTTCCATTTTGGAAAAAACTAAGTTCCAATCTGAACGAAATATATAATGCTTTGTTTACTGAGTGTTAATAAATAACCCATTGTGAAAAGTGGGATTAAACATTAGGTATCCAGGAAAAATCAAATGCTGAATTTTGAATGTGTCTGATCTGCAGAATCCTGTTACAGAATTTACAGCCTGTTCCAGCAGTATCTCTTCTATGTCACAAACTCAACAGCGAACACAGGAACTGAAATGGATCTCTGCTCCACTCACCTCTTCCAAATGAAAACCATCTTTGTTCCCATACCTGTCTAGAGGCTCTCCATGGCTCAGATTTATTGCAGCCGTGAGAAAAGTTGCTGCATCTTAAACACACTTCTGCTTCTCTTCAAACACTGCCTCCTGCAGTCCTGCAGATCACTCAGGAACCTGATTTGGTACCATCACTTAACACCAGTCCTGACAGTCCAGAACCCCTGTGTTACACGCTTTCCTAACCATCTTTGTGGCTGAAGCCCAGGCCTTAGGGTTTTGCATCTTGCACAGTCCATACCCGTTCAGTCTCCTCCTTGCTTTGGAATCTTGACCTCATTAATTCTCTGATCTTTTTAGCTAATTTCATTTCCTTTGTTGCATGAAACTTTGAGGACTGGGAATAAGATGCTCAGTGGTAGCAGTATTACATCTGATTTTCCCCAAGAGCAGGGAAATGAATTGAGTGAAAGGGAAATTAAGAAGACTGTGAAGAACCAAATGGATGTGAAGAGAACGCTGTCACTTTATTTGGTTTGGCACATGTGTCCTGCTTGCCCCAGGGCTCACTCACTGCCAGGTGCCAGGTTGCTGCTTACTCTCATGTCTTTTGGTTTAATGAATATCTTGATGAAGGCCTTTCCAGCAAATCTAATGTGCAGCAATTAATGACGGCAACACCATTCAGTTCTACTGTGCCAAAATGCCCTGACCCTCATCATTCTAAAATAATTTCTTTTTGCTTTCATCAGCTGAAGATCATTCAAAGTTTGTAGGTCACTGGAAAGTAAAACACTGACTATGCACTTTGTTTTCTTTAAACACAGAGCATATGTGTTTTTTCGCATTCAATTTTACAGGGTATGGGGTATTTTCTGTTTTTCCTGCAGTCAGCTCTCTGGGGTGTGCAGCCACGAGAGGGATGCAAGACAGGCTCAGGAGCACCTCTGAAACCAGTCCGGACCTTTTGAAGACAATTCCGTCCGCCAAAGGTACCAGGATGGTTGAGTAGAGCGCCCGTGCTCAGCCAGGCCCCCGGGGTCCCCTCACGCCCCCGGGCTGCCCCAACCCTTCCTCCTCCCTTCAGCCTCTCTGCCCACTCCTAAGATGGCCGCCTCACCCGCTTCCAAAATGGCCGCCGCCGCGCCGGTGAGCGCCCGCATCATAGAGACGTGCGGCGTCCGCTCTGCACGCCGGCGGGCCCGCTCTCTATGGCAGCGTGGAGCCGCGGGCATCTCTATGGCAGCGGCGGCCGCGGTGCCGGGCGGGCAGGCCCCGCGCTGAGGACACTGAGCGGGCCCCTCAGGAGGGAGGGAGGATGCCCCTGGCTGCCTACTGCTTCCTCCGAGCCGTGGGGAAGGGCAGCTACGGGGAGGTGAGCCTGGTGCGGCACCGGCAGGACAGCAAGCAGGTAGCGAGGGGCGGGGGGAGGCGGCCGGGGGTGAGGGGAAAGAGGAGGGGGGCAGGCGGCCCTGGCGCTGGGGCTGCTTCAGGGGCCGCGGCCTGGCCGGGGAGAAACACCCCGAGGCCCGGCCTGGGGCTGTGGCCTGGGGCCGGGGTGCAGCTGTGACCATGGGCTGGAATTGGGGTGTGACTGCAGCTCATCAAGGTATTTCTGGTTTCTGCCCGTGTTTGTGAAGGCTTTTATTAAAGGTAGAGGGTAGAGTCTTTTTTACCCCTCTCTGAATCTCAAAAAACTTCAAGCAGGAAACCCCAAGATCGTCACTTTTTCTTTTCCTTCCATGTAAATAAAGCTGATTATTTCGAGTTTGTTTTTCTGTTTCGTTTTGTTTTCTGCTTGCTTTGTTTGTTTGCTTGCTTGCTTTCTGTTTCTGTGTTGATGTTTGCTTGTTTTGTTTTTTATATGCCTTGTTTTGGGGAGGAAAACCTAGCTCTGGTAGTCCTTTGGGTGTGAGAAAAATAAAGCTTGTTCTTCGGAGTGTGAAGCTGAGTAGTTTGCTCTCAGCTTGTTAATGGTACTGAAGGCTTTTTAAGACCTATGCGTGGTGGAGACAAACGTGATAAGGATGGAAAAAACAACTTTTGGTGTTGGCTTTCGCTGGTGTCAGCTGTGCTGGAGGAAAATTGGGCTTGAGTTTGTTGTATCTGCTGAGGCAGAACCTGGAAAATGTTGGGTATGTCGGAGTTGAAGTGCAAGCATTTTACTGGCTTTTTGTTGGAAATTTGAAACAGTGTGTCTTGGCTGGCCAGAGCAGATGCGTTCAATAGGGCCCTGGGTGTGAGGATTATGCCCACGGTTTGGACAGAGATGATGGGAGAGGCATTCGTGTCCAGTGGTCATCAGAGGCTGGTGTGTCCATTTTTCCTTAGAATAAAATGAAAGGGGGTTGTGTTGGTTTTCCATCAGAGAAGACTGAACTAAGTCAGGCCAGATTACTTTTATCTCTGACATCCATTGTATTTTTTTGCATATGGCTGCATACTTTCCCTACTGTTAAAGTTAGTTTTGAAATGGGCCATTTTGAGAATACAGTCAGGAAGAAATAAATGATAGATACACATTTAAAATGAGAGTGGGGAAAAAAAAGATAAATACGGACATATTTGCATGTGGTAAAAATAAACCACAACATTCCTGGGCATAGTTTTATTCAGGTAGATGAACAGAATAGACACACCTGTTCCCTTGTTACAGCTTAATGACATAAATGATGTATAACTGCTAGACAAGTTGCAGTCTCCATATAGAATAACATGGAGATTTCACATACTGTATTTTCTTTAGGGAATTCCATAAGGCTTCTGTGTTTCTTTATCCTTTCTATTAATTTTATTTAATTTCTCATGATATATCTTGCAAAATCTTTTACAGTATGTCATCAAAAAGTTAAACCTTAAAAATGCTTCCAACCGAGAGAGGAAAGCAGCAGAACAAGAGGCACAGTTGCTGTCCCAGTTGAAACACCCAAACATAGTCACCTACAGAGAGTCCTGGCAGGGGGAAGATGGCCTCTTATACATTGTCATGGGCTTCTGTGAGGGAGGAGATCTGTACCACAAACTGAAGGAGCAGAAGGGCAAGCTTTTGCCTGAGAATCAGGTGGTGGAGTGGTTTGTCCAGATTGCCATGGCACTGCAGGTAAAATGAAGTATAATTTGGTCACCTTCAGATATAAATGTAAATTTAGCTCTGCATTTAAAAGTCCACATTTAGGCTACAGACTTTGAATTCCAGTTTGGCTGGGTTAGCATAAATAAAATGGTTATTAGTACAGAAAAGATGTTCACAGGTCCTTGCAGTCAAATGAACAACTTCAGATAAGAAATGACTTTGATATTTTATGTATACACCTCTATATGCCTGTAGGCAGTGGCACCCTCCAGGGTGTTGCAGTTCCAGTCTGAAACACTTCTCTGGCTTTAGATTAACTTTACAAAATGTAGCTTTTAAAAAAAAAAAAAAATATTTCAGAAGCATTTTGTATTCCATGGTGTGGCTGTTTTTTTTACGTGGTAGAAATTGGACAGAAAATTATCTTAAAAGATGCCTGTTGTGATCAAACATACACAGGTCTACACATCACCTGTTCTTTTTTATTATAAGATTAATTTTTTTCTCTGTTTATATAAAGCTCATATTATATTTTCCACTGGACTTTTCTACTTAAGGCTAAGAAATGATTGTCAAGAAGTGGAGGCATCAGGAAGTGAGTTAAAGCCTGCGTCTTAACATTTTATTTCCCTTTTTCTGATGGCTTGTTAGAGCCACACATGGAGGTTTTGCTAAAGCAGTGCCACGTTTGGGGTCTGTACCTGGACCAGTCATTCTTAGGGTTAAGAATGTGCTACCTCTAGTAGAGGCACACCTGCCTTTGATAGTAATGTGTGGGGTTTTTTTCTGCATTTGTATTTTCCTCCTTTGGTTTGTGTAACGTGGTTTTACTTTTTTAGTGTAAAAGAACCCATAAGAGTTAACTCTATTTAAACATTTTTTTTTTCCCCAGTATTTACATGAAAAGCACATTCTGCACAGAGATCTCAAAACTCAAAATGTTTTTCTGACACGAACAAATATCATTAAAGTGGGTGACCTGGGAATAGCCAGAGTGTTGGAAAACAAGTATGACATGGCCAGCACTCTGATAGGGACACCTTACTACATGAGCCCTGAACTCTTCTCTAACAAACCCTACAACTACAAGGTAGAGTATGTTCATGCAAATGTCATTTCTGTTTCATTAGGCAGCTTACTTTGTCTGAGAATGTTGCAGTCTTATCAATTGTTTGTGATTTCCCATTGCTTGGAACTCTTTGTAATGTCCCTGAAGACCAAATGAAAACTTAAAGGAGAGATTTGCAGGAACCTTTGTTTCTGGAGCTGTGTTTGCTGCAGGAGGTGGGAGTTTGTTGCATGGGTTAAGTTATCACAGTCAGGTGTTCAGCAGGCTGCCAGTGCAAACAAAAGCATCAGTCTGTGGTAGAGAGCTGCATTTCCCAAAATTTGCTATTTAGCAGACAGGAAGCTTTATTATTTAGCTTTATTATAAAGTCTGTGTTAGACATAACAGCATCATTAAAAATAAGTCAAAATTTTAAGTGGAGAAACAAGCAATGTTTCTGTGAATTTAAAATATAACAAAGAAAGCAAAGATGCTTTTGTATACCTGTTCAGCTCTTGTTGTAAACAACATGCACCATAAATATGAATGTCTGCAGTGAGCAGGAGCTGGAGGGAAGTTGTTCTTCCCATGAAATTGAAAAGATTTTCATTTGACACTTAGAGCCAATGTTGTACTTAAAAAGAAACCAAACAAAAAACACTGCAAATGGTAGCTTTCTACACCTCTTTTCAGAAAAATCTGGTGATACTTGAAGAAAATAATTTAATTGATCAAAATTAGAAACAAAGGAGTGAGACTGAAGGCAAAAGTTTGCAATGGAGTTTGGTCTTGCTTAGTTTACAGTGTTTAAAGGCATCTTTGGAAGCAGGTGATGAAGTCTGGAGATAAAAGTTCAACAGTTACTATAAGAGTCCTATAACTGTTTTTTAATTTATTTTTCAGTCTGATGTTTGGGCACTAGGCTGCTGTGTGTATGAAATGGCCACACTGAAACACGCCTTTAATGCTAAAGACATGAACTCTTTGGTTTATCGAATTATTGAAGGAAAGGTAAAAACTTTTAAATTTTTTTTTTCATCTGTGGTTGGATTTTCTGTCTAAAACTTGACATTATGAACAGCTGTAAGCAAAGAGTTTCTGTATTCTGTTTGATGTCAAGCACTTGGGAAACTTTCAGCATACAAACAATGGGATTATTTTTTATGCAAAGTACATAGCTGAATATAATTGCTATGCATAATTAATCTAGGAGTAACCCCTATTGCCAGGTCTGTTAAATAATATCAGACTTCCCTTGCCTTTTTCAGTTGCCACCCATGCCAAAGGATTACAGCCCACAGTTGGTAGAAATAATAAGAACTATGCTCAGTAAAAAACCTGAAGAAAGACCTAGTGTGAGAAGCATACTACGACAGCCATATATCAAGCACCAAATTTCTTTGTTTTTGGAAGCCACAAAGGCGTAAGATTCTTTCATTTTAGGGATTATGTGCAAAATATTCATGTTACTGTGGTCTTTATTTCACTACTTTTCCTGTTTTGTGTATCAGGATAAAATTATTTTTGTTGTATGCAGTTACAAAGCATGTGAAGAGATGAGTTTCTTTAGATTCTTTCATAGTAGGGAATTAGAGTGGAAACCAGGATTTTCTACAGGTGTATAGCAAAGCTGTGTAATGGTTAGAATTACACATCTTATTCAGACAGAGAGAAAAAAAAAGTAGCACCCATATTTTCAAGGGAGAATTATATGATATGAATGAATTATAGATCTTTCCATATGGCTCTTTGAGCCCATTTATGACCTGAGAGTAGAAGTACCAAGTTCCTTTTGATATTCACTGATATCATTAATTTTCTTTGTCAGGCTTAGTCAATTTTTTTTACTTCTTCCAGGTAGCATAGATCTTAGTGCTTTGTAGAACAAGTGTACATTACTGGCAGTCTAAATGGTGTTTTTATAAATTAATTTATGAAGGTGAAAATGAGTATGTTGTGCACCATCTGTTGAAAGAGCTGAGTATCTTACACACTCTGTATGGAAGCTGTTTTGTGGATTTTAAAAATTATCATAATATAAAAGGAAGGTCTCGGTGGTGGTGACTGAATGAGCAACTTTTATTTTCTTTACAGGAAAGCAGCCAGATGTCAAAAGAAAACTGTGAATTCTAAATCTAAAGACCAGTGTTCCGTGGTCACAATAAAGAATGAATCTCATGGCAGGAATGTTGCACACCAAAATCACTCCTTTGAGCAAGCCAGGAAATACAAACTTGTGAGAGACATATTTTTTCTTTTTGAAGAAACAAACCAACCAACCCTACTTGCTTATTCTAGAGAAAAGGCTCAGTTTTCTATGAAGTGGCTTGAGCATTCAAGAGAACACAGAACACAGATTCCTACCAATGTGTAAAATTCAAATTAAGGAAGAAATTGTGTTTAGGCAAGACTGGCAATAAATAAACAGCTGTGGATCAGTAAAACTGAAACTGTATAGTTCTTTAACTATAAGAAGTTAGCTAGAGAACATCTGTTTTCTTTCATTTGTGGGTCATTATGTGAATTACTCATTTGAAGTCAAATTATTTTCAAATATTTGATTGCAGTTGGTAAAAATTTTAAAATATGTTTTGGACTGAAAAGAACTTACTGTACTTACAACCAAAAATTCTTTATTTTTGGAATTCTTTCCAGTGGTTAGGACAAATCTTCTGTAATGATTAATCTTAAGTATTCAATGCTGAATTGAATGTATATGATTTTTCATTTGTAATTCAGTATAATTTAATTGCAGTTTACGTATTCCCGTAGGCTAATGATTTGCATTAGGTGCTTAGAGTATTCTTTCATATATAATACCCAAAAACTAATCAATTTTTTTTTGTTTTCCATTTAATTGTAGAATGAAGAAGATTGCATCATCAAATGTGAAGTCTCCAAATTTTATCCCTTGGAGAAACCAGCAGTTGAATTGGAAAGAAAACCAAGCAGTAATGATTTGAACAACCTGGGAGACTCCTTAGCTACAGTTAGTAAAGTGAATATTGATATGTTGCCATCTGAAAGGATGAAGTATGGAAGTGAGAACTGTGGCAGTGAGCATATTCCAGAAAATAATAAAGCAAAATATTTAAATGTTCCAGAGAATTCTAAAATATGTGGTAGTCCAAAAATTAAGGAAGGTGGACTGCAGCAAGGAGCAAAGCAAGCCTTTAAAGTTGAAAATGTTGAATCTAAGAAGTCCTCTGCTTATACTACAGAAGATGATGACACTTTGAAGCTCCTGCAGCCTGTATCAAAAGACCAAAGGCAAACTGACATGGTAATGCATTTATGCTTACTTCAAAGAAACTTTGAAACTTTTTTGTACACTCTTTTCTAATGAGAAATCATTATCTATTGTAGAGCTTGGATTCTACAGAGAAGCTGCTAGAACCATTTGTTCCTGTTGTAACACAAGTAAGTGTCCTTGGAAGTTTCAGTAGTTAAAAAATGCTTGTACAGCAAGTATTTATTTTCTGTCTATCAAGTGAAGATTTATTGTGGTTGTGGCTGTGATACATCAAGGTGGATGTAGTCTAATTACTGAAGTGGCCTGTGCTGATTTTTAAAAAAACTGTGTATGAATAAATCTGGAATTGTTACGTCTACATTTAAAATGAATACTTTTACTTTTTAGGATGACATCTGTCACAGAGCTGCAGGAGATGCTCAGGAAAAAATTGCCTCCCATTTACAGCCTCATAGTTCTGTCAGTGAACCATCCCTCTCACGGCAGCGATGGCAGAGGAAAAGGGAGTTGGCTGAAGTCTGTTCAGAGAAGGTGCAGATACTCAAAAAATAATTATCCACTTTCCTTAAGGCTCCTGCATTTTTTACTCTTTAAAAATGGGACATATTTATTAAAAAAGGGTGGGTGTTTTAATGCTGTTCTTGGTTTGTGTGTGTCTGTATAACTTTGCTGGTAACAAAATGCAGAACTATCAAGATGTCCTTCAGAAGCCCTCTGTGTAGATCTTTGAGAAGCTCAATACCCCTTGCAGGTGTGAGGTGGGTACAGTGAGGCCCAGTGAACTCTGTGGGCTTCTCCTTTGCTGGGCTCCCATCTTCCCCACCAGTTTCCATCAGGACTTCTCACTGTTTGTGACTACAAAACATGTAGCAGTACTTTTCCTGACTGTTGTGGATAAGGCTGTTTGTGGTGGGTAGTAGATTACTATTGCTTTACAACAGATGCATGTAGTGGCTGCCCTGGGCTTATGAGTGCAAACTCTAGGAAGAAAATCTTTGCATGCACATAAGACAGGATTCCTGTCAGTGGTGAAATGGGGAGATTTGAAGAGGTTACAACAGGATCCAAGACCTCTGGCATTCAGCTTTACTATGGAAGAATGTCGTCTAGGTTGCAGAGTACTTTTCACTTTTAATACCAAAGGTATAAATTCTTGGTCACTTCTCTTTCAAGTCCAGAGCAGCTGCTCCTCAGCCTTTACCTTTTCCTGCTGATGGGAACACAAAGACAACACAGAGGTGTGCAGAGCAGCATGGTGCTGAGGCCTCTGGATCTGTAAATAGCACCAAAAGTAGCCAAGCTGCCTTTTCAAAGGTTAGTGCTGAATGCTGTGTCAACTTAATTTTGTCTCTCGTTCCTTGTGAGTTGTTTGTTGTCTGTGAACACACAAAGAGTAAAGAAAAGTACAGTAGGTTCCTCCTGAATGGAAGTTCTTCCAGGTCAGTGCTGGATGAGGGGCCATGGGGGTCAGAAGCTCCTTTTCCAGAGTGCATATTAGTCTCACTGACAGAGACCATTCTGTAAAATAAGTAGATAAGCATTTTTAGATGATCAGAAGGTCTGCTCTTTTCAGCTGTGAAGGATTTTTTGCTTTATAGTGGATTAGATAAAAGCCATTATGACACTTGCTAATTAACACCACTTAACTTCTTCTGTAGGAGCGGCCCTTGTCAGCCCGAGAGCGAAGGAGGCTAAAACAGTCTCAGGAGATGTTTCCTGCTGGTAATTTTATGTTTGTGTGTTAATATTTTATATACAGTCAGGCTAATAACTTCTTAGTGAAAAAATTGTAACTTATTGTCTGTTCTTCATTATTGTCCTCAGAAAGATGCACTAAGGGTCTTGTTCTGTGTAAAACAAGAATTTAATTTAGACTGTATTTTTCTTATTATTCAGTTATTTTCAGTTGTGTTTAGCAGTGGCAGCTTATCTTTGAAATGTACATGAAATGCAGATTACAGAACCTGCAGTATTTTCTCTTAGCAAACTACCTTCTGCCAGGTGATAGACTTTCTTGCATGAGCATGAAACTAATTCAAAATACATGCATCTAAGTTGTAAATATTGTAAAAATGTCATCCTTCTAGTGGTTCCAGCAAGACGAACGCCAAGTAGTGCAGTAGTTGAAGCAAAATCACATATGGAAAATCATGTAAAAGTTGTTCAGTCCACGTCAGATCCCAGTATTTCTCAGGTAATCTGGGGTCATCTGCCTTTGAAAAATTAAAATGCAGCACAATTTGGGAAGTGATACTAAAAAAAAAAAAATCTGTGATTTTCTACTGATTGTTAAAGGCTCTCAATAAATCACAATTTTTTATTTTTTTTTTTTGGAGGGAAAAAGTTTATCCTGAACTATGCTTTAGTTACAGATCAATAGTATGCTTTAAATTTCTGTTAACAGCACAAACACACTGCCTGGTACATCTAATTTTGCTGGTGGCGTTTGCACGTTTTTAGTTTTTTTAAACCTGCACTCATGTGAAGTGCAACCGTTTATGTCCTGGCCATAAGGAATGGTCATCACATCAGTAGATGGAAAGTGAATAGTTTCTGTTTATGTTCTCTTACTTTTCTAACTAGAAAGCCTTTTTTAAGGTGTTAAACATACATTTGACAATCTTCTGCAACATGAAGGGAACATTATTAATACCAATAATAAAGAAAAGTAACAGTGAAGAACTTCTGCATGTTAAGTACTGAACACACGACTGCAGGGACACCAGTGGTTAAAATTTCTGTTTACTTTAGGGAATGCTGGGAACTTACTGAGCTGATAGAAGTTTACTTAAATATTATTTAAAAATTTGTATTAAAGAGATGGGCTAAGGGCAGTGGTTCTAATATAATCAGCAAAGGACTGACATGGATATATGATTTGTTTTTAATAGAGGCAGTTGTTGAAGCAGTTACAGTGGCTAAAACTGCATGACTGAGATGTAATGCTGGTCACATAAGCTTTTCATAAAGTGTGTTTATGATGTCCTGTATAGCTTGGTTTTAAAACAAAAGGTTATACTTTTTAAATAATATAAAGCTGAGTCTGTAAAAAGATGATTGTTTAAAGTGTTTCTTCTGTGTGAGAACAGCAGTTCATGCCATACTGCTAAATTACTTTCAGCTATTAAGATTTTTGTCATTTTGTTCCCTCTTCACTTAGAGAAAGAGAGAGACCCATTGCTTGTCTGATGATGATTTAAGCTCTTCCACAAGCTCTACAGATAAATCTGATGGTGATTCCAAGGAGAGGTAACTATTTTGCTTGACACTAGGCAAGAGCATTCACTGCTTTATTGGACCTTGACTTGGGGTGGGGAAAATAATGTCAGGAGTTACTTTCAAACTTTATTCTTATGTAGTCAGTGATTGGAGAAGTATGTGATGCATAAAGAAAATGAACTTAATTTAAGTGTTGTCTGTTAGTGACTATGAACTTCCTGTGCAGAAGTTTCTGGGACATGTGGTTGTTTAACTCTGTTTTCTGTCACCTGTAGCTTGCCAGGAGACCACTCTTCCAGCACCCAAGGACATACACTGTCAAGGTGCAATAAAAGCACGAGTTAGGTGCCAGTACACTTCCTTTCCACTGTGAATGAGGCTCAGTTTATTTCTGATTTTTTTTCAGTAAAAGCAGTTTTTAAAAAATGCTGTTTATTGCATTACCACAGATCCAGGTACACAGGGAGCAGTAGCCAATTGGATTGTGAATTGTTGTGAGGTGAATGGGCTCTGAGCCTCTGTTAGATTAGATGTTGCTATTGCTAAAACTGCACCACAAGAAGTAATTTAACATGGAATACTTAGCTGGACTCTGAATGTAAGATGGGAGCTGCATCTTGAATGGTGACTGAGTTATGTCTTTCTTCTCCTTTCTTAGAAAAAGCAGCATGAATGAAATGAACGACTTGGTGCAGCTAATGACAAGGACACTGAAAATGGACTCCAAGGAGAACTCTGAACACTGTGTATCCTCACATCCAGCTCCAGAGTTTAAACTTCATAGAAAGTATCGAGACACTTTGATTTTGCATGGCAAATCACCTGATGAATCTAAGGAGTTAAAGTTTGAAGATATTTCTTCAGGTCTGTTGCTGTGGTATTGCTTTAAATGAATGGTTGTCAGCTGCAAATTACCAAAGAAAATCTGCTAGTGGGCAACAGATGACTGTCCACTTCTACTTCTCAAGTCTAAGCAATGCTTAGAGAAGTAAACATTCTTCTAAATAATTTTGTGTGCAAAAGTGCTCTAGTTGTGGTTTACTTGCCACTGAAGGGAATGTGTGATTGATCTGTGCAATTAATGTCATTAATGAAGAGAGGAAGCTGGTGTGCAATATGATTTTTTTCCCCTATGTGACTTACACTCAGAAGCTTCCAAAATGAACAATTGGAGTTAAGTATTTTGAAATTGGTTTTAAGGCATTCAAACAACTTGATAACTGTAAATCAGTGAATTATGGAAGAAGCTGAAATTCTACACAAAGCATTAAACACAGTAACACAGTGGAGATTTGTCTGATTACAGAAATTCATCTTCACTGCACAACTTGTGCAGGCTTATTTTTCCTGCAGATACAGGTGCAAGAATCAAATAACTTTTCATATTGAGAGTCTGGTTTAAGTAGGTGTATGTGTTCCAGAAAGCTACAAAAAGTTTTGTTTGTTATGACTGCACTTACTATGCAACCAGAACAAGTGAAAAATCTGAGGCTGGGTTTTTAAACCTCAGACCTTCTTGTGCTTATTGTTTTAAATATGGATTCTACTTGTAACTAGCCTGGTGATAGGCAGAGCAGTGGGAGAACTCTGGATATTACTCTGGGAAGTTGATTCTGCGTAGCTAAAATAAAATACGTTGGCAGAGTTTATCTCTAAGCAAGTACAACAAAATGTTGAAGATACATATTTCAGTGGTATTTTATTTTTTCTGTTTTTCTCACTCTGAAATGCTGTATTGGGAGATCATCCAGCTATTTACTTACTACCATTTGGAATGTCAGGGCCACAGCATTTCTAAGCTGAACCTTACTGTCATATCAGTGTATTTTCAGAAGGTTTTCCACCCTATGAAAGGAGTGTTGGTGATTTCAGTGTCTGAAAGACCAAGCTGGTGTTCTCAGTTCTGTTCCTAATGGAGGCCTCCCCTTATAAAATTATTTCTTCCTTGTTGGCACCTTCAGCTGAGGAACAAAGGCTTCAAAGGCTGTTGAAACAAATGTGTAGATGGCAGAAATTATGCCATTAGTGTTTTACAGTGATTAAATGTTGTGTTGTTTTGGGTGGGTTTTTTTTACATTTGCTGTAAGTACAAGTGACTGAATTATTGAAATATTTGGGTGGTGGTGTAGTATTATAGTACTTATTCAGAAAGTACTTGCAATATAATACACAGGAACCACTAAAACAAAGTGGCAGGGCCCTAATTGTGAAAATTGTGTCTGCATTGACTTTGTGCTGTCCAGTATCTTGAAGAGTTGGCACCTGAGTGCTTCTGCTTTACCATGTTTGTTGATGGTTCTAGCTAGTCAGCACAGATAAGCATTTATTGCATAGGATCAGCTGGAATTCTGTAGTAATACATCATCTGATATTCTTCTGCACAGAGTACAAAAATTGACTATAGTGAGAGCTATTATTGATCTAACATTGATCTGTTTTTTTTTAATAGATATTTTATCAGTTCCTGACAAGATTAGGAGAATGGTTGAAATCCTGAGATCTGATGTGGTGCAAGGATTGGGAGTGCAACTTCTTGAGAAGGTGTACAGCATCATGGAAGAAGAAGATGAATTGAAAAGAGAGGTGAATGTTTTTCATTTTAAAATTGTTTAAAATCTTTATAAACCAAAGTAAATGAGCAGGGGCTTTACTTCTCTCCCCCCCTCTGTTTTTATATATTGATATAGTAGTGCAAACCTTGACTTCAAAAAGCATTAGGTAGTCATTGGTAGGCAAGGACCTAAGTATATTGTAATTCTTTATCTTAAAAAGTCTGACTCTGAAGGTGGCCCATGTTCAGCTAGAAATTCTTCAGAAAGTGTAGGAGCTTTAGCACTGTTCTGTCTGATCATAGAATCATAGAATCCTAGGGGTTGGAAGGGACCTCGAAAGATCATCTAGTCCAACCCCCCCTGCCAGAGCAGGGCCCCCTAGAGTACATCGCCTAGGAACGTGTCCAGGCGGGTTTTGAATGTCTCCAGTGAAGGAGACTCCACAACCCCCCTGGGCAGCCTGTTCCAGGGCTCCGTCACCCTTACAGTAAAAAAATTTTTTCTGATATTCAACTTGAACCTCCTATGCTCCAATTTACACCCATTACCCCTTGTCCTATCACTGGTCACCACTGAGAAAAGCCTAACTCCATCTCCCTGACACTCACCCCTTACATATTTGAAAACACTGATGAGGTCACCCCTCAGTCTCCTTTTCTCCAAACTAAAGAGACCCAGCTCCCTCAGCCTTTCCTCATAAGGGAGATGTTCCACGTATGTATTGGAGGAAGATGCATGGGATGCAAATAATTTCACTGTGGGGTATTTGTCTAGTAATAATCCCTTCTGAACTGTAATGTTTTGCCTTCACATTGCTTTGCCTAAATGCCCTATTATGTCCAAAATGAGAAACAGTCTGTTTCTAATAGAGGTGGGAGAGAAATACCTCCAGCTCATTTGATTCAAACCTTGTTTACAAATAAAATACTGCATCAGTAAGCAGATCCTGTGAAGATCTGATTTGTATTTTAAATTGTTGAGTGAGATCTGGAACACTCTTGCCTTCAGACAACAAAGAATCTTCCATTTTAATTCCCTGCTATCTATGTTGTCAGACTTCAATGCTGCTTTCAACTGACTGCTTTGATTTTGGTTTGTTTTCTTTCTTTCTTTGTTGTTGCTCTCAACATCACTAAACTTTGTGGGGTTTTCTTTGTGTTCTAAATAGCTGCAGCTGCGGGAGCACATGGGAGACAAGTACGCAAGTTACAGTGCGAAGGCACAGCACCTGAAATTTCTGGAAGAAAATGTGAAGTTCTGACCAGAACTCTTTCCTTAAAGAAAAGAACTCTTTTATAGCTCGTTTGACAAACTGGAGCAGCTTACAAAGTACGTTTATCCATCGACCTCCTTTGTTGGGATAAGGTGGTGGACTTGAAAAAATGTTATAGTTCATAGCAATATGTTAAAATGTGAACAAGACTATCACCGTCTCAGAAGAGAAACTGTCTAGTTTTTATTCTCTTAACTTTTTAAACTTGCTTTTTTAGATGCAGTGAGGGATGAATTACAAGTTTTGTGTACAAAGGAGTGTCAAAAAAAGATGTTTTGATTTGAATTTTTCATAGCAAAAGGTTTCTTTATGGTCATATACTAATTACAGTAACAAGTCAATGCTGAGACTTAGATGCATAAGGCATCCATTACATCAAATAGATGTGAAAATTTAGCAGGTGGAAACAATTACTAGTTTTTGTAGCAACAAAAGTCCTCCAGGTTCTTTAAACTGTGAAGTTGAAGTGCTAGAGAGGGTGGCTGCTTTTAAGCAGAGCCTTTGATTTTCTGTCTTACTGATAAGGCAGTCACCAAGATGATGAAAAGTATTTGGTAACTGGACAAAGTCTGACCATGTCTGAAAGGAGCACAGGCATGGATATCATGGTCCCAGCTGGAGAAATCCCTTTGCCTTACAAATACTAATTCCTTTTAGGAATGAAAGTGCCCAAGACCAGGGTCACTCAGAGAAGCAGGCATCTTGGCCATTTCCTTTCTCTGCATCTAGATTGTGCTGCTGCATGTCTCCAGGCATTATCATGTAGCATCACCACAGAAAAATCATGATTTTTTTAAAGGATAAAGTGTCAAAAGGGATTTGAATTTGTAAAATAAAATTTTCAATACACTATTTGTCTCTTTACCTGCTTCTATCTTAAATATTGTAACCTTCCAGCATCTATGAGGGAGACTAACATGTCAGTCAGGAGTAAAAGTGTAGTTAGTATTTGTGGATCCTGCTGCCTCTCAGAGATGCTCAAATCACAAAGTTTCAAGAACCATTGTATTATAGGTCAGGATGTTACTTTCCTTACCCAGCCAAATTTATTTTAAGCAAAAAATGCCATTCTGCAATCTCCTACCCTAGAATACTTTCCAATTTTTAGCATTTTTCAGAACTGCAGGGTATGTAGTTTTACAGTACTTGTTTTACACGGGGCTAGAAATATTTCAGTACAAGTCCAGCTGTGTATTATCTTTTAGGCTATGGCAACAGCTTAACTAGACTTGATGTGCTGTGTTCCTTTGTACTAAGACACTTCAATGAGATGTGCCCTCCAGTAGCCTTCTAAAATTAATCCCCTCCCAGTGACTTCACTGAAACTCCAGCCAATATTTGCAAAGCTTTCATCCTCTCTGCAGATCTTGGTGTGCCTGTGGTAGTATGCAAAAATCAAGCAGAGGCAAGATGTATCTCCCAGTGGAAATGGATTTAATACAGTTTAACAAAATTCCAACACAGAGAACCACATTTTTTAGCTTTTAGCATGTCTCTTTGGCTTTCTGTCTCCTGCCTTCTTTTCTTCTGTTCCTGACTCTTGGACAGGTAACCACTTCAGAGGATTGCGGCGGTACATGGGCCATGGAGGGAGTGTTAGCTTAGAGAAGAAGAGTGAAGTCAGAACACTTGAATCAAGATGCAAGATAAGTGTTTTGTGCAGCTTGTTGAGAAAAATATCCTTCCCCAACTATTGTACCAGTTAATCTGAAGTAAGTTCATACAATTTCATAGCAGAAATGAATAGTCTACATTGTATACCCCATAATCATACTTGCTTAAGTCAGCATGGCTTAAGGACCCCAGCTCATTGCAAGGAGGAGGACAATCCACCCTGAAGAGAAAAGGAACAGCATGTTCCAGTTGGGTAAGGAAGGAAGTCCTGTGTAATTCTACACTTTGCATCTTTGACTCTCTCCTTGGTTGGCATGGGCCGCCTGCAGATTTTTTCTTACAAGCTACTATTCCACAGAAAGCCTCACTGTCCTTTCTGTTAGCAGTGCTGTCAGCTTGACTTAGAATTAACATTTAATTGAAATTAGAACTAATTCAAAAGCTGAATTAAATTTTAGTCTTCTCTAAAACCATACCAGCATTAGAGAATAGGCACTGACTCGTTTGTAAGGTACCTTAAAGTGAGGCTCAAAGTATGGATACAAATGAACAATGTGAATTACATAGCAAACAGTTGTCTGTGCTGAGAGCTCCTTAATTTAGTGGTTATTTCAGGTTAAGTAGTACATGTATTTTTGGGTCTGCGGAGAAAAAATTTCTTACCAAACACGATAAAGCAAATCCAGCCATAACTATGTAGACAGTCCATCCAAACTGTTCAGTGATGTACCCATAGATGAAACCAATTACCTGCAAAAAAAATTTATTTTTTAAATCAAACTTTAAACAAAAACATTTCCTATGCCATGATTAAGTGGGGGGAAGGGAGAAGTTATATAGAAAAATACAGGCTTTACAGAACTGTTCATACATCTTTCTAGCCTTGTTTTCAAAACTGTATGCCAATAAGGAAAGTAAAAGATTAGAAGAAAAGCTTTAACCTATGACAGCCCCTCTGATTTTGTCTTAAGCTTTCAGTGACCCAGTTGAACCAAACAAGCAGAATAAAATCTTGTTTGTAAGATAAGAAAATGAAACAAAGGCTTTCATGTTAATACCCATAATTCTAGTATACTTACTGCAGAGACAAGAATGATTCCTTGAAAGATCTGTTCTGCTAGTTTTTGGCCCTTATAGTCCTGTGGAAAGAGAATTTTTTTTGTCAGTTACCCCAAGCCCAGATGTACCAGTTAAACTCTGTTAGGTCAGAGCCTGGATTCAGCCTGACCACAGGATCTCTGCTTTTTTGCTCAACTTTTAAACCAGAGTGGAATTCTTTTTTACAGAGTCTGGGACTTAAAGTGTAAAGGAGTTAAGCTCTTAATTCCCTTCCCACCTTCCCTACAGTCTTGACCACATCGTCTACTAGTAAAAGCAAGCACGGGCTGTCCCGGACAAGCTTCTCAAGTGCCAAATGTGAAAGCGGTACCAGCACAGAAGAGAAGGATGTGCGTGAGCGGGTGCGCTCTGCACTCTGTCCCCGCCTGAGACACAACGCGGCTCTCGACTTTCCCTCTGGCTGCGCCCAGCACAGACAGCAGCAGAGCGGCTTCTCCTGCCACTGCTTTGCGTCACCTTCATTTCACGGCACGCTAAAGCTCTGATTTTCAGACCACAGACCCTTCGTTACGCGGAGTTCCTCCCCGCACCCCACGGAGGAGTGTCACCTCTACAGCCCGCAAGCAGCGCAGAGGGGCCGGGGGCTGCCGGGCCTCCCGCGGCGGCTGCCCTACCATCTGCGTGGGGATGGAGCGGAAGATGTTCCGCATGGCGGCGGCGGAGCGCGGCGCCTCGCAGTCCTCCTCCACTTCCTCCTCGTCGTCTCCCTCCTCCCCGTCGGAGCCCCACGGTGGGTGCCCGGCGGCCGCGTCGCCCTGGGCGGCAGATGCTGCCCGCCTCAGCTGGTACCGCGGCTCCGCCAGACGCCCGCGGCGCCGAAGCAAGACCGGAAGACGGCTGCTGATGCGCTGGCCGGAAACACGCCCCTCTCCCTCCGCCCCATCGTCCTCCAGCCTCGGCTGGGAGTGTTCTGCTTGCGCCATCGGCTCCGCTCCGTCGCCGCCTCCCGGGGCCTCAGTCTCAGCCTCGACATCGGTAACGGCGGCGCGGCGCGGGACGCGGTCACCTCGGCAACGGCTGTTTCCATCCTCAGGACCCCTGGCTGAGGGGCCTTCAGCCAGCAGGTGCGAGGTGCGGGCGGGGTCGCCTGTCTTGAATCGATGCTGACTTGGCGGCTGCGGGCGAATCTTCCCGCCCGAGGCTCCAGCTCTCCAGGGGAAGTCTGCGGGAGCTGCCGCAGCCCCGCCGGTGCAGCAGGGCGCGGGCGGCACAGCCCTCGAACCTAACGGTGCTCAGGCGTCGCGGCCGACACCTGCAGCCTGTGAGGCTCCGGGTTGCCGGCGGCTGCCTCGCCTGCCGAGGTGGCAGTTGGCGGCGGCGCGGGCGGACGGTGATGGGATGGCTGGGGGGGGCTACTGTCTGTGGGCTGGTGTCTCGGTGGCAGGGACTGGGCCCGGCCCTGCCGGCCTCGGAGCGGGGCTCTTGCCGCCTCCGTCTGGGCGATGCATTCCGCGGGGGAGGATCTGTGCGGGGGCGTTGCCGAGGCGGTGGGAGAGCGGTGTGCGCTGCCGGGCCGTGCAGCTCGGGGCGGGGGGAGGCACCGCAGCCGTGTGCCCAGCTTGCTGTGAGGGAACCGCGCCACCGGGGAGCTGGAGTCGCGTTAGTGAGGCGAGGAGCCGGTGTCTGAGCTCTTTAGCGGGTGTTTGTGTTTACACTGACAACAACTGGTAGCAAAACCGCTCTGGAAGTGCGGGAGCTGCCTGCGTGCGCCTGCAACCTCCGCATCGCTGACCCGGGGACTGAGGAGCCGTGCGATGGGCTTCGTTTTCATGAGACCCTTATCTTAAACGCCCGAAGGCTGAGGCTGCGTGTCCTGACCGCTTCAGCGGGCAGCCAGGCATGACCCACGGAACCTGGTTCTTGTGCTCGATTCATGGCTCTTCCCCACGGGAGAAAAGCGGCAGCGGGTGGAAAATGCTCGTGTCTGACACATGTAGGAATAACAACGCAGTTTGTGGTATTTAGTTTGGAAATCTTTTAAGTTTTTAAATCTACAACCGTCTGTGTTTCTTGAATCTTGCATGCTGTTGTGGTGTGAGTGCTCTCTGTGTGTTACTTGAGGGCTGCTTCACACTCCAGTGTGTGAGCCAAGTGTTCTGGTTTCACATTCACAAGTACCGGTAAGTAACCAGCCTGCCTCTGAACTGCGTGCAGAAACTGCATCAGTGCTCGGAGTGTGTCTGATAGTTTTCATCCCCTGACACAATATGATGGTAATACCTTCCCTTACACTGTTGTGATCTTTTTTGTGTGATGACACTGCAGCTGATACTCTGTTATATTTTATGTCGGGAATTTCATGGGTTTCAAAACACATACTGGTATTTGTTAAAGTCTTCTAAACACTGTGTCTTGCCAGAACCTTGCAGTACTGTGAAACAAAATGTATAATTATTTGCCTTCTTGCTTGGATGCTTCCAGTGTTGATGATTAAATTGATTGGTTCAACAGTAAAAAAAAAAATACATAATCTTCCAGATTGTTTCCAGATCACTTCTGACTGGCAGAAGGAGCTTTGGTTTCAGTTTGGTTTTTTTCCCTGTGAGTGAAGTGGTGAGATCTCTGTCTTCTCCCATTAGTCTCCTAAAGAGTTCTTCTTCGGATACTTCATTGTGGATACTTACTTTCTGAGATATCATAGTTATTAAAGCATTTCATGCAGTTTTATCATTTCAAGAGAAGGAAATATTCACTGCATTCAAAAACTGTTTTGCTGCTCCTGGTGATAGTGTGCTATGCTTTGTGTGGGCATGTACTTGGAGAAGTGACTGCTATATTTTTCTCTTGCAGGAAGCTTATACTAATAAATAAATTAACAAGAGAAAAATGACATTAAGGAAAGGTATGTGTGTGTGTGTGTATATATATGCCTAATTTTTAAAATACCTCTTTTGTCCTTTTCTTTCCCAATCTTTTTCTGGTTATATTAATAAACTGTTTTCCTTTAAATTTTCAGTGAACATTTCCATCCTTATAGTGGCTGTTGTCATATTTTTGCTAGTTCTTCATCACAACTTCCTAGGCCTCAGTGACTTCTTGAAACGGGAGTTGTCAGGTATGTTAGGTTCCTTTTATCTTTTTATAAGATTGGCAGGAAAGCACAACAATGACTTTAATTTAAAATTTCTGTTGTCCTCGTTGGCTCCTACGTAGGAGAGGAAAAGAAAGTAGAAGAAAAAGGGAAGGGTGGTGGGAGAAGAAAGGTTGGTGGCATGGGTAAGTGGGAGAGGGAAGTCAGTGAGATGATAGACATGGCAGAGGGGATCACAGGTCTGCTGTAGCTTAAGCCTTGTTCTAGTATTTTGTTGTGCTGTGTGTGAATGTGTATGATTAAATGTATGTAGTTTATTTGTAAGTGTGATGTTTCCTTATTCATTAACATTTTGGATTCTCATGATCAAGAGCTATATTGAAAGAGTTTGATACAGGCAGGCTGTAATCCACACTTCAGCTGAGACACCCAAGTGCTTGCATAGCAGAAATAACTGTGTTAATGTTTGTTTCTTTTTGATAAAACAAATATTTGATGACATTTGTACTCTGCAGATTCCAGCCCATTAGGTCTTCAGCCTATAGATTTCATACCTGCTGTTCCCCAGAGGCTGACAGATGCAAGGAATGACAAGGAGATTTCTGTGGTCATTGCTGCGTCAGATGAGAGGCTTGGGGGTGCAATTGCAGCCATGAACAGTATTTACCATCACACAAGATCCAACGTGGTTTTCTACATTGTTACTTTGAATGATACCATGGATCACTTGAGGTAACAATTTTTTCATTAGATTCCCACTATACTGTAAAACTGAAGTATCCCTGAGAAGGGGAAGAGCTGACTTTCCTGGAACTGCACTCATCTGAATTGTTTGCAGTCCTGTCTGCTGATGCTGGTTGCAGCTCTTTGGCAAGGCTGCTGTGGGCAGTCCTGCAGTAATTCTTTCTGGTCATGTTTTAGGGCTGGAAAAGAGCCAGCTTTTCCAGTGGGGTTATATCCAGCCAGGGGGGCTGGAGTATGTGGATGGAGGGATTGTAAAAGTTACTTCCTACATTTAGGCCAAGCACTTCCAACACTGGGAATGAAGTTTCTCCATTTTTCTAGGTTGTTCTTCAGTCCTTTTCTTCTTACCCACATTGATTCACACCAATATATTTTGTGCAGGACCTGTGCTTACAGGACCATATATTTCTATATAGAAGCAGCCTCACAGCTGTGCAGTGTGCTGATAGTGGGCACACACCTGCAGTCATACAGGACACCACCAGCATCAGCCATAGTTTACATTCTGTATGTGTCTGTTGGATAGGGAAGTGAGTAGCCAGATCAAGATCTGTGTCACTGTCAACTGGATCTCTTGCTTTTAATTTAATTTTGTCTCACTTAACAAAATCTTTGCCTTTCTCCTGTTTGCAGGCTGTGGCTAAGTAGCACTGCTCTGAAAAATTTGAGATACCGAATTTTGGATTTTGACCCTCGTGTCTTAGAAGGGAAAGTACAAGTGGATCCTCAAAAGGCAGACACCTTAAAACCAGTGAGCATTATGATGATTACTTTTTTGCAGCTATTAGCCAGTAACAATGAATTTTGATACCGGATTTTGAACACATCTAGAGATCAGACCCAAATCTGTTAGCAAAGAAGCAATCTTTTATAACCAAGTTCCTAATTTTCCATAAGAATAAATTTCCAGGTAGTGAGAGATGGAGTTGAGTTTCTGCATTCACATGCCTACTGCCATTTTTGTTGCTAGCTACAGTGAAATATTGCAGCTTGCATGCTGAGCATGACAATAGCTCAGGGATACTACAGATATATATGTGTAGAAATAATATTCTAATACCAGTTTTTGAGTTACTGTCTCAATGAACAAATTCATAGGAAACCAGGAGCTGGTGGAACCTGTTTGTTTTAAATAACATCTATGATACTGCTGCCTGTTTTACTTCCTCAATAGAAGTTGTCTTGCACATTAGTGCCATAGATAAATGCCAGGAGTATGAATAAATTTCAAATTTATTTGGACACTTTTTCATTCAATTCTTTTCTTGCTTTCTTGTTTTCACAGTTAACCTTTGCAAGATTCTACTTGCCCAGTTTGGTGCCTCATGCAGAGAAGGCCATCTATGTGGATGATGATGTAATAGTGCAAGGTATGGGACCTTTTCTTACCCTTTGCCATTGGCCTTATGCTGAGAAAAATATGCCATCTCTTTCAGGAACTAAACACCTCGACTTTGAGGAAAGATGTAAAAACTTTGTAATTATGAATGAGTGAATGGTTTTATCTGCCATAGCACTGGACTGAGCAAAAAGTCACTCAGTGCTTAATTAGGATTGCTTTTAATTTTTCTGTCCTTACTTCCATTTTTTTTTAGATGATATTCTTGAACTTTACAACACCCCACTGAAACCTGGACATGCAGCTGCATTTTCAGATGATTGTGACTCAACCAGTAATAAAGTTGCTGTCCGGGGAGCAGGCAATCAGGTCGGTTTTAGGCTGATTCAGTGGTGACAATGCTATAGATCCCAGGCTTTGGGAACAGGCTCTTGGTTTAATGTTGTTGCAGGTTGACTTCAAACACAGAGAATCTAAAGGTGTGACTGTCCCTACCCAGATCAGTGTTACAAATGACACCTGCAGTTTCTGTTTGAGTGCAGTAAAAACACTTTGAATTTTTGCTGTGCTTTACAATGGGAGCATTTCCCAGTGTGGAACAGCAAGAGGTCTTAGAATATGAGAGGGAGAATTTTTCACTTGTGAGTGTAAAAAGTGTACTTTTTCTGGGAGCAGTACCATATTCATAATATGGTATTAATGAGACCATGCAGCATCCTTAAAATATGTAGCTTCTATAATTGTATTTTTTAAAATATTAGATCTTTTGAGCCTGCTTTCTCTTGTTTTAATGGAAGAGAAATTTGCTTTAACAGCTTCGAAGTTATGCTTCTCTTTTGGGAGTTGTGTAGAATTTTTATTTAAATAGCAATTTGGCCATATTTTAAGCTATTTTTAACTTTTTTTCTCCCCAGTATAATTACATTGGGTTTCTAGATTACAAAAAAGAAACCATCCGAAAGCTTGCCATGAAGGCCAACACCTGCTCGTTCAATCCAGGAGTTTTTGTTGCCAATTTGACAGAATGGAAATTACAGAACATCACAAAACAATTGGAGAAGTGGATGACACTTAATGTAGTGTAAGTACCCCTGAGCTGGGGGTGACAGAGGGCCAGGGCTTGGGTTGTGGTGGTGGCATTTAACTGGTGTTGTGTTGAAGGAAGGGCTGTGGATTCCTGTCATACAGCAAGAGAAAATCAACTGCTTTAGGGCCACATAAGCCTCCTTTCCCAACTTCTTTTCATCCTCTCTTCCAGAGAGGAACTTTACAGCAGGACTCTGGCTGGCAGCATCACAACACCTCCACTGCTGATTGTATTTTACAAGCAACATTCCAGCATTGATCCCATGTGGAATGTTCGGCACCTCGGTGCGTATGAAATGTTTGTGACACTGCTCCCCCAGTGTTTTCCCATCTGTAGCTGGACATCTTGGTGATGATGCAGCAAATGGATCTCTTCCCATTTTAGACCTTTAGTGTTCTTTAAGAAACACTGCTTTGCAATAACATCATGGGGCTTGTGGGCCAGATCCTTCATGTTACTTTCTGAACTGCTAGGGGGATGGTTCCTGAATTGACTTACTTTCAAATTACTTCTTATTTTCCTTTTTCCATCCATATATTGTTTTTGAAGTGATCCTAGGCATTTCCTCCAATACTATCGAGAGAACAGACATTCATATCTGTTCTACTGGTGAAACCTCAGTGCTGGGAGAGCTTCCTTGGCTTTTGTTTCTAATGAACAGTGCATAGTCTGTTGAATCTGAGTGTTAATGGGTTTAAAGACTTTGGGACTTAAGGCAATACAGTAAAACAGATACTGAGACAGCTCAAAGTGGCATTCAGTTGCACCTGATTTTAACTTTGCCCTGATTTCTGCTCCTTGTATCACCTCCTTTCTCCATAAATGACAATTTTTTTCCTGTAAAATCTTTTGTTTTGAAGTTACAGTGCATGTTGGAGTTTCTGCTGCCTTTATTTCAGGTACTAATGCTTCTTTTTCAATAAAAGGGTCTAGTGCTGGAAAAAGATACTCTCCTCAGTTTGTGAAAGCTGCCAAGCTGCTCCATTGGAATGGACATTTCAAACCATGGGGAAGAACAGCTTCATACACTGAAGTATGGGAGAAGTGGTATGTCCCTGACCCCACGGGCAAGTTCAGCCTCATCCGCAGGCATTCAGAAGCCTATGAAGCAAAGTAGCCAATTTCAGTAACTGTGATGACATTTTCTCAGGAAACTTCTAGAGCCAAGCAGAACTTCTTTTAGCCAACTGGTATTACAGGGCAGTCCTTGCCTTCTGGAGCACAAGGTGATGGATGCACTTACTCAGGTGCAGCTCTGAAAGGTAAAGGTGTAAGACTCACTTCACTTATGTAACAGAAGATGCTACTCAGGCAACACTACAGAAGGCAAGGGAAGATGTCCACAAACTGGAACTTCCTCTGGTTCATTTCTGTCTGTTCTACGGTCTCCTGCTCTTTGCTACAAGTACTTCTTACTACAAGACTTCTACAAGTCTTCTAGATCATTTGGTCAGCTGCAGAAATTGTTTCAAACAACAAGATACAACTTGTGTTGATACAGTTGGTGTTTGCACCATGCACATCTTGCACAGCAACATACTGTTAATTAAGAGCTGCTTGGGTTTTGTTCTGGTTTTGTTTTCTTGTCCTGTGAAATAGTTTCATCAACAACCCCTTTCTTGCATGAAATTTCCTCCCAACCGTTTCCGTCCTGCAGAATTCTGCAAAAGTGAATCTTTTTTTTTTTAACGATTACTTCGAGTTTTATTTCACAATGTGAAGTGGGTTTAACTGCCACTGAACACTAAAATGTTCCTTGTTAAGGGATGGAGAAAACTTTGTTCAGAAATAAAAGATAATTTTAACATATTGACTCAAACCTCAGGTAAACAGCAACCTTACTCAGACTCTTGGTCTGATCTATGAAGTGTTTCCTTGGTACTTAAATACAGAAGCATCTGATTGAAACTAAAGTCAGTTCATGTAATCTTTGCTAAAGCAGTCTCATTCTCAAATTTTGCAAAATGCTTATTTTGGGGATCAGTCTGTTGTGATTACAGATTAATTTTGTTAAGTTCCTTATAGCTCTTTCAAGTGAGCATGGCTCTGTGTAGAAGTTTTTCAACCGTTCCTTTCTCAGTCTGGCCCTGTAAGCTCATCAAGTGAGATTCCTGTGCCCTTTTGCAGCTGTATGTCCATTGCCTTTTATATAGGTAAGTTTGGTTCCTTCTATAGCTGTAATATTGAGTACTGGTAATTATTAGCTAATATATCCCAGCAGCTCCTGTGCCATCTATTCCATTTAATACAGGTTTGAGCTCATGGTCATTTTTTTCAGTAAAACTGCTCAAGAACAGTCCTCAGTGTGTTTAGGTAGAAGGCTTTGTGCAGTGATGGGCTCAGTGTTGTGTGGTAACAGGGCAGCAGAGACCTAAAGGGCTTGTTCTTGTCCATGAATATTGTTTTAGTACTGCTTTATTATTTAAAAGGGTTCACAACTGTTTGACTCATTGCAGTCACTGCCTATGGTGCTGTTTCTGTCATGGATGCTGATCTGTGATTTTGTTACCTGTTGTTTCTTTTCCTGGGTTTTGATGGACAAGAACCATTCTTGTCCTTGCAGCAGTTAGGAGCAATGAAATCAGTTATCAAACTTTGAAAGATTTTACTTGATTAGCTGACACCAGCTTGATTCTGATGACCATGCTGTTTTAGCAGGCTTAAATAAGCTGCATGTGACTGTGTCTGCACTTCATACTTGTCCAAGCTTCCCAGGCCCATGCCTCCCCATATGCTTAGGCAAAGTACAGTTGTCTATCAGTGCTTTAAGTTAATAGGAAGAAAACAGGTGCACAGGAGGATGCTTGGTGTCAGGTGTTTGTTCTCAAAGTTTAATTAATTGAGCAGCTGCAGGGCCTCCTACTAATTCTCTTGCTACTCCTGTTCCCCTATAAGCTGAGTGCAGAAAAGTGTTTTGCTTTAAGTAACCAGTTGTTGCCATGTACAGCAGGTGGCATCAGGAACTATGTCTTTTGCTCAAGAGCACCTTAAGGACAAGAAACTGGATCTCCAGTGAAGACAAATTCTTAATTAATTTGGTTACCTTTCTAGGGAAGCTTCTGAACATATAAAGCAGTGCTTGCATTTAAGTCTATCTGAAATCAGTAGAATTTTCTAGCCAACTATTACATATGAAAATGATGCAAGTTTTGCAGAAGTATAATGAAAACTCACTGCCATAAGTCATGCTCTAGAGGTACAGTCCCTGTAGTCCTTTAGGAAGAACAATTAAAATTTATGGAGCATGAAAACTTGCAAGGAAATTTAATTGAGTCTTGCAAGGAAATTTAATTGAGTGTGATTAGAATTAAATATTTGCCATTCTTTTTCAAAGAAAATGATAAAAGTTTTATCCTTTTGAAACGTCTTTTTATAAGGTAAAGTGAACAGATTAACTCGGCCATTACGAATTTTTAAAATAAGACTTTTTAAACACAGGACAAAATTTAGGACTTAAAGCTGAATACAGTTGCTTTCTAGACTAGAATAAAATCTGGAACAATTAGAGGAGATACACTATTATGTACATTATTTGACACAGCAATAATTGTTAATCTTTGCTGAAGCTCTGGTATGCAGCATTCTTCCAGCTTCTGCCACTACACAAGTCTTCATGACTTTTCTGGAAGCCAGTAATAAGAGCCTCCAAACTATGTCTTCACACATAAGTCATTAAACATAGTCTGTATTAAAATCATAGGCATCATCTTCATCTGCTGTCTTATCCAGGCTGAGTGATAGTGAAGTGGAATGTTCATCTGAGAAAAGAAAACCATGTGTAAGTGAAACCAGTGCAGGTGCTGGAGTACCAGGGACTATCCTTCTATCCAGGGTTTTTATTACCTACCTGCTATCTGCTTTTCTGAATTTGTAAGGCTTGTTTGTTGTTCTCCAAGTTTTGCTTTGCTTTCCTGCAAATCAGAGGTCAGAGGTGTTTATTCAGACACCATTAATGAATGAAGTCTCCTGTGCAAATGAAACCTAACAGAGACATGATAGTGTGCATGTCCCCTCATATACTTGGTCAGGAACACAAGACACTGCCCTAGATCTGACTCAGAATAATGCCAATGTTACCTCCTTAATTAAGGAAAAAGCCCAAACCTTGTCTCCAAGAGAAAGTTATTTCTCTTGGTGGTTCTACAGTGCTTATGCATTCTGTTTACAGCAGGATACTGACTGGTACTGATTGGTGTCAGCACCTCAACAAATAGAAGCAGCCTAATGAAACCCTAGTTTACCTCTTTTTCATTATTTTCTTCTTCCATATCATCTTGATCATCATCACTTTCTGTGAAATCCTCCTCTTCCTCCTCCTCTTCTTCCTCCATGTTTGTTTCCAAGTTTTCCCACTCTGATGCCTCCTCTATCACTTTATTTTCCTCTATTGTCCCATCTGTCATACCAGCTGACTGGAAAATGATGCTACTTGTAGGACTGGGGTATTTTAAAGCTGGAAAAATAGAGAAAGTGTCTTAAATCAGTGTTAAAACAGCACCAGATGTAATGCCTGCCCCTGACAGAACAGTCATTTGAGGTCAGGGCTAGAAGATGACAGTCTTCCCCTTCCACAATAACCCCCACATAAGCAAGTAGAACAAAGAACCATTCTCTAACAATAACTTGCCCTGCAGCATCCACAGAAGACTGCTAGGAGCTGGAAGACTTGTATTTGAGTATTTATTGTACTAAGTAAAGTATATTTTGTTAGCCTAATGTGCTCTTCAGCAGTTGGGTTTTTTCCCTCTGTTTCCTTTTTAGGAGGAAAAGGTCAGATAGGCAGAAAACAAGAACTAGCAGGCAGAATTTGTGTTCAGACAGCACACAGATGCCCTGGTCTGTTGCATCAGAATCCATTTCTTAGAAGCTTCATATTCACTGCATATTGGTAAGCCTCAGGAGGACTTTAATTCAAAATCTCCCATTAAAACTACCTCTACCACTCTTAATGGTAGCAGTGCATTACAGTAACAGTCCTACCTTGAATAGTGTTGTTGTTTTCTTCTTCAAGGTTCTTTAAATTAAAGCATGCCTGCATTTCAGCTATTTTGTCTTCTGTAAGATAGGGTGGTGGTTTCTGAGATCCTGGAGGTTGTGAGTGATAGCTTATTTTAGCTCTGGAAAGATAAAATGTCACCATTAAAAAACAACCAAAGATAACAAAGTTAAATCACTGTATTTCAAAATAAAACCCAGAGTACAAATCCTTCAAACTCAACCTAACTACCCATATATTACCATCTGTTTAACAGCAGTTAACTAGCTATTTAAATTTAGCTCTGAAACTGTCAATAACAGTACTAGGTGGATAGCCCAGTACTGAGAGGAACAGAAATGGCATATTTTGTCACCACAAATCATCTACCTGTAAAATAATGAGCTGCAAAAGCAGCTGAACCACTTGAACAAGGTAAATAGTCACACTGAATTACCAATTCTGAATTAAATTTAATCCCACCCTCAGAATGGAGGAACCACTATAAATTTCCACAAAAAAATGCTCTATCATTTCCTGTCTGTAGAAGAGGGACTACATGCAATCTGCATTTGAAGGGAAGGTAAATTCCCCTAACACATTTCTAGCAGAAGTCAGCAAACTGGTTAGGGAGTGAGGTGCTTTCACTGCTTTAGAAAATAATCCATGGATGGTATTCTCTAAATCCTGTAGCCAAATCAGCTCTCTTTAATGAAGTAAAATGTGAGGCTGGGGGGACAGCCTCTCCTTCCTTTGCAGGACTCAGAGTTTCTGCTGTCCTGGGTTAACCATGGGAAAAGGGTCAGTAGCATTAAGCAAAATTCATAGCATACGTACCCTGTCCAGTCACAAAGTAGTAACTTAGCTGCATTCTCCATGTCAGGAACACCTCCCTTTTTCAGCATACTCCTTTTCTGAGCAAGCAGAGTTAAGAACTCCTCAGTGTTCCTGAAATCTGGGATATTGTAGTACATCATTACCTAGTGCAAAAAAAAATGGTGCATTCAAAAAGAGACACTTTTTCCTAGTTTTAGGAACAAAAAACCAAATAAAGTTGGGTTACAGTGAGGATGAACAAGCATGTGAAGAGCTGTTTTTCTCTTGCATGTAGGAGGGAATAAACATTACAAACCAAAATGCCTGCTTCAACAAATTCATCTGCTGTTCACCCATACTGGTTGGTGTACAGAGACAGCACACTGGTTTGTTCAAAACCAGTAATCACAGAACTGAATGGGAATTAGGCTTAAGTTAATCAGCTTGAAAGTAAGAGTGAAATCAGAGTTGGATCTGAGGTCTTCACTGGATAATAGGAAGCAATCAGAGTATCTTCATTTTTCACTCTGTGATAAGATCTTAAAAGCAGGATTTTTTATAAATGTAATTGGGAAAAGAGACTGGCTGACAGGATCCTGGTGTGCTGTTTCTGCCTTCCATTACTAAGGATAAAAGCTCACACCTAGCACTGGATACAACAGCTAAAGTTTGACACTCAGTACAGTTAGGGAAAAGCACTGCTGAAGTTATCAGAACAAGATGAAATGAACAGAACTTTGGTTATCTGGCCTAAGAAACCTCAGAAAAGTAAAATGCAGTGAGAGATGTGGAAAAAGATGCAGCTCACCTGCTGTTTACTGCAGCAATTTAGAATGGCATCTACTCCTTCAAGCACATCTGCTGAGCCTGATTCTTCATTGTCTATGATACTTCTCAAGGCCAGAGCCAGGGCATTGTTGGAAGGATCTGCAATTATGCTTGGACTGTCTAACATCTTTATCTGTTTATCAATGTGCACAATTTGCATGGACCTATGCAGAGAGAAATGCACTGTGAGTAGATGAGGATAAATCAACTGGCAAAGGAGTGGTAATGGTGATGGGTGCAAGACACAAAGCTCAGGGTTGGATTGCATGCACTTCACATAGGGTCAGTTTCAGTGCTTTCTCATCATATGCTTTGTGTACCTACAGAAAGTTTATATGCTGCATTCCCTGATGACAGCTTGCATCACACAGATCACTATCTTTCATCCTGGTAAATTGAAATATGCATTTAAAACTGCACACAGGGGCAAACTTTGCCCTTAATGGGTGGAAATTGTACACAACAACAAATGGACATGAACAGCTTTTATCAGACTCAACTTACTTGGTAACACCTCTTGTCAGGCCAACATTGCAAGCACGAACTCCTTTCAGACTGTTGATGATGCTGCTCTTTCCCACATTAGGGAAACCTGAAGAAAATCACACAAATCCTGTAAGTTAACTGAGAAATTCAGCCTTTGTAACACTGATCAAAACTGCTTCTTCCAGGTGTCACATCTTAAGCGTGAGATCAGAGTTGGATCTGAAGTCTTCACTCCAGCAGTAAGACAAAGTTTGTATCCTCATTTCTCACGCTGATAATAAAAGGGACATGAAAGACCTTGCTGAATGCAACATCACAAATCTTTATCAGGTAAGAGGAGAGCTGTGCAGGCTGCATGGTAAGTCACCTGTTTGTGTCTCTAAGCTGGTAATCAGCTAAGGCTTTCACAACGTGCCTTCCACAGATCACATACTCTGTGTGCCTCTAAATGCAATGCAGGTCACTGTCAGTTGAAATGCTGCAATAGTGTCTTAGATGAAAGTTACAACAGTTTCTAGAAAGCCCATAAGCAAGTCATGTGTTAGTTCTTTTACCTTATTTATAACAGAGGATGCCAAAGCTTTAGCAGAGAAGGAAACTCCTGTCTCTCCGAACACTTACCTACTACTCCAATCTGAATGGGTTTATTTTGAGTCTTGACGTGCTCTTGAAGTAGTTTCAAAAGGCATTTGCTTCCAAAACTTTCAATGTTCAATGCTATATCAACACGTGCACGTCTTCTGGTGAACTGTTGCTGCTGCAGAATTCAAAGGCAAAAAACCCTGTGGTCAGGAGCTATTTATGAAGATAAATATGTCAAATTTTCTGCTTTAATGCTTCCAACTCCTATCTTCTATTAGGTGATGCTATGTTTTTCTGAACAGGAAACTGGCCAGTCATTTAGGTGACAGTAAAAAAGGTAGCTATCAGCTACTAAGAAAAGGGAATTATTTCAGTTAAGGCTGTGTTACAGATTTGTTGTGACCAAAAAATAACCATGTAGGTTCAGATGGTGGAATCCTTAAACCTGCAAATTCACTCAAATGACTTCAGTTTTTTGGAAGGATTTAAAAACCTGCTATTGCAGCTCCTGCACCATGTTGCAGGAAGGTCTATTTCACCATGCTGTCTGTTAGCAGGGTTGAGATGTGTTGAGCATTATGTATCAATACATGGGTCACTCAAACAATTCTCTTCAGAGTTGAGACCAGGACACCAGGAGCCAAACCCCTTTGTACTCTACATGAATAGAGCTTTGCTTCTGGCCACAGGGAGGATGAATGCAGCAGTATAGCCTGTACTACTTTAATTACAAAATAATTCAGATGTAAATGGTGCAATCATCCTAGATATAAGATTTTAAAAATTCCTATCATCCTCCCCTCACTGTGCTTCTTAGAGCAGAGAAAAAAAAACCTTTGCATTTACTCTAGTCCAGCATCCTGGGCACAAGTAACAACACATATTTCAACAGCAAGGATTCCCCCACTCTACCACATAATTTAGTCAAAGTACAAAGGCATAGCCATCAGTCACAGCGTTATAACTGAACAAGGAGAAAAGGAATTCTAAAGAACAAGAGTTCTTATTTCTCAACATGTTTCAACCTTCCTGATTGCAAACACATACAGCTTAGTCATGAGGCAGGCTGCAGTGCTCTTACCATTCTCTTGTCCTTCATCAGTGTTGCTGATTTAAAAGCAACTGTTGGAAACTCCTTCTTCAAGTAGTTCAACCATTTCTCCAAGTTCGCCTTTGGCACTAAATCTGGAAGGTAAGAGAAGCATGGCCCTTTCACTCTTTGCTGCTGCTAACCCACTAATTTCCAGCCTTTTTAGCTGGTTTCACCTGCTTTTGTGTGCATTCTTTCATACAGCAATAGGAGAGACAAAACAGTTCTCAAACCTAAATTTCAAATACAACTATTGCATTTATTTGCTAATCTTTAATTCACCCTTGCCTCCGTGGGAGCCAACACTGTGACCTCTGCCTACACATCTACATCTTAAATCTCACGTTAAAAATCATAAGATCTTTAATTTTTGCCAAATTTGGCTAAAACTATCCAGTGCCCTCAGAAGTTACTGCAAAAGAAGGGGGCTAATGTGCATTTACCCCTGTCTTGTGTTCTTAGCAAACCAGACCAAAAGGCTGAGGGAACATGACCCCTGCAGTAGGGCAGCGAGCTCAGAGTTGGATCTTATGTCTTCAACTGAATGTCACATTCCTTTAAAATCTTCTTCATAGCTCACAGAACTGCACAGTGACCAAGTGACACTTAAAGAAAACCTGTGCTACTTACCAATTTTGTTTAGAACCAACAGGAGCTTTTTGTCTCCTCCAGAGGAAGTTACAGCTTGCTCCAGCTGAGGGCACCGGCAGCCCATTGGATCTCTTGCATCTAAAACCTCTAGAATCACATCTGAGGCCTCCATCACCTAGGTTAGAAAAAAGAGAGAAGTCTTTCAACTCAGACCACTTGTCATATGACAACTCTGTGATAGCTGACTTACAACACTTGATGTTGAATTTCACAGAATGGTGAGGTTTCCTAAGACTGTTCCTCCTTTCTTCTGAACTGCAAACCAGAAAGCTGAAGCAATTTTCATCTTTTTCCTCCAAAGACAACAAATCCCTAGACATTAGTACCACATTACTACAAGAACTCTCTGATCACTCAGTATGTACTGGCACTGGCCCAATAAGTCTAATGCCTCAAAGTGCTCAATGCCTCAGTAGCTCACTCTAGACAAGACTGAAACCCTCACAGTTTCTATCAGAAAATCCCTCTCTTCAGTGTAGAAGCTTATCACAACCTTTGTACTCTATAGGAGCTGCATAATAATGCAAAGAAGGAAAATTACAAGTGGTGTCATTGCTGACTCACATCAAAATAAAAAGTGTCTCACCTTGTTGAGCTCCCTGCAAAATGATTTCTTTGAATTTTTATCCAGCAGTTTCTCAGTCTTTGCTTTAGACTTGCTAGAAGATTCCTGGATGCAAATACAAATGAAAGGGAATGATTTAACTGAGAATCAGTGAATTCAATTTGTGTGCACACAGAGCATAAAAACGTAACATGAAACTAAGTGCTTAAGATGGAGTTTCAGAATGAACTCTATTGCTTCTATAAGCTTCAAAGATTCAAAATCATGCCAGACACCTACCTTTCCCTCTGCTTTTTCTTTGGTTTTGGCTGCATTCTTTTTGGCTTCAAGCTTCCTCCTCTTTTCATGTTCTTTCTGTCTGTTGAGCTTCTGCTTTTGTTTTAGTTCTTCAAGCTGATTGCAAACAAAAACCCAAGCCAGATAAAACATACTTGACAGTCAGAAGGAAGATTCCCCTTTCTCTTCATTTACTTATTTCTAACCAAAGTTCCTAAGCTAGCATAGAAGTTGTCAGTCCAAGTGAAACTGGGAACTTTTTTTGCATCCTACCCCGAAAAGAATCTTTTCAGTTGCCTTAAAACCAGAGGCAATAAATCCTTAGCTAGATCTGAAAATAAAATCTGTGCAGCAAGCACATTTCAGGATGCTGCCTCACGTCACATTACTCTATGCTGGAGACAGCAGATCCTTATTTTCTGTACAATAACATAATGCCAAGATTTAAGTTACAACATTCTTATGGGACATCTATATATCTGAACATCACAGGGAATTCTGTTTACATTAGAAATTTAACTTCAGGCACGTTTATACAGTGATGAATGAAGGTTAAAAACACAAGAGCAAATTATTACACACTGTGGAATGCTGGAAATACATTATTTTTTCAGAGCACATGTCTACTAGGAACATTTCCAAGCTACCAGCATTGCAGCTCTGACGTGCACACATGCACACAAAGCTTCCTTGAAGACAGAAATGGCCTCAGTTCTTTAACTCAAGCTGTATTTTACCCTCTGCTTTCTTTGCTCTGCTTCTCGTAGGAGCTGTTCCTTAAATGGGGCAGCATTGGGAACACCGGGATCTTTCTTGGGCTTTTTGTATCCACGCTTCTTGGCCGCCTTCCTGACTTTCCGGTGGTGTTCTCTGATCTAAGGTCAAAAACAAGAATATTTTCACAGTCTGAGGCAAAAATAAAAAAAAGGATGTATCCTTCCTGTTTACCGAGTAAAAAAATAATGCTTTTCTGGTTTTTGATTGTAATGTTTCGATTGCATAATGTCTCCCTGTAATCCCACACCTGAATGTACCAGCCCAAAACATGAAAACTGGCACCAAGTGAAAAACCTTCCCTGCTTTCCACATCATCCTGCGCCCAATCCTAACTGGGAAGCAAATTCCCCACCACAGTACAGACTCCTGAACGTCCAGAACACCACCCTGTGTCCCTGTGCAAGTACAACACGCATCTGTACTAATATTATATATATATATATATATACATTATCTAAACGGTTTGACGTGTTAAACTGGTTATCGCGGCGCTTCCGTGGGGATCGGCGGCCCCGGGGGCACTCACCTTCTTCTGGATCTTGTACCGCTTGTGGCAGGTCAGCCTCTTGCTGGCTTTCCTCAGCTCTGCAAGGCACCGAGCCGGTCAGCACCGCTCCCCGCCCGTCCCGGAGCCCTCACCGGCACCTCAGCTACGGCCCTGCCGCGTCCCCTCCACCCCCCTCCACCCCCCCTGCCCCGGCCCGACCCGGCGGCTCCGTGCGGCCGCTTCCCCGCCCTAGCTCGCCGCCATAACCCCCTGTTCCGTGGTGCCGGTGCCGGTCCGTTCCGGTCCGTTCCCCCCCCCTCCCCCCCGCGGTGCCGCCGCTCACTGGGCCGCTTCATGGCGACACGTGTGGGCCCGCGCGCGCTCCTCCTGCCGCCGGCGGGCGCTGCCGTAAAGCGAACCTGCGCTTCCTCCCCGGAGCTGTCGCGCGGGCTCGGCGCGTTTGGCGGTCGGGCGGGCTTTGCGGCAGCGGCGGGCTCGGCGGTGCGGAGCGGCGGCGGCAGCAGCGGTGGCGGGGCGGGCGGCGGAAGAGGAGGAGGAGGAGGGCGAGTGCGGCCGCGGCTGTCGGACGCGGAGCGGAGCCGGCTGGGTGAGCTGCGCGGCGCGGCGCCGGGGTCGCGCAGGCGGAGCGGCGGGCCGGAGCCAGGAGGCCGCTGCCTCCCTTTGTGTGGCCGCCGCGGGGAGGCAGCGCCGCCCGGCAGCCCGGCGCCTCGACCCGGGGGCTCCGAGCCCCTCCGCCTCCTCCTGTCACCTCAGCTATCCACATCCCCGCCTCTCGCGGCGGCCCTGGCCCGGGGCGCGGCCCTCTCGGTGTCGCCGTCCCTCACTGGCGTCCCCCCCCCCCTACGTTCCTCCCCAGACCCGGGTCCCCCTTTCGGGCCGTCCCCACCCGCCGCTCTCACCCCCGTCCCGTCACGGGGCCGAGCTCGCAGCGGTGACAGTGACCACGGGGCGGGGGGTGGTCGAGAACCGGCTGCGGCGCGGTCGCTCCCGGGGCCTCCGGAGCGAGGCCCAGGGGACCGGAGCTTGTCCTGCCCGGTGGGGAGGAGACCTCGTCCTGTCAGGCCGTGAGGGCACAGGCGGGCTCGGTGCCTATGAGGTGTTTTTCTTTGATCTCCTTTTGCGCCTACTGACAATAACACCTCAGCGACCGGGCAGGGCGGGAGCCGGGTGCAGGCAGGGGGCTGTGTGGGGAAATGACCTGTTCTGGCTTTTTGTTTCTTGTTGTGGGGCTGATAAACTGATCGATGTGCTGTGCCTCCCGCTTCACCGACTTTGTCCTTTAACAGCGTTTGTTGACTGGTGTACAGCCCTGTTCCTGTGCTGTAGCTGGTTTCAGTCTGGTCGCTAATCGTGGGAAATTCTGTCTGGGTTTCCCTCCCTTGTGCCTTTTGCTAAGTTTAGTGTGATCCGGTATTTCTGTTGAAATGTGAGAGACCTTGATAGCGATGAAATACTTTCTGTGGCATCTATCAGCCTTTGGCTTTTTTTCTACTTGGAGGCAGAGAATAAAAGGTTTACTAGAACCTCACTGGCTTGTTTTAAACGTGCTGTCTCCAGTGCATGTAAAAAACTTATTTAATGAGGTAAAGTTGGGTAATAGTTGAGGTGATCAGTTTTCTGGAGAGGCAGTCTTCCACCCGTTGTGTATATATTAGTATACATTATATTAGTAATGGCCAAAGCATTTATTATAGAGCTGTCTATGGTTACGTGACATTTTTATGGGCCGTATGAGCAATTAGTAAGAAGATGCTCAAGCTCCTGTTGCACAGGGGTTGGGTTGTTTGTAGCGGTGGAGATTGTGTGTGACTGTCGGGAGACTTGTGAGCTGGCAGGTACAGTGTGGAAGAAAGTCTGGGAGACGTGTTCTGGAGTAAAACAGAATACACAGAATTCAGTCCTGTGATAGGAATATCTGTGTTTATGAGCACGGAGATCTAAAGAGAAGTTTGCGTTTTGCAGCACTTGGTAGGAGTTTTGCATAAGCAGTTCTGTCACTGATTGTTGGTGGTGTTGGTCAAACCGAGACGTGTTCTGCATCTTCCTTGGTTATTAGAGGAGGAAAATGTTGGGGGCTGAGCACAGTCAGCAGGTGCCTTGAGCTCACCAGAGCACAGGGGGTCTGTGTGTGGCCGAGAGCTGCAGCACGAGTGCCTCAGGTAACAGATGTGGAGAAGCCTTTGTGCAGTTTGCAGGCAGGTGCTGTTTGGGGGGCTCCCCAAATATTTATTTCTGAATGAAATTGGAGTGAGGGTACTTCTGGGTTTCTGGGTGACCAGAACTGTTGATTCCACTAGTCCCTCCTTCCTTTCTCCACCAAGAACTTGTATTTTCGAGCAGCCTCCACATCAGCACGTGCCTGCTGTTAGCCACTTGACATTATAGCTTTCAGATAAAAGTTGGAGGCAGAGCTGAAAGCCACAGGCTGGTTGTTCATTCCTGAGATGAATTCCCTGCTGATAAAGCACAGTTTCTCTGTATGTGCATGTTATGGAAATGTCTGGAATACTGAACAGGGAAACAATCTCTGGGGTTTGATTGAAGGCAGTAGTTGTATCAAAAAAACAGAAACAATCATTTTGCCATAAAATGGTTCTGCAAATTTCACATGGGATTTCTGAAAGAAAAATCAGACTTGGAGACTGGGTAGAAATTGAAACAGGTGTATCTTTAGTGAACCTGTACGTGTGGATCCTTAATGTTGCTTACTTATGAGGATAAAAATCCACTCTAAAGCCTGATGGGTGGTACATAATCACTAGAAAGTCTATTAAATTTTTTGGCCTAAAAATTACTTTCTAATTGTTATAAAAACTGTACTACTTCATATTCTGTAAGTTTTACTGCTTTCTCTTTTTTTACTCTCAGGTCAGATATTGCTTATGTTTACTCTGGGCTCAGCTTGATGAATCATGCTCCAGCAAGTGGCTGTGTAATCTGTACTATGTATGCAGGAACATTAGAGAAATGTATTTTCACTGCACAAATGACAGAAGTGTCTAGCATTCTGTGCACAGAATTACTTGGTAGAGTTTCTGCTAGGCTAAAAAAAGCTACCTTCTGTTTCTTGGTTTTTTTCTCCGCCACTGTAATTATTCAATTTATTCTTTGATTTTATTCTTTAGTTATGTAGCTACTCTCAATTTTCTTCTCTCTCTCTCTTTCCTTTTTCTTGTCTTCCAGTTTTGACTGTACTAACACCATTGCTGGTTTGCTACTCTTAGAGTGTTACCTTCTCCCAGTACCTGTACTTGGCCATCAGACAGTATGAGGAGGCTGGCTTTTCGAGGTGCTGGTTGTACTCTGGTAAATCTGGCAAATTATTGATTGTATGTATATCATTCACTCCATTCCTCTCCCTTAGACTTTTGGCTTTATCCTAAATGTTAATTATTCCTGCCTTACTCATCTCATTTCTGTGCTTGAAATTAATTCTGTCTCTAACCTAAATGCTCGGATGCAATGATGTTGTGCTGCCCCATCTTGTTAATCAATAGAATGCTTCCTATAAGAAATTTCTTGATTTGGTTGAGAAATGGGTGTAGGCTGGGATATATGAATTTATTCTGTCCTGAGCCTTTGAGACAGCTACAAATGAAGATATTTTTCTGATACTGTCACTGGAAATTGGGAGTGAGCCAACAGCTTGTTTCGTAAATCACCAGAGCTCTTGGATGGTGGTTATTCATGTGTCACTTTGTGTTGGTAAAGGGAAAACTGTGGCCAAAAAAGGAGGTGGCTTTTTCTGTTTCTTGATCATTTAGCCTTTCATCCTACACATAAAGTGGTAGTGGTAGGTCATGCAGTGGTCCAGACCTTTTTTGTCTTGAATGTCATACAAGGTATTCAGTTGCCCTTTGAATTTTTGTTTGTAATTTGTTTTCTCTGTGTGGCTTCAATTTGGTTTTGGTGTTTGTCTCGTTGGGGTTTTTTTTTGGGGGGGAGGTTGCTTGTTTGCTTGTGTTTTTTGTTTTGTTTCATTTTTGTTCCTTGTTTTTTTTAATTGACATGCAAAGACTTGGCTTTACACCAAGCCTGAGCTCATGTCTGTGTGGCTTTTCCTTTGAAACAGCAGTTCTTGTTTAGTTATCATGCATGGGATGAGGTATAAAAATGTAGGTAATTTAGGAACATATCCTAGTAATAACTGCTGAGTTCATCTTTGCCACCCTGAGCCCCAGGATTTCTGGCATTGCTGTTGAACTCTCCAAACATTTTGATTTCTCTTTTTGCTTGCCAGTGTTTTAAAAGCTGGTGTTCAGGTATGTGTGGTTTAACTGTACTATAGTTTATAACAAACATATTTGATTGGTCCTAGGCATTGTTAGCTTTATAGCTAATTCTCATCAGAGAGTTTAGTAGCATTGCCATGAGTTTAAGAACATCTCTCTTAATTATAGAAGAAGTTGGATTCCATGGGTTCCAAGAGGCGAAGAGCTACCTCGCCTTCCAGCAGCGTCAGCGGAGGAGACTTTGATGACAGCCACCACTCCACGAATATACCAGGCCCAAGCAGAAAGAGGAGGAGACTTTCCAACCTCCCAACTGTAGATCCTGTTAGTACCTTCTTACTATGCACCACTTTTTTTCTTCAGGGAACTGCATCCGTGTCTGGGAAACTCTGGGTTGTAAAATGGGCCATCATTTGTAGCACATACACAGTGGCCCTGAATCTGTTGCTGCCTTGGCTAAGCTTTGTTTAGGATCTGGTTCAGCTTTGGCTTGTTCTTGTCTCCCCAGTTGCATCTTTTTCTTTCCCATTTTCCTTTTGCTGCTTTTCTTTTTTTGCTGATGATTTTAGCAGATGGAGGGATGTTGGAGAAGGAGCTGAAATCATAATGTGCAGAAGTTGAGAGCTGTGTCTGAATAGCAAATGCTGAGAGATAAGTGGGGAATGGCACAGGTGGTGATTGCTGAAGTGTACAATGTTTCTGTTGTGCCTTTGAGCTAGCAGTCTAATTTTAAATAATTGCAGGGCAGAACAGCCCTGTCATTCTAGGTATCTAAAACTCAGAGAATTGTACTGAATTAATTTACATTTTGGGTGTTTTGCTTAGAATTAGCATTGAAAGAAAGGTCCCTCTGTTCAAAAAATAAATTAAAATTCTACAGTACCTGGCTTACCTGTCAGGTATGGTACTAATGTATGAAATGCATGAGTCTTACCTTTAGAGCAAAATCCACAAGCTGTGGATTGGCAGCTTGTCTTTCCCATTGCAAGCAGACTTTGATTTGTTACCCCCTTAAGATTTTCTGCTTTTTCATTACTATATTCTTCTTGCATTTCAGATTGCTGTATGCCATGAGCTGTACAACACCATCAGAGATTACAAAGATGAACAGGGCAGGCTCCTTTGTGAGCTTTTCATTAGGGCACCGAAGCGAAGGTAAGACCATGGTTAAGCCTTGAACCTGGGATTTAATCAGGGAGTAAGTGCATACTGAGGAATCTTTCAGCATTAATAGCTGTGAAAAACTGAAGTTAAATTTGTCACAGTTTCTCACCAGTGTGTGTATTTGATGTAATTTTTCAATGGGGCATGCTGACCCTGGTGCCCTTTTTCAGTCAAAAAAGGGTACGTGGAATTTAAAATATTTCTTGTGACATCTGCCTAAAACACGTGTGCTTTTGACTAGAATATTCCATGTAAGTGGTGGAATGCAATACTAAGGGCATATTTTGGGAAGATTAATAGAAGTGGCCCTTGAAAATGTAGGAAATAAAGAAGCTGAATTTTATTTTATACTCAGAAAATTGAGGATGATAACAGCATATATAATAAAGTAAGCCTACCACTTACTTTATTAAGTGTCCACATCTTTCAGCTGTAACAAAAACATACTGTAACTTTCTTTGTTTTACTTAGTTATAGACGTGTACAAACTTGAGTGCTGTGGTTTTGGTTTCACTACTGGGAATATAATGGGGTTTTTTTTTGTCTTTGCAACAGAAATCAGCCAGACTATTATGAAGTGGTTTCTCAGCCAATTGATTTAATGAAAATCCAACAAAAGCTGAAGATGGAGGAATATGACGATGTGAATGTGCTGACTGCTGATTTTCAGCTTCTCTTTAACAATGCAAAGGCTTACTATAAGGTGAGGAAAATACATATAGAGGCTCAAGTTGGTTGTAAAAGTGGTAGAGGTATTTTCAAATCCTTCCTTGGTTTGGCAGGAAGCTTTTCAGTTAACTTTTATGACTGCTAAGACAGCAGAACACATTGCAGTTCTTGGCATATGTTTCTGTAAGGTTGACTGTATTTTTGTAATATGTGCTACTATAACAATTTTTCTGTGGAAAGTAGCATTTAAAATACCATGGGGGTGATCTTCGTGTAGTTTTCCAAGAGAAATCGCAAGTAAAAATAGAGATATAAACTGAAAAAAATACTTTTCTATCAAAGCCTTTCAATTTCACAAGACATTCTGTATAACCTTTTGAAATAGAAAAATGTAATTTTTTCCCCAAAGAAAGAGTGTAAAAATAACAGTGAGCATACAGGAGGAATGTTGAATTTTTCTCTAGGCTACTAACCAATATGAAAAAAAGGGACAATGACTATCATAGTCAGTGATGATAGGTTGTGAGTGTACATAATGATGTATTTAATGAGAAATGCAACCTTGAAGTCCATTTCCCCAGAATAGATGTGTGTTTTATTTTGGATGTTAATGTTTTTTATTGCAGTTGTCATGAGTAAGTGGAAAAAAATGGATTAATATGGTTTAATAGAAGGCTATGTTAAATACATAGGGTAGTGAAATTGTACGTAGTGACTGAGATGATGCCTCAGTTTTGCCTACCTCAAAATTATGCCTGTCTCATAAAATCTTGCTTACAGAATGGACATAGGTAGCTGTCATTCAGGGATGAAGGAACATTGACATCCCCAGAGAAATATGGATTTGTGAGTTGGAGATGTGGCACCCAAACATAGCTGCTTCTTTCTTCATCTTTTATCTTACTGGTGCAGATCCACTGACACATATAAAGCAGGAATGGCTGATTCTTGGTCGAGGTCTTTATCTTTAGCCAATGTACTTTATTGACAGTGCTAGATTAGAATGGACTTGTAGTTTTTTTCTGTTTTGGTTTCAAGTGTTACACTTCTTCGCATTTGCATTAATACAGAAGGAAGCAGACAGTGGAGCAGAATACACTTTAAATCTGTTCCTCATAATAAACACCTGGGCTAATGTTGAGAATATTTAAGCCTAAAACAGCAAGTTTAAGAATAGTTCTCATGTTGGTTTCTCATTTGTCTCACAAGCTGTCAAAAGTTGAGTGAAGAACATAATAAGCAGTATTAAGGTGGCATATCTGTAGGAATACCTGAAATAGAGATTAAGTGACAGAGGAAAGGGAGGAAAATTATGTGAGAGTGGAGAAGAAATCTTTTTTCTGTTTAATGTTCTTAAGTAGAAATTATAATCAGCAGGTGCTTGTCTGCCACTACCAACTCTGTATATTCAAAGCTTAATTTGTGAACTGATTCTTCTAGCTCTTCCAAAAAACACACCTAGCTGTGTACCCAGGTGGTAGCATTGTTAAGTTCTTAGGAATTTCACAGTTAATGCTGAGTGTAAATCATTGGAGTGCTTTCAAAGCTATCAGCAAACTTATTTGCATTCTTCCTCTGTAGAAACCAATTTTCAGGTGCCACACAATGGCAGCAGCATTGACTTAAATCACATTTCCAGCATACTTAGATTTAGGCTATTTTAAGTATCAGTAGTGTTATGCTGCAACAAAACCTAATTATTTCTCCAGATTCATCTAATAGGCTGTTAAACCATGGCAGCCAAGTAATATTATTGGAAAGTTTTCTGAAAGACTCAGGTGCTTTGGGTAACAGAAGTTATATTTTCTAGTGCTTATTGCAATTCTTAACATGTCTGTTGAAGAATGACTGAATCAGGAATTTCACGTTTTCTATTATTTGTTTAATGTGTTTAATACCTTTCAACTAATAATTTATAAATTTCCTTGAGGTAACAAACTGAGTTTTGAGTAGAATGTTTGATTTGGTTTTGCAGCCTGATTCTCCTGAATATAAAGCTGCCTGCAAATTATGGGAGTTGTATTTGCGCACAAAAAATGAATTTGTTCAAAAAGGTGATGCTGAGGAGGAAGATGAAGATGAGGAAGGACATGACAATCAAGGCACAAATTCTGAATTAGTAAGTGTGGGCATGACAGCTGCAGCTGAAGGAAGCTGTGGCTGGAGATTGGCCTGTGTATGTGAAAAAGGATTAAATCTTTTCTTAGTTAAATTATGCCCCAAAAGGTATTTCTTACACAAGTTTATATACAAAGCAAGTCATCCTGCTACCATTGGTTAATCATTTCACAGCACTGTCTGTGCATTTCACTTTTGCCAAGGAAAAAAATTGAGGAGGTTTTCTGATATGGATAAAATATGGTTCTGGTTTAGCTGCAAGTAGCATGATGCATGGTTGGTGTTGTGCCAACACTGAGGTTTGATCCAAGCAAGCTTCATGTCTAATGACATGGTTTTCCTGTGTGTGTCCCTTTCAGTTACTGCAGCTGTTCCTGGAGTGTTTCATAAACCAGATAAAATGATATGAAGTTTGGGCTTGTCTGGTTTTTTTGGTGTTGGAATGCATATTTTGATATATTTTAATGTTGACAACCAAGTCTGTTCTGACAACATGTGATGCCTGTCTGACAGTCAGCAGTGTAAATGTGAAATTAAAGTTTTCTTGTGCTTTACAGAAATGCATAAACGATTTTCAAAAGTTGCATCTGTGTTTGATAGCTGATCTTTTTCTGTCTTTGAAAATTGAACTCATATATCTCAGTGCAACATGAAGCACTTCACTATGGCTGCTACTAAGCTTGTGATTTCATGTCTTGCATTAGTCATCTCCAGGTTACCTGAAGGAAATCCTTGAACAGCTTCTTGAAGCTGTAGCTGTTGCCACGAATCCATCAGGACGCCTCATAAGTGAACTGTTTCAGAAACTTCCTTCCAAAGTGGTAGGTACATTAATTATACTGATTGTGTTTGAAGTATGGATATTTATGTAACTGATGTTGCACACTATGATGGGCACACTCAGCATGCAGTTCTTTATTACTGTCTTATCAATGACAAACTCCAGCTGTTTTTAGAGCTTTTCTCCCTTCTTTGCTTCTTGTTCCCAGCCCTTGGGGATGGGATTTGGGCTTGCCCTGTTCTGTCAGTCTAGTTAATGAGGACTTTTTGGTGCAGAATTTTTAATGTTTTTAAATATATTTGGTTTTCCTGTTTTGTTTTAGGGTTTGATGTAACAAGATTAACCAGCAAAATAAATACTCTGAAAGACTATCGCCATGTATTTGTTTTTCAGGCAGAACTGTTCTTTTATGTCAGTTTATTTGAATTGTATTTCTTTGTATCTGTCTCATGATAATGGCTTGCCAAAATTGAGACCTAGTGCTATGTTTAGGAAGCTTACACAGTTTTTACCTGCAGATCCTCATGCTCATTCTATGTTAGAGCAATAGCTTTGTGACTACTTACAGTAATATATAACTTTTTCTTGTTTGTTTCCCAGCAATATCCAGATTATTATGCAATAATAAAGGAGCCCATAGATCTTAAAACTATTGCCCAAAGGATACAGGTACAGTATGAGCATGTTAATGTGTCAGAGTATAGACTTGTTTAACAGTAAGCATTCTAAAATTGTTAGAAACCAAAGTTTATTATGGCAGGAAAGGCAGTGTGGTTTTCTGCTCTTTAAAAATCTGAACACTGTGGTGATTTAATGTTCTGTCCTGGTCAAAGCTGCAGAAGTAGCTGAAGATCAAGCATCATGAACTGTTGTGTGCTGGCATTGAGCCTGAATATATTGAATTCCTTGGTGTTTAATGGCTTAAAGCAGCTACTGAGCAAGTCCTGCTGATGTAAAATTCGCAGTCCTGTGGCTTGGTTGTGTGTTATCATCACCTACTTTTGTTCCAGCTCTATAAATAGGTGTTTTGTACTGATGCATTTTTCATCTTCTCCAGTAATTTGAAATATTGTTCTGTAATTCTAGCATTTTGTATAATAGTGGGGGATAGCTCACAGACTAACTGAACTGGAGAACAAAAGTAAAATAGCACTTTGTCAGAACCCTTCAAAGTTAAAATCTAACATTAATTATTTTTTCAGTCTTTTATGTAGTAAGGGTATAAGGACTTAGCACTTCTGTTCATTACTTTCTTCTTTGATTATCTCTTCCAGATACTTCTCTGTTCTTTTATAATTATGTGCTTGTGTTTCTATAAATGTTCCTTTTACTTTGTATGAATTCCCTTCACTTTGCACTATTGACTTAGTTTTCATGCTCTCTGAAGGTTGCCACTTTAACCAGTTCTATTTTTTGTCTTGTAGAATGGAACTTACAAAAGCATTCATGCAATGGCCAAGGATATAGATCTTCTGGCAAAGAATGCCAAAACCTACAATGAGCCTGGATCACAAGTATTCAAGGTTAGTTTCAGTTGCTGATAATTTGATTTGAGTTCAGATTTTCTTTACTGCTTTCTGTGCTGATTTATCTTTAAATAATTGCTTAGCACAAGGTTCTAAAGAGTTTGTGTTCATTTTTGGAAAAAAATAACTATTAGTGATGGTTCCTTTTTTCTTTTTAATATCACTTCTAATATAATTGGAGTGTATATAATTGAGGTATATGATTTTTTTCCACTTAAGATTTATCTTGGGATGAGTTACATGGCTTTGGAGGAATGGAGGTTATCTGTGCTAGTGGTTGAAGTTAAATTGAATGAAACTACAAGCTCAAGTGTTAAGAGGTAGTACTCAGCTGCTACTTCTTTCCAGGCTGTGAGAGCTGTTTTTGGTTTTCATCATAAACATGAAAACTGGAGTCATGCCTTCTTTGAGAAGTTTGTGAAGATCCTCTACTTTTTAGCCACATTTTTGTAACATAATTGTTTTTTCTATTTTTTTTGTACTTAGCTCACCAGCATTTTGGGTACCAGTTATCCCATTGCTGTTTCCTTGCACTCTGGAACTATGAGAATTTAAGTGGCAAGATTACTCTTTTGTGTGCTTGGTTTTTAAGAGCTTTGTACTGAGAGCCCTTGTATGTGTATAATACAATTGTGTAAGTGGTTCTTGGACTTTGCTGATTCCACTTCTGTTTAATTTGGTTTCAGTTCCTGGTGACACTGGTGATGCTTGTAGCTTCCTTCAAAACTTGTAATCTCTATTTTGTGAGCTGTTACTCTGACTGTCAGTCCATGGGTGTAGAATGAGAGCAAGCATTGTCAGCTTGGTAACAGTAGTAATTTCCCAATTGCAAAGGCACAGAGGTTCCTTTGCCTGTTTAGTTCCAAATTGTAGATCTAGGGTTTTTTTTAAGGTTGTGGCAAAAAGTGGTGCTATGATGGTGCTAAATGCAGCTTTCTGTTCAGTTTTTACAGGGTGGGTGTATTTCAGGCAGGCTCTATTCTGTGCTTTGTTTCTCATTCCAAATTCTTTTGTATTATTTTGTGAAGTGACCCCCTTCACTTTTGTTTTAGATTTTTAGATAGATGGACATACCTGACTATAAAATCCTTCACTTTCAACATTAAACAAAAAAATTCTTTTAATTGACAGGATGCAAATGCGATTAAAAAAATATTTAATATGAAAAGGGCTGAAATTGAACACAGTGAATTGGCCAAGTCAAGTCTCCGAATCAGGTACTGCAAATAGTCTTCTTATAATCCCATGTAAAAATATGTATAGACATTCCCTTAATTTTCCTGTGGAGAATACAGTGGGAAATAATTGTTTGAACATTTTGTTTATTGTTGTTTTAAAAGTTATAAATAATTAAATGGTGTTTGGAAGGAGCTTTTTATTGAAATACTAATGTGATTAAATATTTTTGTGTTGTACTTTATTATGGAAAACAGTGTCATTGGATCTTTTATAACTATGGCAAACTTCTGCCACACATGTTTAGAAGTTAATAACAGAAACAGAATAGAGAGGAACGAGGTGCTTTGTTATGCTTTGCTTCATGAAAAATGCTGGGTATTCTTGTATCTTGTTAGGAGCTGAGACATGAGAGCTCAGAGTTAATTAGGTAGGGGCAGAAACATAGGAACAAGACCTAAGCAAAACATGATTAGATGGAAGTCCACATTATATAAACTCTTGTTTGAAAACCAGTTTCTAGAAGCACAGGATGCTAAAGATCTGGACTGATTAATCAGCATAGATTTGGTCTTGAACAGGCAGGTATAAAACACTGTTGATAGCTCCATTTGTTTCACAGAATCATTTTATTTAGGAAACAGCATTTTCTTCTTGTGAAAATACATAGTGTGCAAAGAATTGATGCTGTCATTTTAAGCGTTTTTTAGCTGAAATTCAATTAGGTTTCTTGTATAGATTTTACTTATGAGTAATATTCATAATTAGGCTTAGGCATTACCTGCTTTTGTGAGCTGTGTCATTTATTTAAAAAAAAAATAAGATAAAGCAACATCTTGCAAAGCATTCAAGGAGTAAGCAAGGTCTTTACGAGGTGGACTCTATGTATTTGAGCTGTTTACCGGTGATCGATGCTGGAAAATATCTGCTGCCATTTTCTGCAAAGGTTTGAATGGTACAACTGCTACAGTAGCACTCCCTTGCTTTACTGAAAGGATGTTTAAATATTTGTATTGTCTTAGAAATGTGTAGGTGGTGTCAGTATTAAAAGTATTGCCTGGAATTGTTATGCATGAAAGAAATGGAAGTTACCTGATGGATTTCTACTATTTGGTGCTTCGAGATGTTCATCTCTGTAGTGTTTTTTCTGGTTCATTTATTCAGTGTTAGCATGTTTCCCATGCTTGGCTGAATCATTGTTGGAGCATATAAAAATATAAAACCAGAAACACTATTAGGGAGAAATTCCTGACACACAGTTTAATAAATTTTCTTCTTAAAATTGTGTGTAGTACCAGTAAACCTGGATTCTACAGACACTGAATGGGCATATGTGTTTCCTTTGCAGTACCTAGAAATACATATAGGCATAGAGGTTTTCTATTTAAATTATTATTTTAAATTATTATTTTATTTTATTTTTCTGACTGTTGGCCATTGATGAAGCTCAAGATGTCACACGTGCGTCACATTTAATTTTCAGACTTTATTTTTGTTTTTCTTCAAAATAAAGCTGTTTGCATAAGAAGGGATGACAGATAAATCACACTGATATTTGTTAGCTGAATTCCTCTCTTGCACTGCCAACCTGTTTCCACTTCTCAGCGACCTTATCCTAGATGTTCTCTTATGTACTGTGTTCTTAATAGACCTGCAAATCCTGAAATAAGCTGAATGTCAGAATAACTGACAGCACCCTTCTTTGTTTCTCTAATTTGAAAAAAAAAATTAAAATTGTAATGCCTGAAGCAGGCTACAATAGTATTGGGCTAAATGTAAAAAAAATTGTGGCTAGATAAAAGTATCATGAAAACCAAACTTTCCAGCTGCTGTTCTGCATTTTACTGGATGCTTTTTTAGCAAACAGTTTATCTCTTTTTTTGCTTCTTTCTGCTGAATCTGCATCACAGAATCATTATTTTTTTAAATCTAAATTCTTAACTGCTTAGTTGTCTGAAAGGGGGATTGCCTTTACCTATTACTGATTTTGGTAAAATACCCCCATAAGTTCATTTAAAGTTAATTTACTACATTTTTCATCTCGTTTTCTTTGTCATTGATGGATCAGCCTCAAATTAGTCATAATTCTACTAACATAAGGTCTGCAGACATATTGCCTCTGTGTCAAAAATCATGCTTTTCTGTTGCACAATTCAGTGTATCCTTTGTCATATTAAATTTCTCCACGTTGGTGGATTTAACTGTCCTCCCTTAAATATAGTGGCAAAATAAAATTGCTTGACAATACACACTGTCAAACAACTTGACAGTGATTTTGTTAAGTATTGATAAAAGAAGATTGGATCTGTATTATTCACTGTATCTGGATGCTAAGGAACGTGTTGTTGGCTGCTTTCACTGCTATTGTAGGCTGAGCTGTGTGTATAGCTATTAACCCTCAATCTTCCTGTGACTTTATAAACAAAATCAGTGTTAATGCTGGGGCACTAGATGTATCTTAGTATTACTTTTAGCTTTAAAACATTTTATGTCTGTCTCTGAACCTTTTGGCTGATCTATCAAAGCAAATTCTGTAAGAAGCTTTATCCTTGCTGCGCCTTTTCTTGGGTCTAAGGTGGGCCTCTTTTTTTCCCCTTTCCTTGGCTTGTCTCTTCTGCCTTAAGGACTCCATCAAATTTGACTGCTTCCAAGCTCACAGGTCCTTCCTCACAGGGTAAAGGCAGTGTTGGTGATGAGAGAAATTCTTCTAACAAATATTACCGGTAAGTAAATCGTGCACTTGGAAGAAAGGCTGGGTCCTCATCATGTGGAGATACTAAAATTTGGGTGGGTTTTTTTCCTGTTGTTTTTTTTGTTTGTTTTTTTCTAAGTTGAGAATGTTCTGCATTATTGACTCAAATACTTTAGAGATTCAAATATATTTCAGTCAAATATCTAATAAGAATGATTAGAGAGTTACTTTGTCATAATTACTCTTCCATGTTTGAGTTTATATGTAACATTTCAAAACACCTGTCATGAAACACTCTGTATGCAATTATTTCCTTAGAAATGTTAAGCTTCATTATAAAATAAAACAGATGAAAAAAAACATGTAAATGTGCAGTAAACATAGGACTAAGTAATTAGAAGATGGATGGTGGAAACCAATGAAGCCTCTAGAAAGAAAGTATTACATTTGGGATGTGTTGATGGCAAAGTTGCTGAGAATGCTGGGCTACTGGAGGCTTTCTGGTTTGTTCTTTCATTCATCAGATGGGAATTTTGGTACTTAGCAGTGATGTTATGTGTACAGTCTTTGGGTCTTGACACAGTACAACTCTTGGCTAATTTCCTGTGTGTATGCTCTGCAGCCATGGTTTCAGACAGCAGCTGCAAAGGTTTTCATGGGACTGAGCATTTTTATACAGAGTTGGTGTCGTTTTAAGCCAACCCATCTGCTTTTTCCTAGTTTTCACTTTGCTCCCACAGGGCAAAGCTGAGTCTGTTGCTGGAGGTGCCTAAAGAGCTGACCTAGTAAAAAAGCAGAGATTGTCAGGCATAGCCCACAGCATAGCTATGAAATACTGTGCCTCAGGTTTGGGATAGAAGGGGGGAAGAGAGGGATGCTGAAGAAGTCTTTGTGAAGTCAGTCAGTGGGGATGCTGATTCAACCCACCTAGAAAGCAGAGGAAGCTGCTTCATATACAGGCCTGCTGTGTGCTCAGAATACCTAGGGTGGGGTTGAAGGAATGGAAGAAGATTTGATTATATATCATTTACAGTGTGCTGAATTACTTCATGTAGACAAATGCAGATAAAACAGTATCAAATAACAAACATTGTTTAAATTGGGAGAGACTTGTTATCCCACTTCTCCTCCAATAATTGAAATATTTAGGTATTCAAAATACTACAGAAGATAGCTAGTGTGAGCATTAGCTTTCTGGTTGTATGTCTGGTTTTACAGTTTGATGGACAGACTGAAAATAGAGGCAGACACATGGGTTGTTAACACTTTCTCTTGTTAACATAACAGCAGCTTTTTTTTGCATAGTCATGTGTATTCCTGTTAATGTAGGCAACTGTCAAGAGCTTCACAGGTTTACTTACACACTTTTTTTTTAATTTTGTGTGGTTTTCTTTTTTAATTTTTCCCTTTTCTAGTAACAAAAGATCGGCCCAAGGCGATCGTTTATCAGCAATAACCATGGCATTGCAATATGGATCAGAAAGTGATGAGGATGCAGCTTTGGCTGGTAGGAACTGAAATGCAGTTTCTCTCTTTATTTTCTTTATTTAAAATGTTTGGGCTAAGCAAAGCTGTAGAGCTCCAGATTCATCAAAATATCTTTATTTTAAAATACATAATTGCAGTGTTTCAAACTCAGTGTGTAATTCTGTTAAATCCAATCCCTGTATATTTATAAATACACAGCTGGTAAGACAGGTTAAGCCAAACTTCCTTCAATGTTTTGAATTGAGTGTGTGTTTCCAGGTATGCTCATCCAAGTGTTAGGAAATTGTTGCTTATTTTTATTCACTTGGATATGAAATAAGAGACCCTGGAGAAGGCATTGGGTGTTCCTTGCAGTAGAGGAGATTTATTGTGCTGCAATTGTTTGGGGGAAATCTCGCTCACAGTTGCTTGTTCTCTTTTGCTCTCTTGTGCCATTGGGTATCCTGGGTACCTGCCAGGTTTTATTTTTTTAGGGTTAAGATAACGTGTCTGAGGTTAAAGGATAGATAAATGTTAGAGTTTTTTTTTTAAATACCTGATCTAGCTTAGCAGTCATGAAATCTTGCATGAATGTTTACATTAAGACAAAAGCACATGTGAAAGCCTTCAGACAGCAGCCATAGGTTCATGAGAAGCATGCTGTAGTGTTATACTAAATCATATATGCTGTAATATATGCACTATATCAAATGTATTGGTCATAAATTGTTACAGGTTGTCTTTTAAGTTAACCTGTCTTGATAGTTACATTCTCAGTGATTTCCCTGCATTCACCTCAGAGCAGATTTCCAAAATGTTTTTGTATGTATCCTCATATCCTGTTCTATTTTTTGTTTATCAAATTTCTGCATTGATGTGAAATGATGCATCTCTTCAATATCTATTTTTGGAGCATTACTTTCACACCTGATCATTGAGTTACACTCCACAAGTTGGGTTTTTTTCAGTGAATGGATATGCTGTAGATTTTTTTTGATTGTTTTGCATCTTGGTGCAAGCAAAAGCATTTTCATTCCTGGTTAGCCCAGTGTTCAGTAATTGTTTCAGAGCAGCAGCTTTCTGGGAGCTATGAGGAGTATTTATTATCTTGGTTCAGTGTGATTGTTAGCTGCTATTTTTGACAAATTGTAATTCTGTAAAAAGGAATAGCCTTTCAAGTCTTGGTGTGATGATGATGATGAAATTCTTGATGTGATGCTAAAGCACTTAGAGCCTTCTGTATGCATATGAAAGTTTTTGCTTCCTGGTTTATTGTGTTCACCTAAGAGGCACTATCAATATTTTTGGCAGACCTCTGTCACCCTTAAGATTTTCTGTCCCTCTAACATACTGCTTGGACATCTAAGCTTAGAGTTTCCAGATGAAAAGGACTTTCATTTAAACCAAGTGGTCTTTTTATTAGTTGCTGTGATATCTCATCTATTCCTTCCTCTAACATTCATTAAAATAAATGGGAACTAGGCTGCACAACTGAACACTAAGAGAACTTTCTCCTCAATGCAGAGAACTAAATATGAGCTGCTTTGATTGTAGCAGTTGCCTAAGCAATGCACAGTATCTGTTTCCAACTTGGAGTTTATCCTCACAGTTCCAGAGGGTGTCATGGTGTGATGGAGCTTGTAGAAGCTTTTCAGCTCAAATGTAGCAGGGGAACAGCAGCCTCCTCCCTTGCTCCTCATTTTAAGTCTATCTAGGCTTAGATAGTCATTATGTAAATAGGGATTTAATTTTTTAAACAAAGCTATTTTATGTTTTATTATTTAATTTTGAAAGGTTTTCAGGCTGAATGCTGCTTTTGGTATCTTTATTTAGAGCATTCATTGTTGTGTAGGGGCTGTGGTATCACAAAGTTTAAATCAAATCACTAACCCAGTAAAGACTAATTTTCTTCCATATACATTCAAATACTCTTCTCTCTTTGCTCTTTTTCTACCTCATTGTTGTGTGAGAGTGCATGTATATGATATATGCATTTTTATCTGAGAATAAAGCTCAGTTGCAGCTATAAATTAGATGGCTTCCTCCTTTTGCAGTGAAGTCAATTTAATATCACTGCATTTTGAAGTTGTCCCTTCATTAGGAAATAGTCACTGTGGTATGGAATGAACAGCAGGAAAGAAATTTTGTTTGAGATTGCTGAATGGCATATTTTGTGATTATGGTTCACAGTGGGTTTTTTCCTCCTATGTCTGCTGACTGTAGCTGTGGTAGTGGCTGCATGAAAGGGGAATAACTGACTTGCTCTCCAGTGCCAGCAAGTGCCTGGTGGGGAAATGGAACCTGGTGCTACTGCATATTGAAGAATGTACAGTTTTGCATTAGGTTCTTTGTTTCATAGCAAAATACAAGTTTTTCTGTCTCCTGATCTGAATAATACATTCTCAGGTCTTAAGACAACAGCTTTCATATTAGGAGAACATTTAGCATTTTCTGAATATGTAATACTTGACACATTGCTTCTAAAGACTCTTCACATAAAGAAAAATTTTATAGCCATATTACACTGTTATGTAATGACTTTCCTTTTAGTACCTGTTTAATTTACTTAGATGTTTATTTTAGGGAATAAGAAAAAGAAGTAACAAAAGAAGTATGTTTCTTACCTAGGGTACTGAACAGCTTTGTTGTTGTCTGACACATGTCAGAGAAGAGCAATATACATGACCAGTTTCTTATTTTTCTCTTGCATAAAGACAAGGTCTTCTCCTTTTTCTGTTCTGTTTCTTACTTTTTGATGGAGCACTGAAACTGAACTGTTTGAGTAAACAAAACCAGACAGTATTTTGCTGCATAATCTATTTTGGAAACTTACCTGCTAGCGTTTTTTTAACTGTTAGCATTTATCTCCATGTTCAGGTTGGCATGTGAGGTGCAAGAGAACACAGTGCTACCTCCAGTCTTGTTTTACCTGAGTCATTCTGCCCAGCTCCTACATTGCTGGCTGTGTAATAGTTGCTAGGTCATTAAATGATGCTGACTGGCATACAGATGCATAATTAGGATAATTTTGAGTGTCTTCCCTGAATCACTAATGAGCATCCTCGTTATGTGTTTGCACATCTACTGAGATCCACTTGTGCTTTAGTTTGCATCTAAGGTGTCTGCTAAATCCCCATATGTCATGCACTCACAGAGCTCTGCAGTGCCAGGCTGCAGAGGGAAAATGATGGCACTATGTTGTTATTCAGTCAGAGTGCCCCTGACTTTGTCATCATTTCAGTATGTCTTTACTGAACTTGGATAAAAAGCTTGAAACACTGCCAGCCTCCACTGAGCAAAGTGAAAATGCCAGCTGGAAACTTGGCATGAGTGTTAGAGAACTGTCTTCTGTGTAACTGAATTACCCAGTGTGACAACTGCCAAGACTTCCTTCAAACTTTAACTCATGAGAGGGGGGCGAAAGGGTGAATAATTTAACTCTAGGATGTGTGAAACCACATAGACTTTTTTGTTATGCCTGTCTGCAATGTACAAACTACACAGCTTATGTTACTGAGAATCATGGGAGGGTTGGCCATTTATTGCTTCTCATCCTGTATTTCCACTACCAGTGTTTTTTTGTGCCTGTTGTGTTTCTGTTTCTCATGTGATGTTTCTCCTAATTTTATCTGCAATAGATGTTAGTTCTGCACAGAATTTCTTTCATTCTAATCCTAAAGGGCAATGTATGCTTCATAGAGATAACTAGAAAGGTTTGCTATAAAATATGTAAAGCTTTATTATTAATTCTTTAAACTCATTTTGTAATAATTCTGAAATATTAATTTCTCCATCATTTTTCTGAGTATATTAGAAGTACACCTTTGAACTTTAGTGTCAGTTTTTTCTACTAAACTTCAAATTTTTAAATTATCTATAGTCATATAGTCTAATGGATTATAAAAGCTTTGGAGTTACCTTTTTGAGGTATATGCAAATATTCATTTTTAATTTGGTCATTTTTATTAACTGGCTCAAGACCTTTGAAAATCAGAGACACAGTTTGTCAATTTGTATTCTTCTAGTGAGCTCTTGTCAGCTAGCAGAATGGCAGGAGTCCATTATTCAAATGTATCTGGCACAAATACTATTATTAATGGGTTGATGGATAAGTAAGGATGTAACTGTTGTATACATAGCATGTCACAGAATAGTCCTGTTCTGTAGTCTTAGATCTGAACACTTCTCAACACTTCTAGGTGACAAGGGTGTACTAATAATGACAGAACTGGTCTCATGTGATAAGAGAGTTTGCAGTACTTAGAAAAAGTGGGTTTTTTGTTAGCTTGAGGTTCATGACATATATTTGTTATGTCCTTTTCTGTGGTATGAATCTGACTGCTGGAGAGTGGCTGAACACCCTTGGTTGAGGAGGGACTGCCTTTACTTTTGGTTTAGATCTTTATCCATTTGAAAAGTCAACCAGAAAACCCACTCCAAGTTATCCTGCTGATTTTCTCATTTTTCCTTTTTCTTTGTGCAGCTGCTGCTCGTTATGAAGAGGGAGAATCTGAAGCTGAGAGCATTACTTCCTTCATGGACACTTCTAATCCTCTTTATCAGCTTTATGACACAGTCAGAAGTTGCCGAAATAATCAGGGCCAGCTCATATCTGAACCCTTTTTCCACTTGCCCTCCAAGAAAAAATATCCTGATTATTATCAGCAAATTAAAACACCTATTTCATTGCAGCAGATCAGGTAAGAAAACAATGCAAACTAATCTGGTTAGTTATTTAAGGGCTTATTTCCAGAATCCTATCTTGTGGTCAGGTTGTTGATACTTAATGCAGTGTATGCCATCTTTCCTCTACATTTGGTTGGTTCTGTTTTCAACTCAGTGTGCAGCAGGCTTTTGATCATCTTTTATAGATGGCTCCTGTTTGGTTTATTTTTATAGAGTTTATTTGTAATGTGCCTGAAAGGTTGCCATATCAGTAACTGTCAAGGCTAGGTGGGCAGCAGAGATGAAAGCTTCTGCAGAACCCCTCATTTTTTTTCTTCCTTTCAGCCTCGTGGCTTGGTTATCTCTTACTGCCTTGTTTTTTAAACAAATAATCTTGATGTGAATTGCAGGAAGATAAGTTGCAATTACATTCCTTTTGTCTAGGTCACAGTAACTGTGGAGAATAATTATTTTAATTCATGATGTAGCTAGTCTGGACTGAAGTAGGAAAGCAGAACACCATTTATAAATCTGTGAGCCATGAATCACTCATCAACAGGCAGAGCACAGCTGTTGGATTAAAAACCTGAGTAAAAAGAAATGAGCAATAGCTTTCTTTAGCAGTCAAAGATAAGATAATATGTTTGGATATCTCAGGGTCCTGAGTGCATTAATAGGCCCTTATGGCACTGACCAGTCTTGGGTGACCCTGGCCTCCTGCTCAGTGGCCCCTGGGGATTCAGTCCCTGCCTGAGCTACACTGCAGGAGAGTTTGTTCCTCCAGCTTCAGTGAGTGAAGGCTGGGCCCTAACTCTTCATGTGTTTATAGTCCACTTTTATACATAGGTCTGTAAATTTTAGTTCTAGCATAGTATCATCTGCTGCACATGGTCTAACTGTTAAATAAGCAGTGTCTTTGTTAAATCAGAAAGTAATGAGGTAGCTTTTTCTACTTTTTGTTTTATTGTTTAACCTATCAGGGTGTGCTTTGCATGTGCTGTGGAACAAATATGGAGCTGCCATACTGATTAGTTGTCCATCAGGGGCTTTAAAACATTTTTTCTTGTGGCTTAGTACATCTGTTGGCTTGGCAAGGAAAGTGTCTTGTCTTGAATGAAGCACAAAATGTACTTGATGTGAAAAAAAAGGTGAAATTGAGAGAAATGGTTGACAGTTGTCAGGGAGTTTTTTGTCATAATGTAACAAAGAATCATATATAAACAGATATAATTGGGAGAGACCTTCCATTAAAAATATACCATGTGTTAGTTACAAGAAAAATAATTTGCCACAGGGAGCAAGCTGCATTTTTCTTTCATTACTGTGTAGGCTGCATCTGGCTGTGTGAGCAGTACGGAAATTGCATGCAAATGTATGAAGAACTGCAGAGAAAAGACATTGCCTGAGAGCTCAGAAAATAAAAAGGCACAGACGGTCTTTTTAGAAATAGTGTTTGTAGCTCACAAGATAAAGCACATTATGTGTAACTGTCCAACTGCTTTTAGCAAATTCTGAAATTCAACTGTTTTTTAAATGACCTCATAGTCTTCACTTCTTACTATACCTTAAAAGCCTTGAATTCATGTACATATGTACTTGATTGTTGTGCTTGAGGGAAAACTGGAGCTAGCATGGTTTTGCTGGCATTGCAAACAGGTCTTCAGGTATTCAAAATTGTCACTCCTTAGCAATAGAGGCTTTTTGTGGCTTTTTTTTAAATGGTGGTGGGGGTTGTTTGTGTTTTGTGTGGTATTTTTGGTTGTGGTTGGTTTTTTTTTTAGATGTACATACAGAGAGTGTATCTACTGTTCAATAGAGATGGAAAAGTCCTAGTGAACAATTAAAGGTGTTGGAGGAAAGCCTGGCTTTCCTGTCTCACATCTGTTCTGCTTTGGCATCTGGCTTCCTAGCTTATCCTGCCAGCGTGAACTGAAGTGTGGGACTGTTGCAAATTCTACAGCTAATCGTGTATTTCAGGTGTTTGTGTGTGCTAAATGCAGGAAAATCCTTCCAAAATAGTACATGATGTCTAGGTTTTGTTTTAATTAGATGTACCTGTCAGCATTATGAGCCTCAGTCACTTGAGCCTAGTGCTGATCCCAAGCTGTTCCTGGATGTGGGAGATAATTCTGCTGATGGCTTTAGTTTTCTGCAAGTTTCCTCCTGACTTCACAGAATAACAGAACAGAAGAGGTTGAACAGGGAGAACAGCTTTCAGTCCAACCCATGGCTATAGCAGGGCATCCAGAGGTGTTTGCCTGGGGCTACATCCTGTCAGGTTTTTAATATCACTGGACAGAGATTTATTTTTCTTGTGCTTAGATGAAATTTCACATTTTGGTTTATTCCCACTGTGCTTTGCCCTGTCAGGAGGCACAGCTGAGGTGACTCTGACTGCTTCTTCATTTTCTCTCACCAGCTGTTCCTACACACAGGGGTGAGACATCTGCCCCCTCAAAAGGACAAAACTCAGAGCTGTAGAGAAAGAATATCCTGTTTAAAAAGAAAGGCACGACACTGTAGAGGTTGTGACTTTCATGTCTGGCTAAAAGTGCATGGTGTGGAGGTTATTTTGCAACCTTAAAATTGCTGGTAAAAAGTTATGCTATAATGTTAAATTACTGAAGGTGGTGTTGAGAAATAATGCAGGAGAATGTGTTCAGTTGCCTAACTGGTACCCAAGTGCTGGATCCTGGCATGCTTACAAGAACTCTGTTTCTTATTAAATTTTACAACGTTAGCAAATATGATCCCTAAGGCAAGTGGGTCAGGCTTTTCTGCACCAGAGGAGGGAAGCTCTCCAGGGAATTCCCTGGCAGCAGTTCTGTCCTAAAGGACATGGAGAGCAGTGTGGGTACACAGACACTGAAATCCATATCTTGGTTGGCAGATCCTGGTGTCTTGTGCTCCAGGAAGCTGGGGTTATAGTTGGTGTTTTAAAAAGTGCATGTGTCTAGTGTAAAACACAGTTTTGTGAGATGCCTGCTATTTGAGGATTTGAAACACCTTTTTTCTTATGAATATGCATCCTTTTGGACAATGGTCTGCAATACAGGAGTCTAAACACTGCATTTCACTACATTGCCACGTGTCCAGGTTGTCCTGTAATAGTAAGATTTGTGGTGGCTATTGTTCCATTTGGATTAATTATTGATTGTTTATTATTTGAGATGAACTTAAAGGAAATGCTGTCAACTCATGATGCATATTTTGCCTTATACTTTAATGACTTCTAATAGTAAGGGAAATAATGGAGTGGAACTTACCTTGAGTTAATGGATGTTTGAATGTGTTTGAATTTTTTTTCTAGAACTTTTTTTATGCATAGTGTGTGTCTTAATAAGATGGGTCTTTTGACTGCATGGAGACAACGTCTCTCTGTCATCTTCAGTTCTTTCAGATATTCCATCAGGAAGGGCTGAGTTTTCAGCAGACATTTTAGGGAGCTGAATGCCAGTTTACTGTAATCTTTTTTAATTGCTATTCTCATTTTGATCAGATTAAATGTCATGCCACTGTCGCTTTCGGCTTAGTGGCCTTATGGAACCTTGGCCTCCCTTTTAAACTATATTCCTCTCATTTTGCAAAGGTCATTAAGTTTTACTCATATTTCTGGGTACAATTTTATCACTGTCAAGTAATTTCAGAGAAACTTCTCATGCTTTCTAGCACAGAAGTTTAGTTTTTCTTACCTTGTCGGTGACTTTCTGTAGAGCCATTGCTTTAGTTTTAGCCTCAAGTTGCAAAATAAACTCATGTCTATAAAACTCTTTTCTTCCAAGCTTGTTGAGATGGCTTTTTAAAAATTTATTGTGAAACTCAATTTGAAACTAAATCCAGAAAAGGCAAGATAATTGATTTCTGCTGAGTTTGAAGATAATTAAATCTGTTCAAAGTACTTCTGTGAATAACCTTCTTAATTAAATAGTCATCCTGTTGTTTGCTGACAGCAAGTGCATTGAAGAGGATGGTAAGGCAAGAGGTTATTTGCAGACTAGAACAGAATTACTTCTGCACCCATGTGTTTTTCATTCTTCACATGTGTGGTTGGAAATTGTCTGTCTTTCCAAACCATATGGGCTAGTCTTGATTTTTATTTTTGTTGTCAGACCTTTCAGCAGTACAACTGTGCATGTACGTTGTTTGCTTAAAATCAGGTTGTGGGTAAAGAAATGCTGATAGAGGCAAGATTTTATTTCCTGGTAAGACAGTATGGATGATAGCTCATCCTTCCTTTTTAAAACAGTTTCCTCTTCCTTTTGTCTTCCAGATCTAGGTTAAATTTTAGAGAAGTGAAATATAACTAGCTGGTTTTCTTCACTTGTGAGCCACTGAGGTCCTCACCTTCTCCATCAGCTTAAAGATTTTGTTCCTACAGGGTCATGACAGAGCAGAGACTCTGTGCACGTAGAGTGGTACACTTAAGACTGGTGGAAACTTGGTATGGTTTTTTTTCCTGATTTTTGAGGCTTCAGGGACAGACTGCTGCATTATGATGTGCATAGGTCACTGCCAAATACACTAGAGTGGGATCCTGAGGCTGTATATTTTTAGATGAAGCATGTGACAGTGGTGTTCTGGGGTCTGCATGAGCTGTGTCACTGTCTCTGGGAGGAGAGTCAAGTCACTTGGAATCTGCTGATCTGACAAGTCACCAGATTCTTTTACCTTATCATGAATTTTTACAGAACCAATTTAGAATTCTCTTTTTGTAACAAGAAAATTGTCACAGGCCGTTTATATTCCCTAGGCAACGCTGTTGCTTTGCTCCTGCTGCTTGCAGCTTGCTTTGAATTTATTCTGCTTCAAAGGATATGGCAAATTCCCCCTTTCCTCAGTGTGAAAAAATGGCACTTAAACATACAGCAGGACCAGGATTTGTACTGATCAATAAATCTGCTTTATAGTATCATGCTGACTTTTTAAAGTTCTTAACCTTTAAAGTAGTCCAGCTGGCTTGGGTACCTTTTTCTAAGACGCAGCATTAGTTTTAGACATTATTTTTGTTTGCCTTTAATCTTTTGACACTTTGAATCTATGTTATAAACATCTGTAATACTATCAGTAGACAAGAAAATCACTGCTTGTTTACACATTAAATTACCCTACTTGCCTTGAAGAATGAGAATGTTCTTAAATAACTGTTTTGAAAAAATGAAAATGCACTTTTTATCATTTTTTATAAATGTGAGCTTATTACTTAGATTTTTAAAGGATTTTTAAGCCTTTTTACTCTGTGTTTTCTTTTCTCTTAATGATGTGCTAGCTTGTGGAACACCAACAAGTGTTTGTGTGCTGATATCCTGTACTGAGTTGTCAGTACTTCAGTTGGAGTGCAAGAATCAATTACATTAATTTTACTCTATAAATTTTTCTTTCTGTACCAGAGAGTCTTCACATTTACTGGAGATGACAGGTGGCTTGTAGTGTTTGATACTAGACAGTGGCAAGAACATGGAGTAAACTCAATGTTTACATCCTCAGTATTTATGAGCCTAAGTATCATAGTGACCTAAGGCAATATAATCTTGAATTTAATAAGCATTTTATTTTGGTTTTGACTTGTTTTAATAGCAGACACATATTCCTTAACATGCAAATAATTTTTGCTGCAGTTTTACAGGGAAGAAACGGAGACTGACTTTGCCTTTTTTTCATGACAATTTGATTGCTACCCAAATTCTTGATTTTGGGCTCTCTGTCTATTTGGGGGTTTTGGCTGTTTTTTTGTTTTGTTGGTTTGTTTGGGGTTTTGTTTTTGTGGGGTTTTTTGTTTGTTTTTTGTTGTGTTTTTTTTTTTTTTTTTTTTTGGTTGGTTGGTTGGTTTGGTTTGGTTTGGTTTTTTTACTGTCCAATGGAAATCGTATTGATAACTCTTCTTCTATGACAGAGTGAGTGAAGCTGCCAGGAAAAGATGTCAGTAATCTGTTGCTTTAGTTGAAAATACTAAAAATAATCTAAAAAAAGCATAAAGGTTTGCAAGATACTGATGTGTAAAGTTTTTACAAAGGTACATGAACCTAAAATGGTTCATTTTAAAGGAGAATGGCAACAAGTTGTTTTCTGTTTTAAGATATTGGTTTTTGGCTTTTCTCAGTCACTGAGAACAATACAAGTTCTTCAGATCCAAAAGAAACTAAAAATAAATCTGTTACAGTTCAGTAAGGTGCATACAACATGCAGTTAATTGAATATTTCCTGCAAAATAAATACACAAAGTTGTTGTGATGGAAATACATGTGCACTTCTCAGTAGTTTTCAGAGCAGCTGCAGCTCTGTGCCATGTTTAATCCAAGTGTGACTTCCTTGTCCTTGGCTGACCAGTGAAGAGTCTTTAGTGCTGGTTGACCGTTGTTGCTCTTTGTTTGCTGGTTCAGCTGTGAGGTGATGTTGGCAGGGAAGGTTTGGGGCTGCTATACTTATTTTGTGGTAGTGCTGTGCTCCCTCTGGCAGGTTTACATTATGCTTGGTGCTGTAGAAACCAGCCTGGGCTTCAAGGTGGTGATCAGGTTAAAAGGTGGTGTGTAACCAGTGCATGTGACAGGCAGATGGGTCAGGAAGGAGGAGGTGTGAAGAGGACAACTGTTGTCACAAGGGTTGTGGCAAGGACAGTTGTGATAAGGGCTTCTTTTTTGCAGATCACTATTTTCTCTTTTGTTTAATGAGGGTTTGGAAAGTTTAGAAAAGTTGTCCAGAGCTTTCATCACTTGTACAAGGTAATTACAGAAAACACATGAAGTTACTGGCAAACTCAGTGTACTGACTCAGAAGAATCAGTGAAGAATGGCTTTTTTAAATGTTAGTCCTTCCCAAACTGTTTCCACATGAAGTGCTCCTCTACAGATCAACAGTCAGGTGGTTTTAAGGGCAGGCAAAAGTTGCAGGGCTTTAGCATAGGGTGTTGGGTCCTTTTGGTTCTCCCTGGGGATCAGTGGAATTGGTGTTGTGTGTGGAAGGCAGTGCTCATGGGCTGTGCAGGGCTAACCCATCGTATTGACATCATCACACCCAGCTCCTGCAGGTGACAGCTGAAGTCTCCTGGAGTAGTCTCAGCAGGCTGTGCTTCTGCCTCATCTGTGACACATCTCTGAATGTGAAATCAAGACTTTGGTCTGCACAAATTCAAGAAGGCAGCCTTCAGAACTATTAAAATAATTCTTTAAGAGGAGATATGTTTGCTTAATAGAGCTACAGCTGGAAAATGGGCTGCAATATTCAAAAAAGAAAACACCCTCTTGTAATTTGAGCTCTTTGGCTATTGATTTATCAGAGAAATGCAGGTGTTAGGGGAATGTTTCACAATGTGTAACTTGAGGAATACCAACCTGATATTCCTCTCTTTCTTCACAGAACTAAACTGAAGAACCATGAGTATGAAACTTTGGATCAGTTGGAGGCTGATCTTAATTTGATGTTTGAAAATGCCAAGCGCTACAACGTTCCCAATTCTGCCATCTATAAAAGAGTACTGAAAATGCAGCAGGTTATGCAGGTATGTGGAACAATCAACAGCATATAACTTCACACATCAATTTATTTCCCTAATGGATATTTTTCAAAAATAATTTTTAAGTAAAACTGTTTGCAGTAGTTTTTTCTTGCTAGAGAGAAGCATGGAAATGAAGAACAGTAGAGGGTAATTTTCTTCAGTACACCTGCTGCTTTCTATGATTTTTGCTATATCTTACTATGACTCTTAACCCAATTAAGTTGTGAGAGAATGGAGGATGCTAAAACACTTCAGATTTAATTAACTGTTCCAAGTATATGCTGCAGTCTCAAATGGCATTGTTTTCAAATTGATTAATCAGAAATTTTTCTGACAATTAAAAAGAATTGTACTGCTGTATTATGTTGGACAACTTGTATTGAATAAAACACTGGAAATGTTTTGGTGGTGGTTTAGTCTTAAAACCTGCAGTTGCATCTTTCTTGGTGCATCCCATCTGTTCTGATGTTTAATATCTTATTCTGGAAGTGTCCAGCAGTGGGTTTGGTTCAGGCATTTGTTCTTTTTTTCAGGCAAAGAAGAAGGAGCTCGCGAGGAGAGACGACATTGAGGATGGGGACAGTATGATTTCCTCTGCTACATCTGATACTGGAAGCTCCAAAAGGAAAAGGTGTGCATTTCTCCATGACATTGCTACAGCTTTTATTTGTTAGAGAGAATATCAAGTCATATTTTTTAGCACTCGTATAAGGATATGTAGTTCTACACTTTAAACTCATTAAGTGTTCTGATTAATTCACAACTGTTTGTTGACTTAATTTTCCTTTCTTGGTTTATTGGTTGTCAGTTTTCAACATCAGTTCAGTAAATGGCATGGAAACTGTAGTTACACTGAATTAGGTAATGTTTTCAGTGGATTTCAGGATTTTTTGTGTGTTTTACATTTTTTAGCCTAGTGTGTGGACTGTCTTCACAGGTTGTCAGCAATTATTCTTTTCTGTTACTTCTCCACTATGTTACTGTGTAGCTTGGGTAGCAGGATCAGAATACAATTGAAGTTAATGCTGTAATTGAATAAATTTTTTGGAAGTTTATAGTATTGGTCTACAAATATTTTTATTTGGTGAAGTCCCCTGGCATAAATATTTTCCTTTTCCATTATGTGAATCTATTTGAGGAGTTTTCATCATTAATGTTAGAGGGCTGCTTGCTTCTCTCTCCCTCCTGCATTTGTGCTCTTCTGTTACCACCCTGTCAGCAGCTGGCTCAGAGGGTATTTGACAGATTGAGAAACTGAATATAATAGGCTGATTATTCTGGATACTGTAATGTAAACAAATTTCACAATGATTTAAACCAGACTCTTTTAGTGAGAAATAATGATGTTTTATGGAAAGTATTCTCTAGCAGTGATAGCTTTTGTGTAATTAACAGTAGCAATGTACTGCAATAATAGCAGCTGCCAGTGTAAAACTGGAATTCAGCATCTTCCTTTTGTGTTGCTTATGACCTTCAGCTTCCTGTATTTTTGGTTCTTTGGTTTTGTGAAAGTGGCAGCAGCTGTGGGGGGAGGAAGGGATGCAGCAGAGCATCAGCAAAGATTCAACTAAGAGCAATCAAGCAAGTGCAGCAGTGCACACTCGTAAAAAATCTGCAGAGGGAAAATATTAACATGGATTTAGGAGGTGGTGCAGTTTAGGGATGCCAGGAAAAAGAAAAGCAGCAGAACTGTAAGATAGTCCACAGTAACAAATGAAGATCAGGAAGGAACTAAGTGCAAAAATTGCTACGTTTGTGATCATAAGATTCAAAGAGAACTGCTAACCTAACCAAGCTAGTCAGTGTCCTTTTAATCCCGTGTTGCTTTTGATCACCTTGCTCAGGAGAATACTGAAATGCTTCAAAGAAATAATCTGTCATGCTTTGCCATCTGAGAGCAATAAGAGATAAAATATTGCAATCATAGATAAAGGAAATCAAAATAATTTTATTAATGCCTGAACAGAAGTTAAAAAACGCTTTTGATGCTGTCAGTTCAACACTTGTTACCAGTTTCACCTGCTGAGGGATAGGAAGTAAAAAAAGATTGTAAATGCTGCTTGTAGCTGAAATGAAGCACTGAAAGGAATTCCAAACTGTTGCTGGAAAAAAAAAAACCAACTATTAAGCCAGCAAAATTCATCCATTTGGGAAAATAATAGTGACAGAGAATAAAATTGTTTGAATGTCCCCTTTTATGTATCAACTGCATATTGCCAGTCCTTTTAACATTTCTGCTTTGGTTTTGCTTTACCTACATTCATTGAATGCTGTTAAACTTGGAAGCATGCTAAAGTGTGGAAGTCAGAAGCATGTGTCTGTGCTGGCATTGCTTATCTGCTAGGGTGAACCACTAATGTTCACTTTGCAGCAGTGAAGATAACACAGAAAAAAGTTTTAAACCTGTAGAAGATACATATTTAATTTTGTCACAGGCTATGACATTTTTATTAGCTATTTTGCTGACTTCACCAAGAAGCAAGAGGTGTCTGAGGCAGGAGGCAGTGCTGGATCAGATACATTTTAAAGGCAGGAGAAAAATCTGTGATGCCGTTTGGTTCCTAGCCAGTTGTACAGTGATGTTTTGTGCATTCTGCAAATGAAGATAGTTGTCTTTACAAATAATACAGTCAAAGTGATAACTATTTGATTAAGCCTCACAGAGATTGCAGGTAGGAAGATGATTTAAAGGTGCTTTGTAGAGAGTGTTTCTGAGAGTGCCATGGTATCTGAGCTGAGGTTCTGTATGATTAACATAAGCTTCCCTCTCCCTTATCTGGTTTGCTTATGGATCATAGAGTATATGCACAGGGAGTGGAGTGCACAGCTGTGTTCCTGATAAGCTGTGGCACATGGGATGACTGTAAAGTTTACAGTGATAGCTTGTATGTTGCACACAAGAGATTTAAATTAAATATGAGAAAATACTTCTTCGCTCTGAGGGTAACACAACACTGGGATAGATTGCGCAGGGAGGTTGTGGAGTGTCCAAACCTGGAGACATTCAGGACCTGCATAGGTTATTCCTGTCAAACCAGCTCCTGGGGGATCCTGGTCTAGCAGGAGGGTTGGACTAGATGATCCTCAGAGGTGCCTTCCAACCTCTTACTATTCTGTGATTCTGTGTGCATGGCTGTTTTCTACCTGGGTTTGCAGTTTTGATGAGATTTATGGACTTGTAACTTCATTTGACTGTGGTTGACACATTTAAGCAATTCAGACTCTTCTTTCTACTACATTTTGATTTCCTTATTTTTCCTGTATTGGTACTGAAGAAGATACAGAATTACTCTGAGGTAAAGAGCTCAGGTCTTTGACAGTGTGTGTATTCAGCAGAGGTAGTTATGAAGATACTGGCTGAGGGGTTTTTCCCTCTTCAGACTGTATCTGTAGGTCTTCAGTTCTGTTCTCTATGTAGCTCCTTTTGACTGTGTTACTTTTCAGAACTATTTATTAATTTTATTATGTAGGACACTTGAGTGCAATGTGAATGAGAGAAAAATCATATGTTAATGTTGATTTCCTGTTTATTTAGCAGACTGTTGGTTATGATGCTGACACTATTTGCAAAAGGGCCTGTGTTTCTAGTAGTCTTAATGTTGAACTTCTAGTGTGTACAGGTAGTTGTGGTTGTTTTCTCATGGTAGAGGATAATGTAGTTTTGATGTTAGTGTTGGAACAGGGGAAAAGAGCCCCTAACATTTATTCTTTCCCTTTTTGTTCTTCTCCTTAACAGTAAAAAGAATATACGAAAGCAACGGATGAAGATCTTATACAATGCAGTACTGGAAGCTCGAGAACCAGGCACAGGCAGAAGGCTCTGTGATCTCTTTATGGTTAAGCCATCCAAAAAGGACTATCCAGACTATTATAAAATTATCTTGGAGCCAATGGACTTGAAAATGATCGAGCACAACATCCGCAATGATAAATACGCAGGGGAAGAAGGAATGATTGAGGACATGAAGCTCATGTTCCGAAATGCAAGGCATTATAATGAGGAAGGTTCCCAGGTACAGTTTTGGTGTATCAGTTATGTTAGGATGGTTTTAACTTTGACTGTTATTCACATTATTTTTGACAATTGTTTATTGAACTGAAACAGAAGTAAGACTTTTCTTTCTTGTTAGCCACACTTGTTCCTCCACTACAAAGAATTGTTTCCTAGCATATTTTAAGAAAATAAGCTAGTTTCTGAATTCTCATTATTCATCCTCATTTAATCACATGAAGATAGTTACATGGTTACAGTCATCACCATGTGATTTGGAGCTCAGAACCTCTGAGAAAGGGATGCCTTAATTGGAAAGGAACCAGCTTTGTTTTCATGGAAGTGTAGAGTGTGGGAGGTCAAACTAAAAAACCTGGCTTGCTTTGTCTAGCAAACAGAGTCTGAAAGGAATATCTTTATCACTTACAAATATACTGTAGGACATTTCTATATTGTGATGTGTCTCAGCCAGCAAGCATGATGTCACAACATCATGAAGAGTTGGTGGCAAGAAACCTCAAGCTCTTTCTGAAGAGGAATTTGGTCAGCTACTGTGCAGGACTTTATGATGAGGTTGCATTCAGTGGGGTTGAATTTGAAGTACCAGGAGGACTGTTTCAGTCCTGTGTACCTTGATGGAATCTCAATAATTCAAGAGATAATTAATTGCTCAGCAGAATAATTTGATGAGGACTTTGCATAAAACAACTGCCCTTGCCATTTTGTAGTCTTAAAACTAGAAATGCAGTGAAGCTGGATAATTTATTCAAGTTTTTTTCTCTCCCTGGTGTTCAACGGTTCTGCTCACCTGTATAAGTCTATTGAACGTGTACATCTGAGAAATAAGCCCTTCTTTTTAATTGAGTATTTGATTTTGCATTCAGCTTTTTCAAAATAACATTTAAATGTTTCTTGGGGGCTAGTTCTAAACTAGTCAAAACACAGTAAACCTTGGTTTGTTTTTTGATTACTTTACTGATTAATAGGTATACAATGATGCCCATATGCTGGAAAAGATCCTTAAAGAAAAAAGGAAAGAACTGGGACCCCTAGCTGAAGATGATGATGTTGCATCCCCTAAACTAAAGCTAAGTAAGGCAACCTCATACATTGCTGTGCCTCATTTCAACATTTATGAAAACCCAACAATACAGATTAACAGATCTTCCTTTTGGATTATAAGACATGATATGCAAATTTACATTGATATGCAAAATAGAATTATATTTTCAAAATCATTACAGCAATGATGTGTTTGTATGTGTTTATAATATAATGTAGTTGTTGCATATAGTGATGTCTAAGAAAAGTAACTTGGAATGAATAAAACCTAGGAATGTTTGGAATCACTGACATTTTGTTGTGTTATCTAAATATCAGATGCTGCACTGTGTGCTCAATAACAATTTAAAAACTTAATATATGCTATTGGAATTGCTTACAAGTAAGTTTCTTCTCAAATTAAATAAAGGTCTTAATTTCCCTGGTCAAATCTCTGGGGTTTCTACAGAATGATAAATGTGAGCTTTATTTGGAAAACTATTGAAAGCCTTAAAAATCACAGAAGCAAAATTTCCAGCCATGTTGGCTCCTGCAGCTGTTGCCCTTACAAACTGTTTGCTACCACTCAGGTCTTATGTCCCCTTAATATGTGTTCAGAATTTAGCAAACTGAGATGGATAAAATTGCACAGAAAAGTTTAAAGAAAATAACTTCACACAGCCTTCTTGAAAATAGAAATGTGCAGCTCTTAGGTTAGGTACAGGTAGGAGAGAATTCCCAGGCAGAGACCATGCAGTACAGTAACAGAGATCCTGAATTAACCAAAAAGTAAAGCTAATCTGATTGAAAATCCCATGGGAGGGCTTATTTTACATTTTACCTGTAGTAATCCTCTCTGATTTGTTATAAACCTGTCATAAAGGAATCTGATAATATTTAGGATGTGTAATAGAAAACAGCCTGTGATGACTGGAATTGTAACTGTTGAAGAAAGACATCAATGTAGAGCTAGTAAGACCAAAATGAATTTGGAAGAGTTATTACTAACAGGAGGTAGGGGAAGATGTTTTCCATGCTGAAGTCTGGAGACCTTCACCAGGTGGACCATATAAGAACATAGGACTCTGTGCCAAAAATAATATTTAAAAAATAGATTAATACAGTTATGAAAAAAAAGGAAGAAGCAACTTGGGATTTTCTGCTTATACCATGAAGTGGTTCTTCAATAAGCAATTCTCCTACGGACAGGGGATGGACAAGTGTGCAAACTCTTTTTGTAATGACTGTTTGTTTGTTTGTTTGTTTGTTTTCTTTCTATTTTTGTCTGCTTAGGTAGAAAAAGTGGCATTTCTCCTAAAAAATCGAAATACATGACTCCAATGCAGCAGAAGCTGAATGAGGTGTATGAAGCAGTTAAGAATTACACGGATAAGCGGGGCAGGCGGCTGAGCGCCATCTTCCTGAGGCTGCCATCTCGGTCTGAACTTCCTGACTACTATGTAACCATTAAAAAGCCCGTTGACATGGAAAAGATCAGAAGTCATATGATGGCAAATAAATACCAGGATATTGATTCCATGGTAGAGGACTTTGTGATGATGTTCAACAATGCTTGTACATACAACGAGCCAGAATCCTTGATTTATAAAGATGCTCTGGTCCTGCACAAAGTTTTGCTTGAAACTCGGAGAGAAATAGAAGGAGATGAGGATTCCCATGTGCCCAATGTCACCTTGCTAATTCAGGAACTTATTCATAACCTTTTTGTATCTGTTATGAGCCACCAGGATGATGAGGGCAGATGCTACAGTGACTCCTTAGCAGAGATTCCTGCTGTTGATCCCAGCTTCCCAAATAAGCCTCCACTGACTTTTGATATTATCCGAAAAAATGTTGAAAATAATCGTTACAGAAGATTGGACTTGTTCCAGGAAAATATGTTTGAGGTGCTGGAGAGGGCAAGGAGAATGAACAGGTGAGTGAAGCCATATTTTCCAGGTGTACTTTGTCTTTTCACATGAGTGTTGCATGTTAGTGTTAGGCAAAAGCTGTTGGTTTTTTGTTTGTTGGTTTTTTAAGGTATTTGCTTTCCTTGTATGGATGTTTAGAAAAGTAAATCACAAAACCTCCATCAAGTCTTCAGTGAAGTCCTTGAAAATAAGGAAAAAATTAGTTTTCTGCCATGAGATAATTTAATCTTCCAAAGGCACAACTCATGAAAACCAGGTTTATGCTAACTTTCAAATTTAAAAAATTAAGAGGAGGAGCTGTTTGCTGACTGCTCGACTAGTGGATTACTCTTTGAGTTCTCACATTTCTATGAGTTATTGTAATATTTTGCAAAGATTGGGAACACTTGCAACTTTTTGCAGTTTGACTTGAATTAGGTAGAGCACTTGGGGATGTGCAGGTGAAATCTTGACTCTGAAGAAGGGGGATGTAAAACACAATATTAGAACTTAAGTTTTCAGAAGTTAACAGACTGTAGAGGCTCAGTGGCAAGTAGTTTAGGTTGCAATAAGTTACATTTAATTTTTCTGGTATTTCAGCACTAATGTATATGAAAGTACTGTTTTAGGTAAACTGTAATAGAAACTGACTGCAGACTAGGAAGTGGGGGATGACTTCTTATGAGTAAGCCCAGAAATCTCTTGGTAGAGTGAAGCTTTAGATTTATCACTAAGTGTGGTGATTGATGTGTGTTTAGACTCCTGTTTGACTCTGCAAAAACTATGGCTTTGCCCTGTTGTATATATTTTTGTACAGGACTGATTCAGAGATTTATGAGGATGCAGTTGAACTTCAGCAGTTCTTTATTAAAATTCGAGATGAACTTTGTAAGAATGGAGAGATCCTTTTGTCACCTGCTCTCAGCTATACCACCAAGCATCTTCACAACGATGTAGAAAAGGAAAAGAAGGAAAAGCTGCCCAAAGAAATAGAGGAGGATAAACTCAAAAGAGAGGAGGAGAAGAGAGGTAGTTATGTTATTTTCATTAATTTTAAATGTATTAACTGGAAAATGTACCTATGCATATAATGTGTGCTCTGCTGTTGCTGCAGCATCGCCTCCTGAAAGGACCTTTATAATCTGGTTGTCCACCAAGGGTCTTGTATTTTAAAGTTATGAGATATTTCTTATATTTTGATCCTTGTCAGCCGTAGCAAACAGGTTTAAAAAAAGAGAAATGTAGGTAGGTACTAAGCATATAGTAAACTCTTTAATCAGGTTACTTTGGGGAACCAGTAGGCTTATTTCAAATATATTATAGAAGAACAGGTTTTTTTAATGTAGCTTTCTGCTAATAATAAACTCAGCAATGACTTTTGCAATTGACCCTTCAGTCATTTCCTTTTTGACAAATACTGGTTTCATGAGGTGCTGATGGTGTTATCTATGATCATGCTTTTAGCACTGCTGAAGAAATGGTCTCTAAGAAAGCCTTTTGCATTTCTTACTTGGCCACTGTGAGTGTGAAGAGGAATGGGCCTGCACTGCTTTGAGGTGCAAGAGACCTCCTGTGAAGATCATCTGTGTTTCACAGTTCCTGACTGTTCTGTCCATATAACTGTTGTGGAGCTTGTCCAGAGGAATTAATAAAGCTTTCTAATTACTCCTTTCTGCAGATGGGAGCAGAGCTGTTAGCTCTTTGCCCTTGACTTGTCTTTCTAACATGGTTTATATTCCCATGTAACAGTAACGTCAGCATTAGTCAAGTCTGCTTGCTTCATCCAGGCTCAGTGTTATAAAGGGACAACAGCTGGGATGCCCTTTCTCTGTCTTCCTTTGAGAGCTAAAAACACCAAAGAAAGCAAAACATGCCTTTCTGAAAGCTTCTGAGCTCAGTGCTGTCACTGAGTTCTTCTTCACTCCCTGGGAGAGCTCAATAAAATTCAGCTGAGGAAGGGAAACCCAACCTTCAGCATCACCTGTAGCAGCAAGGTGACAGCACAAAACACACTTACACCTTCCTTCATGCTGGAAGTCAGTGACAGGGACACATCAGTTATCCCATGGCACTTCTGCACTCAGCAAAGGGTGGAGGCATTGACATTAGCAATCTTGGTAACTGGGAAACATGGCATTGCTGACATCTATTTTTCCCTTCCTGAAATAAGAAGCTGAAAAGAGTGAAGACTCTTCTGGATCAGCTGGGCTGTCAAGCTTGCATCGGACCTACAGCCAGGACTGCAGCTTCAGGAACAGCATGTACCATGTAGGAGACTACGTGTACGTGGAGCCTGCTGAAGCCAACTTGCAGCCTCACATAGTCTGTATTGAGAGGCTGTGGGAGGACTCAGCTGGTAAGGATGTCTTTGCTATAGGAAACCAATGTAGAGAAACTTCTCCTTTAAAACTTCCAGTTTGAGCTTTTTCTGCATAGATGTTACTTGTTTTCTTTGCAGAGTATGTGTGGACTGGTGAGTACTTTTCTTGTTTTCGAGTTGCTTTGTTCTGAAGAATATTATAAACATGAAGTTCTTGGATTAGCACATGGCTTTTTAATACAGTAGGTAGTGAGCCTTATGGCTTCCCCAGGAGATAAATTGCATCAGCAGGTCCAAGAATCAGTGAAACAAGTCCACATACCACAGATCCAAACCAAAAAATTAAGGGAATAATCAGCAAATAATATCCAGATAAAGAGAGCAGTTTTCTAAAAATTCTAATGCATTGACTGTAGGGGGAGTGGAATAAGTTACAGAGAAGGGCCAAGATCAAATGTTTTCTCCTAATAGCCTGTCCTGATCACTCAGTTGGATGCAGGATGTTTGGGCAGATGCACCATTAGCCAGTTGGACATTTCTTATGTTCATTTGTCTGTGATGGAGAAAGTGAATGGCAGTGTTTATTCCAGTCTACAGAATACAGATTTTCTTTGATTTAAAAACATAGTACATATATGCATACATAGGTGACTTCTTTATAGATAATTGTTAACAATTTGAATTTGTCACAGTGTCACATGGAGTAGTTCTTAAAAAACTTGAAAACCCAGTTATCCAAGGTTCTTCAAACAATCAGGTGATTGTTGTGTAACCTATGAAGCCATCTCAGGGCCTGAAAGTCAAGGTTTATAAATAAGAGCAGATTTCCCCTTTGTTTTGCTGAGTCAGATTTTACTGGGGTTTGTCAGGCTTTTTAAGCAACCCAGTTTTCCTCGACTGAAACAGTCGAGCAATCTTGTCCTGTTTTAAAACAGTTTACTGTCAGTATAAATTACTACTTGGCTATTTGATTACTCACTCAATCTGCAGTTGTTTTTTCTTGCTCGTGCACTGTAGAATACGACATTTTCAATATTTTTCTCTTTCTTTCTCCATTCTCTTTGTTGGTGTTTCTATTCTTTAAAGGAGAGAAATGGCTCTACGGCTGTTGGTTTTATCGACCAAATGAAACCTTTCATCTTGCAACACGAAAATTCTTGGAGAAAGAAGTTTTCAAAAGTGACTATTACAATAAGGTTCCTGTTAGCAAAATTTTAGGCAAATGTGTGGTCATGTTTGTCAAGGTGAGAAACTATTCAGACTAATTTGTTAAGCAAATAATACGTTCTCTCCTATTTTGTTGAAGAACTGTAGGCATTCTAACAGACACTTTTTTCTAGTACATAAATACAATTATTTGCTCCTTTGTACTCTTTATATTCTTCATTTAATTAATGAGATATCTAGTTCACCCAAGTGATGGTATTTCCCAATGCTGTTTGATTTGTTGAATTATATGATTGTTAGCTAACTAGCTAACTGATTTTTCAGAGTGTATAGTAGAGAAATTGCAGGTAACTTTTTAAGTGTTCCCATAGAAGCCTGTAAATTTAGATTTAGTAGAGGGGGAGACTTGAATGGCTTGGTGACAGAATGAAGTCTTTAATTTCTGTCTCATTTGACTCCACATCTTTGCGCTGAGTTTTTTTGGCTTGTTTGCAACAAACCTGTCTCAGTCAGTCGGTTTTTCTGAAAGCTGTGTGTTTGTGTGGAGCAAAATGCTACAGGTGCTGAGTATGTGGATTAGTATCATGGTAATACATTGATGAGCATGGAAGTTACTCTTTTATGACTTGGTGGTCATGCCCTCTTTCCAAGTCAAAACACAAAAATATTGTAAATATGGTTTTAGGCTGCAGATCTTGTCATTTTAAGGTATCGTTTTTGTAAACAAATGAAAGCTGGGTTTTCTCACCTCTAGTGAATTTAGCTTCTCTAAGGATTTCTTTCTGTTTGCTTTTAATTTTTAATATAACTTGGATGTCAAACTGAAAGAAAATAACTCAGCAGAAAGGCTTTATTAGTCTAAAAATGTTTGTGCTAGAAACATGAAAAATACAGGAAGCGTGAGAGGGAGTTCACTGTGTGTCTGTGAGGAATCTGTGTGTGTGTTGCTGAAATATGTCATATTTTTTCTTCAATCTGCAGGAGTATTTTAAGTTGTGTCCTGAAAACTTCAGAGATGAGGATGTCTATGTCTGCGAGTCACGTTATTCTGCAAAGACAAAATCTTTTAAAAAGATTAAATTGTGGACTATGCCAGTAAGCTCTGTAAGATTTTTCCCACGAGATGTGCCCCTGCCTGTGGTCCGTGTTGCTTCTGTCTTTGCTAATACAGACAAAGTAGATGAGGAGAAACATGGTGAAACATTGGAGGACAGTAAGGTGGGAGAAAGTATCCATCTTGAAAAGGTAGGTAAAATAGCAAGAGGAATACCAGTTATGTGTGACAGATAAAGGATGACAAAATGTGAGCCCTCAGGACTTGTTTCACAGACACAATAAAATATAAATAAATGTTTCTTTTATAAATCATATTACAGACATTTGCAAATAAATACAAACAAAACATCAATAGACCAAACAGAATATAAACTGTGTAGATATTTGCTACAACTTTGCTACAAATGCTTTACTGTAATCATAGGAAGGGGTTAGGATGTTGGTGGTTTTTACAAAAAGAAAGTTACAAAAGAAAATTACATTTCTACTGTAAAACTTGCCTTAAGCCTAAAGAATCAGTAGAACTAGAAGTCTTAATTTTGGTTCATGGCAATGTGATAATGCTTTGTTATGCAGTATTTCAGTGAAATAGTAGCTAGGCAGCAGTAACCAATACAGAATATTCTGTTGTTTGTGTCCTTTTTATGGTTGATAACTGAGTGGTTTATTGTTGAGTTGCCCAAGAATATTTCTGTCCAATGTATTGGGTGAAGCGGTTTATTGTATTTGGGGTCATAAAAAAAGTATTAAAATTAAATTGAATTAAGTTTATCTAAGAATAAATTTAGAGCCATAAAAAATAGACTTGGAGTAATCAAATAAATAAATTTACAATGAGTTCTTGCACAGAATACTCCACACATGAATTGTCAGCTTTCATCAGGCTCTTAGTATGTAGTATTGTATTTATTTACATTATGGCAAAAGAAGTTCCATGTAGAGAATAAGAACTTTTAGGGACTTCTAGTTCCTCACCTTCTGTTTTTATGAAAACATGCCCGTGTTTTCACTGGCTTCCTGAAATCCTAGCCTAAAAGGTAAAATGAGGCACAATGTGAGTTTTGACTAAAAATTGAGAAATTAAGTAGAACAAATAGTATGAATTTGTAAATAATACACGAAGTGCTTGTATTACTCTATATAAGAGCTGAATCATTAAATTTCTGTGTATATTAACTTGGCTATATGCTCAGGTCTTGGCTCTTAAGCATGTTACTGTGCTTTAAAACAAACCATCAAAGCAAGCTGACAAGGCTTGGCTTGTCCAGTTAACGTAGAACAAAAAAGGACCTGGGAATTCCTGTTCTGCCAAAGTTGCAGCTTAGTGAAGTAGCAGAGTTTGTGACATACATGGAGAGTATCTTTGGCTTTGCTATTTCATTTTTAAATTTCAAGATCTCTCACTTTTGTGTGTATAGCTCTGTTCGTGTGTACTTATTATTGGTAACATGAAGATAGAGCACAGTCTTTAACTTGCATCTGGCATGTTTGTATTTATGCTTGGTTTTACTTCTTCCACCAGTTTCTAAATGTGTATTCTTCTGCAGGACAAAGAAGATGTTCCAGTTGAAATGTCCAATGGAGAACCTGGTTGCCATTACTTTGAACAGCTCTGCTACAATGACATGTGGCTTAAGGTTGGGGACTGTGTCTTCATAAAATCACATGGGTTAGTGCGACCTCGGGTGGGAAGGTAGGTGTAACTTTTTTATTTTTGTCTATAAAAGTAACCTGGACAACAGACAAGTTTGTTTCAAAAAGTATAAAAAAGAATGGGGAAAAAAAAGTCTTCTGAAGGAAGTTAAAAGTCACAACCCTTACTAGGTTGAGGTAGAAGTTTATCTGCCTAATAAAAAGGTAATACACTCATATAGTTGGAATTCATAGTACTGTTCTGTACTTGCTTTTCATTTGCAGTCTTCCTGAACAACCTGCTGTGTCCAGCTGTCTCATTTAGGAGGGGTGGACTTTTCTTAATGTTAGTGGTTTGGTTTTCTTTCCAGAATTGAAAAGATGTGGGTGCGAGATGGAGCTGCCTATTTCTTTGGTCCAATCTTTATACATCCTGAAGAAACTGAACATGAACCAACTAAAATGTTCTACAAGAAGGAAGTGTTTTTGAGTAACTTGGAGGAGACCTGTCCAATGACTTGCATTTTGGGTAATTATTAACAACAATGGTCACTCTCTTTCTTTACTTATACAATCTGAAGTGATTTATAGTTATGTGTAGGCTTGATCCAAAGTATGTTTTTTTCTCATATTGAGCAGGTGAGGAGAGATTGATCAGACCATGTCTCATGTGCATACCTGTCTTGTGGGCATGTAGTGAGAATTTTCCCAATGCAGAATCTTTCTTACCATAAAGGAATTACAGTTATGATATCAAAGTAAACGTTGTCTGCAGCAAGAAACAGAAAACTCCATTATTCTCACTTATTAATGTAAATTATTCCAGTATGTGTTATCTGTAAAGTCAGTCCAGTAGGAGGTTGAAATTGAGTTTGTTGCAGAAGATGGTGTCTACTACGTACTTCGTTTTGTGGTTATGGGGTCATGCTAAATGTAGGTAGCTGAGTAGTGATCCTGAGGTTTTGTTACTTCACAGGTTTTCTTGTTCTTTCAAAAAGAAGCTGTGTTAATTTCTTCTGGGTTTCTCACAAGTGGCATTATTTAGCACGGATATAAATTGGTGTGTTTTCCATAATTCCACCAAATCCTGGGAATCGTCCAGTCTTAGAAGACGGGCAAAAAATTGAGTTTTCACACTTTCTGTAGATCATCTGCAAGTGTGGCTGCCTTCTTACCCAGCTCTTTCATCTCTGCAGGGAAGTGTGCTGTGCTGTCCTTCAAAGATTTCCTCTCCTGCCGACCAACAGAGATCTCTGAAAACGACGTTTTCCTTTGTGAGAGCCGCTACAATGAAAGTGACAAACAAATGAAGAAATTCAAAGGGCTGAAGAGGTTTTCTCTCTCTGCGAAAGTTGTAGATGATGAAATATACTATTTTAGGTAAAAATGCAACGGGAATGTGGGTGGGTGGGGTTATGTGAGCCACCCTTCTATAATGTGGTGGACTGCCCCTGGTTGGCAGCTGAGCCCCCACCCAACCACTCCTGCACTCCCCTGATGCAGGATGGGGGAGGGAATTGGAAGGGTAAAAGGAACAAAAACTGCTGGGACAAAAGATAAGGTCAGTTCAAAAAGTGTAGCAAAGCTGTACAGGCACACAAAGCAAAATAAGGAATTGTTATTTCTACTTTCTGTGGGACAGCAGATGCTTAGCCAGTTCCTGGAAAGCAAGACCTAAGTATACATAATGCTGGTCCCAGCAGTCATAGATGTAGGAGAAGATGAATTTTGACTAATCACACTGGAAGAAGTCCAGATAGCATCAGTCTTTTCATAGTCTTCATATCAATGGAAGTTTTCTTTTTTTTTCTCCTGACTTCTGTTAAAGTTGTTACATTATCAGTTTGTTATATTATCTTGGTAGTTGTCAGAATATTTAAATCCTCAGTATGAGTAACAAATAGCTTCCTAGTTGGTGAACATTTTTATTAATAAAAATATTAAGTTCTAGCTAAGAAAATTTAAAATATAAGGAAGATACGGTGTTAAATGCTTTTTGTTGCAGAAATGAAAAAATTGATGCACTTAAATCCCCTTCTAACTCATAAAATAAATCCTTCTTAGTGAGTGGCTGTAATTAAACACTGTATCTGAAGGAGGCCTACAAGAAAGCTGGGGAGGGACTTTTCACAAGGGCATGTGGTGATAGAACATGAGGTAGTGGTTTTAAACTGGAAAAGGGGAGATTTAAGTTAGACATCAGGAAGAAATTCTTCAGTGTAAGGGTGGTGAGACACTGGAATAGCTTGCCCAGGGATGGTGTGGCTGCTTCAGCCCTGGAATTGTTAAATACCAGGTTGGATGGGGCTTGTAGCAGCCTGGTCTAGTGGGAGGTGTCCCTGCCCATGCAGGGGTGGGGTTGGGACTAGATGAATTTTAAGGTCCCTTTCAACCCCAAACCATTCCATGATTCTATGATTCCATGGTTCTATGATGGCACTGAATGATTTCTGCTCAGTGTTCTGAAAGGAGGAAGCACAAGCAGCATCCTGAATCACCAGTGTTTCTGTGTTGCTCAACAATGAGTTTATTCTCATCTGCTTTTTGTCTTCCTACTGTACCTTTCAGAAAACCCATTGTTCCTCAGAAGGAGCCATCTCCACTACTGGAAAAAAAGATTCAGCAACTAGAAGCAAAATTTGCTGAGTTGGAAGGAGGCGATGAAGACATGGAAGAGATGGGAGAAGAGGAAGGTGATATGAATGAAACACCTTCTATGCCTCAGCTTCAGACCCCACTAGCCAGTGATTTGGATATAATGCCTTATACTCCACCACAGGTAAGGATCTTCCTTGAGAAACTTTAAACTTTTATAGTCCACATTCTTTCACCAGCAAAATAAACAAACATTCACATTTTGTCACACGGAACAGATACATACTTCACTTCACACATCTGTGGAATAAATATCAGTAATATCAACCCTTTATATGAAATTTTAAAAGTTTGGATTGTAGGGGTTTGATTGTAATTCTCAGTTTATGTAGTGCCCATTTTTAACCTGGTCCTTAAATTTTGAATAGATAGAATTTTGGATGTTATGGTTTTGCAAAATTTTTAGGAATTGCTGTGCATCATCCTCAAAGGAAAAAGCCACCTTTTCAGTACTGAGTTACCACTGTCACCTGGAAATAAGAACTTGTTAAAAAAGTTGGAAGAACTGGGTGTACTAGAAGCTGTAGTATTAATTTGCTGATAAATGGATAGAAACATTTTTTGCTAGTGGATTAAACCAGTATTAAATTGACTCATCTCATCCAAGCTACTGCCAGAATTGAAGCGGCGATGGGAATGGCCTGCTGGGAACAGGAGGGAGTTTCAGACCCGTGTGAGAAGCAATGTGGGTTTCTGCTGCATTAAGTTGACTGTGATGACACCCTCGTTGGTAGCTGAGGAAAGAATGTGACCTCTAGACAGAAATAATTGTCTTTGGATGTCATGAGTTGATCAAACTGAAAGCTTCAGCTTGGTCTGACTGTGGTTTTTGCCATTTGGGCAAACCACCAAATATATTTTCCTCTGCAAGGTTGTGTCTCTGCTCTTAATTTTAATGTGTTGAGTGAAAGTTGCAGAGTTTTACAACTAGAAGGCATGTCATCAGCATTCATTAACCAATTAATATAGCGCTTTAGGAAGGAGATGGTAACTTTTATAAATCAGAATATTACCATTGTTAAGCATGGCATCTGCCAAGAGCAATTTAAATAAGGATCATTGAACATGAAAATTGTCAACATAGAATTGTAAGATGTTTTTGTTGGAAAGGACCTTAAATTTCCAATCCCCCTGCATGGGCAGGGACACTTCCCACTCAACCAGGTTGCTCCAAGCCCCATCCAGGCTGGTCTTGAACAATTCTAGGGAAGGGGCATCCACAGCTTCCCTGTCCTCAAAATGCCTTCTGCTGCATTCACTCTCTGTTGATCTCCTTTGCTTTCTGTCTTTCTACACGGCTGTGTTTTGCTCAAATTTCCTTGAAGTTTTACTTAAATACTAATATATAATATCTCTTTAAAAAGCAGGTTTGATAGTTGCATTATTTTATTTAAATTGTTTGTAACAGGACCATCTTGCAGAGTTTACAGAATAACTGATGAGAAGTCAGGGTCGTTGGATATATTCAACACGTGTGTGTATACTTTTAGGCAGAGGTGAACTCTGAAGTCTAGAACTTGTAGTAAAAACCAAACCAAAACACCACCAAAAACAAATAAGGAAAACAGAAAAAAATCAATAGCAACACATGCTCTTGTGAATGCTAAGAAGTGAGTGATGATACACAAGTGCCCTGGCAGGTTCCTCATGCTGCTGGTTTTGAAAGAAAAGGCATATTATGCCCAACCTGGCATTCAATGTACAATTTGAGTCTGATGGAGACATAAGTAACATATAGTGGAGAAATAAACTTTCTTCTTCACATTATCTGTTCTATTTATGTCCATAGTGAAAAGTGTATTTTAAAACAAAGCTTTTTAGGTAAAAGGCATGTGTGTTTGCTTCATGTTCTTTTAAATGCATAGAATTTTATTTAACAACCGTTAAGCCCCAGAAGTTTCAAACTTTTTGTTTTCTTCTGGTGACAAATAAGCTCTTACTAGACCTAAGGATAAAAGGAGTCAAGACAAGTGAATATATGGTATTGTGGGGCTTGAAAAATAGATGCTGCTCTCCTGCTGCAGTCTGTTGTGAACTAAGTTGAACCTAAAAAAGAAAAATATGTTGAACTTTCATTTTTGCATATTTTTTGCATTAGCAATATGGCTGAGAATAGGCATAAAAGGGAATCCTGGTTTATTTCTTTTCTTAACATATTTGCTACCTGCCTCAAGTGGAAAAGATTCTGTTCATTTAAAAATGGTTGCTTGGGAAATAAAAAAACCAGACAAAACAGAAAATACAAGAAGCAAATTCAGAATTCTTACATTTTCTTGAAGGCCTGTTTGCCCTTCCAAACTGATGGCTTTTACATTAGATTACTGTTATGAAAACTATTGCAAGCATTATAAAGGCAAAATCACCTGGGAAAATTGTGGCTATGTAAGTGCAGATATATAAGAGGCCAAACTCATCATTTGATTTTCCTGTTTCTGAATTGAGAACTCCCCAAGCCAACATGGGCCTGCCTGAGGAGCCAGGATGGTTTGTATATGCCCTGTGTGCCATCCCACAACCTCCATGGAGTTTTCTTCTTCCTCCATTTTAGAGACAAACCTGGAAGACTTCCTCCCAGACAGACAAGTGTTGGCTTTAGGTTCATGATGGAAACATTAAGGGTGGATTTTCACTTGAAAATTAATAGAGTGAAGTTTGGAATGATACACTTCAGTTTAGGAGCTGCCATGCTTAAATTGATGATCAAGACTTGTAAAGTGTCTTGGTACCACTGAGGCTTTGTTTTAGCTGAGGCAGAGTGTTGAAATGCAGGACTCGAAGTGGTCAGGAGAAGGAAGGAGTTAGTAAGGTGGCCAGAATTTCAGGATAGGAAGAAAACAGTTACATGTATTTTTCCAGGAATTTGGCAACAAGTACACTTCTCAAAATGTGAGAAATACATAATGTTCAGAATATGAGAAGGCCTTTGGAGAGTTGTATCATGGTGATACATTTTTGGGCCTTCCTGAACAGAGTATGGGTAAATTATGGTCTCCTGTGACATGCACAGGTGGAAAGAGCCTTCAGAAAAGGGGGTTCCAGCTGCAATATCTCAATAGTTGTCAGAATAGGTTAATTTTTTTGATGGCTGGAGATACAAAGGAGCTCTCAACAAGGGCATCTATCTAAGGGAAAAATGAAAGGAGCAGAATTTTTGTTACCTATTGGCATATAGAATGTGATGTGAACCTGTTGTGCAGGTGGACTTTGGCTTTTGCAGTGAGAAATAGCTTCTTATGTAATGTGAGGTGAACACTAGAAAGAAAGGACAGTCTGGCAGGCAAAATAGAGAGCCCTTATGGATTAGAAGAGTTGGAAGATGGAGACAAGGGGTTAGAGGTTGCAAAGGCCCAGGAAGAAATGAGGAAGCATTTTCCTAAAATGTGCCATAGCAAATAAAATGTTTTTCTCAACTTGTGCTGGCAATATTTCTGAACAGGATATTGGATGAGATCTGTGGCTTGTACTCTCATGGCCTTCCAAATAGTCACTTATTTGCTACTCAGCCTCTCTTAGCTCTCTCATTCAGTTTGGAAGGATTTCAGCTAATAGTATGCATTCTGTGTTGTCTTATGGAGAATTCTTTGAAGCCTCTTTTATAAAGGTGGCATTATGTCTGGAAGGGTTGAAAAACATCAGAACATTGTGAGTTTCTTTTTTTTTTTTTCCTGTTTAATTTTCACAAGTGTGTGCATATGTTCTTGTTGTGCATCAGTAGGAGAAACAATTTTTCTTTAGGGGCTGTAGGGTTGTATGGTCCTTGTCCAAAAATGTTAAAGAGAAATGCAGGCATATTTTAAAATGCTGGTTCTTACAGCTCTGAATATTGTATGTCAATAAACTGCTTTTGTGCACTTGTGGTCATAACTGCTTTTTCTCCCAGTCCACTCCCAAGTCTGTTAAGGGCAGCACCAAGAAGGAGGGATCAAAAAGGAAGATCAACATGAGTGGGTACATCTTATTTAGCAGCGAGATGAGAGCTGTGATTAAAGCTCAGCACCCAGACTACTCCTTTGGAGAGCTCAGCAGGCTTGTAGGAACTGAATGGAGAAACTTGGAAGCAACAAAGAAAGCAGAATATGAAGGTAAATAAAAACTAAGATGCTAAACTCCTTTCTGCTTTCTTACCTTTCTCTGTTCGTTCATTACTGTTATTCAGATGGCAGATTTAATAAAAGAAGATATTTATATTTGTGTTCTGGACGTACCTTAAAGAGAAGTTCATATTGAGAGATGACAGAAGAGGAGCAAAGAGCATGTTTATGTTTTGTAGTGCATTACTGATAATTTAAATATCTTTGCCACAAAGAACTAAATGAACAAAGATCAAGAAAATGGGGACAATGTAGAAGTAAAGGGGAATGAAGCCTGTAGGCTGGAACTCAGTTGAAAAAATGGTTTGTGAAAGTTTCTTTAAAGGAAGACTGGGGGGAATTTTGGACCAGAAGCTTTTCAGAGCTGTAGTGAGAGGTAAGAAGACTTATAGTGAAGTGGGAAAAAGTTCTTGGATTAACAGTGCTTAGAGTCCTTAAAAGCTTTGGTAGAATAAAAATCAAGAATGCAGAATCTGTTATGGTATTGTGAGTATGACCTATTGTTCAGTCTCAGTATTAATCAACTATTGTAACTGATTTCGTTGAGAGATTTCATATCCTGAAGTAAGCCTAGGAATATTTCATAGACATGAAATACTTTAGACCTTTTTCTCTTACTTTCTTTCTTTCCTACTGATACTGGTCATTTTGTTTCTTTATCTGATTAAAATAAAATACAAATGATCCTTAACAGCAGGTCCTTACCCAAGCCACATACATTGGCTTACCATCTGTAGCTATTCCTCTAGTTAATAATGTGTTAACACTTTTAATATAAAGCCCATTTTTTAAAAGCAACTGTTGCAATTTTATTGTAATAAAATATTGCTTTGGATTTCTTGGAAATACTGCTAGAAAAGTTTCAACGCCCTAGAAAGTTATTGCCCAATGAATATATAATTTTGCTGTTTAAAAATGAAATTGGATAGGTTTTCTGCACACTGACAACTTAAAGGCAGCTTTGATCTTCCACCTAAAAGTTTGCATGCTGTCACTTTCCACCCTCAGCTGTCTTGGTCCTTTCTGACTTTGCAGTAGTACCTCTGCAATTCTGGAGAGTAACATAGCAGCACTCAGCTATGTGCAAGTATTCTTTGCAGATGTTGCAGAGGGAAATGGTAATACTTTTTCTTTGTTAAAGTACTATGGCTTTCCTTTTTTCCCATTGTAGTTTCCTTTTACTCCCTTCTAGGTGCATGTGGTGGCTTTTTATTGACAGATCCCTTCTTCCAGCCTAATCCTTAAGCAGCAGGAAGGCTCTCACATGCTCGCTTCCTAGCTTAGAGCAGCTGATCTCTTGCATTTCTGCAGGAAGAAAGCTGTAACAAAATGGTAGTGACAGTGTCTGTCCACTGTGCTAATGATTGCCTACGTGCTTCCATTTTAATCCTCTTTTCTCAAAATTTTCCCATGCTTTTTTGTTTTGGGCTGCAGTTTCACTGGCTTGCTGTCTGCCCGGAATGAGAATTTTATTTGGTTTTGAGGGGTTGGGATGGGGTTTTGAAGTGTCCAAAGTGTGTTTGCTTACCATGTATGAGAGGAAAGAAACTCCTTTCTTTCCACAGCAGTGAGTCAAAATTCGCATGCACCAGGGAGCAGGGAACAGGTGTCATTGGACACCTCAGTGAAAAAGTGACTTTCCATGTTCTGGTGAAAAGTAGTTGGCATTTGAGATCCATTTTGACACGGAAAATTTCATTTGGTGTATGTGCAGCGCAGTAGTTGTGTTTTTAGCAACAGTTGAACAAAGAACAGGCTACATCAGAAATGTCTATAGACAAACTGCACTGTGAAAACTTCTCAAAATGGAATAAAATAATGCAAAGGACTGAGGTAAAGGCCTGTTTTAAAGAAAAGCTCTGTTCAAAGCAGAAAGTCTCTTTCCTGTCTCTTGAGATGTGTTGGAAATGTTATTTGAATGATCTCAAGTCCTGGCCTAAATGATTTGGGTTTAGTGTTGAGTAATAAGGAGGATGCTCAAGGCTGAACTTCTAGATGCCTTCTACATTTCCCCTTGGCAGCATTGTTTCATCTGTTAGTTCTGTGGTAGTCACGGCATGGATAGAATCTAGGTAGAAGTTCAAGTACTGTCCTCCATCAAGTCCTTCTTCAAAGCTCAGCACCCAAAAGGCTGATAAAAATCAACATTTAACAATAATTTCTCATTCATCAGTCTCCAAAACTTTTGCTTTTGTCTGACCATTTTCTTTTATCTGACCAAAAGTAGGTAAGAGTCAGAACAACTCCTTCATCTCTTCCCCAAATGCTTGCTCTGCTCTGAAGAGGATTATCTCATTTTTCGACTTCAGGATCCTACCTTTAAATGTCTTGTCTGTTTTGTGCTCGATCACACATGATGTCTGTAGTAAACTTAGGATTTTCTGTGCGTCGTCATTGCTTCCTGAAATGACAGAAGTGAAAAGGAGGGAAATGCCTTTGGAAATGAAACTGGTCTTTCATTGTATGAAAGTAGTGCTAGAAGCTGCACGAACAGGTTCTACAGGAGAGAAATGCATGCTAGACTTTTGAAGTCATAAACTAGAGGAAAGGAGTTATGTTGGCAGGATGCATAACTTAATCTCCTTGATGAACATCTTCTTAGCCTTTGTTTGACAGAGGACCTTGATTGCTGTTTTGATGGCAGTTTTCATCTTTCACCAACTGCAAGAGAACTCCTAGCCATGCATTTGAGTGTTATTAAAATGTGCTGGAGATGTCTGCTGCATTCATTTATTCTTTGTTGTTCCTCATTGCGTCAATCAGAAACAATGTTCAGAGTAAACAAATCAGCCACTTGCATGCCCCCAGAGCACCTTGAGTGTGCATTCAGTTTATCTCCTTTGTTTGCTTGAGTTGTTGTTTTTTGTTTTTTTCTTTCTTCTTCCCATGACCCTTTGCCCCTCCCTTGATATCAAATTGTCCTCTGGTCAGATTCTCCTGCAGTAGATCTTTTGTTCTTGCAGTCACAGTGAGAAACTTGATTGAGATAATGACCAGATTCATCGTACAAAGGACACACATGACCTCCAGTGAGCAGCACAATGTGAGTTAGACATCTTCAGAAAGAAAAAAAAAAAAAAAAAAGGGGAAAAAAAAAAAAAAGATAAGTAATACCTCAAAGGGGGTCAAAATGGGGAAAACAACAGAAGGAGGCAGAGAAAAATATTTTTCATTCATCAAACTGCTGCTTGTTATGTTCCAAACACTAAGGACCTATCTACACAAGGGAAACTTTGCAAATGCTTCCCGACTTTGCCACCACTTTTCAGCTGCATCAGTAGTAAATACATGGGGAGCCCAAGAATAGATGGGCCAGTGGCTGGCACTGCTCTCTGCTATTTTTATCTTACTTTGGGGCACGTCTGATAGACGTGGTGCTTAAAAATTCCCCACAGCAGCTGGTAGTAGAGCAATGTGAGAGCTGCCAGCCTTGGCTGTAACTGGTTTAGCTGAGCCAGTGGTGTCAAAAGAGGGAACATTTTGCCATGTTTTCCTGGTGCAGACTGAGCCTAGTGCTGGACTGCTGCTTCATGTTGGTAACACTGGTGTTATTATCAAATTTGTTCTTTTACTTTTTAAATTTTTTATTTTATTATTTTATTTTACTTTTTTAAGAAAAAGATAAAACTCTGTGGAATATTTTTCATGAAAGGTACTCTAAAAGTCTTAGCTGCAGCCACATGAAATCAAATCATATGCTGTATAAAACAATTCATCCGTTCTACTTTATATTTGACTAAACTATGCCAGTGTTTTACTAGTCCTTTTTAATGAACAGATAATATTTTGAAATTCTGGGTTACAAAACAGAACTGAAAATCTAAAATACTTTTACAGAGCGGGCAGCTAAAGTTGCTGAGCAGCAGGAGAGAGAGCGAGCAGCACAGCAGCAGAATTCCTCCCCCCGGGCAGGCACTCCTGTCGGGGCTCTTATGGGGGTGGTGCCGCCACCAACACCAATGGGAATGCTCAATCAGCAGTTGACACCCGTTGCAGGTAAAACGTAGGAGCTATGACCATTTTTTCCTCATCCACTATATCAACCCCCTTCATAACTCTGAACACTCTCTTGGGTCACTTTGTTCTTAGGGAAGGACAAGCTCAGCCTCTTCAGTCTTTCTTCGTGATGAGTATAAGTAGCCACAGCAGTAGCCTGCTGGTCCCACGTTACTTGCTCCAGGAGTGAGTAGCCCGTTGAAAATGCAGAAAAATGCACACTCCTTGTGCAGTAGTCTTGTTCTGTTTGTGTGCAGTCATGTTTATTCAGTCTGCTTTGCAGAGGTCATGTTTAGCCCTGCTGTGGCAGGAATGGAGTGAGCTAAATACTCTTCTAGTGCATGCAGTGTCAGTGGAAGTGCAAAAGTAGGAGGCAAATTATTTATTTTTTTTTTATTGTCAGGAAGAGGCAAACAGAATCCAAACCAGATCTTAAATCCAAGCAAAAGCTCTAGAGAATTGCGGATTACACACTGATAAGTAGAGCAGACTAAGATCTAGAGCCCTTGCAGAAACAAATACAAAATGTTGGTGATTGTTAGGATAGAACTCAGCTTGGAGAGCTCTTCCAGGAGGTCCCAGTTGCTTGGTGTTGTGGTTGTTACCAGTTGTAATCTGACTGGAGTTGAGAGGGAGTGTGCTCAGAGTAAGCATTTGCAGTGTCAGCTCTGAAGACAGTGTAGTCCACTGGAGATTCTTGTATGGGAATCAGCCATATGTTGGTGAGAAAATGAATTAAGTATCACCTGATAGGGAGTTTTCCTTCCCCATTTCTAATTACCTAATTAGATTGCTTCAGTCAAGGTCAAAGTAGTGCTGAGTAGGTAAAAATGCATGGTTGAATGGTTTTTATTTTGAGGTTTGGGGACAACTTTCCCATAAGGCATTCCAGTTATTCCATTTATTCTTTTATCATTTCTCTTTTTCTTTCCTGCCTCCCAGGCTGTGGCCATATAGTAGAGCTGGCAGCCTGGAGCATTTTTCATCACAATTTTGTTGGGTTTTTTCATTTTATTCCTGATAATTTTCCTCTGAACTGTTTGCCGTTGGTGTGTGTTTATGTGTATGTTTACACATATCTGTGCATATATTAAGGAAAAAAGGAGTTTTCCAGTGCTGATCTTTTTTGTGAATAACCAACTTCAGTCTCCAATATGTGGAAACATCATCTTCTCGTGGTTGTGTTTTCTTGGTTTGGTTCTTGGTTTTTTGGCATTGAGTCACTTTGCCAATTATTTGGAGGTAGGTGTTGATGGGCAGTAATAACTGCTGACACTTTCTTAAAACTTCTGGGAATGTGCATTCTGCAAACTACACATGCTGGCTTACATCCTGCAGCAGCCTCCTCAAAAACAAGACCATCATCTTCTTCAAGTGGTTAGACATTCAGGTCTCTTCACTTTGGCATTTTGAAATATTTCCTTGAAGTGGCTGATCAAGTGAATCTTTTTAAACTCTTTCTATTTTTGTGTCTCATTCTAGAAACACAGTCTTTCATCTTTTAGTTTTCACAAGTCTTACTTAGAGGGATCTTACTCTGTTGAGACCTCTTTCACATCCCCTCCATCATTTGATTGCTTTTCCCTAGTTCGAAGAACTTCTCCATTGCAGAATTTCATAGAACTTCTTTATGGCCCGTGGGTCATGTTTCTTAGTCTGGATTCCTTCATTTCCAAGAGATTAATTTCTCTTGGAGCACAGCACTCAACTTTCTTATAAATTTAGGCATTACAGAAGTTTATTTAATCTGATGTTGTAGTAAAAAAAAAAACGGGAGAAGAGGTAATTTGAAAGACCTCACAAGTCACATCTGTGGGAGCTAGAAATAGCTTACCCAGGTTTATCAGTTTAAAATCAAAGCAGTAACTCACACATGGGATATGAAAGTGGCTGCTCGTGAAACCTGGTGATGAGCTACAAGAACTGATTTCTCATGGAGATTTGACGGCGACTTTATTAATCCGGCAAGTTTGGAGTGAGTATTTTATTTGGAAATGCAGAAATGATCTTTCATTATTGATAAATGTGGGTTTGTTTCATTGGAGGTTTTTGTCTCATTTTGGTTTATTTGTTTTCAAGCTTCAGAAGTGTATGTAAATGCCTTGAGGATGTGGTTGCAGCTTGGGGTGCACTGGAAATATCAGGCAGTAGCTACGGTGAAAAGCCCCTTTATTCTAGGGATGTTTTTGTTGGTTTTCTTCTTTCATTTTTCCCAAAGAAATATGGATTTCACTATTAATACAGAGGTACAGATGAGCTTCCAGATATTTGAAGTAGGTACCTAAGACCTATTAAGTAAGTGTCAATCTAGGTATCCTGTGGAAAATGAAAGTTTGAGGGAGATCAGTTCTTTATTTGCTCATTGTTTGCTTTGTGTAAACCTTTTGGAATTCCAGGTTTCTCACCTTTGTAACTCTTCTCAGGAAGTGATAAATTTAGCTTGTATATTTGAGCTACTTGATCCTGAGCTCGTGACACCTTTGTTTCCAGTCAGAGCTTGTATAACTTTTTGTCCAGTCTTATTGCAGAAACCCCTGTTCTGAAAGTTTCTTTTAGGAGTTCCTGGGAGTGTGGCAAAGACTGAGGAAGTAGTTTCTTGGAACAGAACAGAAACCCCAGCAATTTCACATTTCTAAACTTACCTCATCTCTCTAGACCTGCTTTTCTGTCCGCTGTCATCTTTTCATTGTCTTTCCAACACCTTTCCTTCGTTACCTGACAACACATCCATTTAAATTAAAAAGCCTAGAAGACAGGCACAGGATGAATAAGTTATGTTCCAGGATCAATAAACATAGCATGGTTTTTTGTGTAGGTTCACCTCATGGATAGCAGCAGACCTGAACCATCACCAGAATAATCTCTAAATTGTCTTCCCTCCCATGCAGAAAACTGAAGTTATGAGCAGCAACACAATACTGTGTTCGTCGGGTCATTGATTTTCCTATAAAGAGACCTTGAAAATGTTGTTAGTGAAATTCTGTAAGGGACTTCAGGGGCTCCTTATAAGTCCCTTTACTTCAGCATAGTGCCACAAGTGTAAGTCACTGCAGCTCAGCAGATCCAGTGCTGTCAAGTTGAAAATTCAATTTGCTTCTTTAGTTTATGATGGAGACAGTTTACTAAAAACCACCCCGGTCACTGCCATTAGTTTGAACTATGCAAATGTCACAGGGCTTTTGTCTGTTAATTTTGTGTATGCAACACAGAAAAATGTGTAGGTTTTTGGTTTTGTTCCAGTTGAGCATGGTCTCCAAGCTAGCCCGCATAGCAGGGCTGTACCTGGAGCTTGTGTAGTTAGTGTTGTATCTGTAATCTGTTTGCAGGTGGCAGAGCTTTAAGCTGAATTAAAGTTGCTTGCGTTAGTAACATGTAATTGTGGCTGAATTTACTCCTTCTGTGTTAACAGATCTGGATATTCGGCATTTATTGCCCCATGAGAAACATACAAATACACTAAATACTAATTCATCAGAAGTATAGTGTTTCATATTTATAACTTTTTATTTTTAATTTTTGTTCATTTTTGCAAGATACTAATTGTAGTATCGTCTTGCCGTACTAAAGGTGCTTTCTTTTTTTTCTTTTTTCTTTTTTTTTTTTTTTTCTGGATAGTGCATGTCTTACTGTGTAGATCATATTGCATGTTATTGATGCATGTTTGAAATTTGTTGTGTCCTTCAAGGCATGATAAGTGGCTATCCACCGGTGCTGCCACCTTTGCAGGGCCCAGTTGATGGCATTGTTAGCATGGGCAGCATGCAGCCACTTCACCCAGGGGTGCCCCCACCCCACCAACTTCCGCCAGGTATGCCAGGCATCCCAGGCATCCCACCACCCGGTAAGAATGTCATCCTCATTCACTCCTTATTTCATTTTCATGTACTTATCATTTAACTGGTTGTTACAGAAGTTGTCTGCACCTTGGTTTGGTCGTCGCTTTTGTTTCAGAACGTTGCAGGTTTGGTCAGCTGCAGCACCCCCAATGCACTGCTGAATATATGAGGTGTATGCAAAATGTTGGCAGAACAGCATGTCGGGTAAACCAGCAGGGAAAGGTTGCTGGAAAAACAGGACCCTGCTCCAGCAGCACTTTCTTCCAGCCAAAAACACCTGACAACTGTGCTGGAGTTTATCAGAGGTTTAGAAAGCTGAAATCCAGCCTATTCCTATGCTTATGTCATTTTAACAGCATACTTCCACTCCTTTTCTTATTTAAAGTGGGCTTATACTTGAAATATATTGCTCTCCTTCCTCATCAACCTCTTTTTCAGTGTGTTAATGTTTGTCAGTAGCCATGATGCACTTAAATGACCCTGTGAGCACTTAAATGACCCTGGTCATATAAGACCCTTTGGCCACTGGGACACTGACGTGTTACTATAAACCAGTGCTCCCATTAAACCTTGTTGATAGAACAGTAACTGGAAACATTTTGGGATAAGGTGAACTCCATAAATTATTGTGACTGAATTTTACATTGGTTATTCAGAACATATCTTTTGCACATTTGCTATTTTTTTGCCACACTTTTGGTGAAAAGTGGGGCTGAACAACTGAAACATTTTTCCAGTGTTAAAGCCATTAACACATTCCTGTTATGAGGAAGAATGTTCGTCTGCCCACTCATCCTGGTTTTGATGATTGTTTCAGTTTTTATCTCTGATAACTCATCTGCCTGTTTAAAAGGTGTACATCCTGTATGTTCAGCAGTTGAACAAGCTGTGAACAAAAGTGGTCTCGTTTGCACTTGCAACTGTGTTTATCAGAAGCTCTGTTAAGACTTCATCTGTATGTAAATAGTTTGCTTTGTTGTATTTTTTTATTTTTTTATTTTTTTAATTAAATAATCCACCAGAATTAGGCATGCAGGTTGCAGCTTCACTGGTGTGTAAGATTCACCATAATGTGTCACAGAGGGAGCAGGATCACAACTGTTTGTCTCTGAGCCTACACCCAGCTCAGCGAGGCTGTGAGCACACGTCAGCAACATATAAATGCTTGGGAGGTGAATCCAGGACAGTGCATATCTTCAAAGGGGTTTTCCCACTGGAGAAGTGGGCTGTGTGTATGGTGTTTAAAACTGTGAGGATATGGATTAGGGATAAAAAGAATGCCTGGGAATGGAGAACAGTGCATGAAGTGGTGCTAAATTGGTCTGGGTGGGCTAAAGGTGAAGCTACACTTGGATGCTGGAAGGATGCCCTCCTCCAGATCTCTTTGCTTTATACAAAAAAAACCCCATGCCATATTTCACAATTTGTATTACTGGTGTTTTTTCCAGCTCCTGACTTGCTGTTAATACAGAGGCATTTTAAATGGGAGCTGTCATCAAATGGAAAATGCATTCAAAATATGCTTTAGTGTGTAAAGTGCAGTGGAACATCTTTCGATCACTGATACAGAAATCTTGAATGCAAATTAAACCCTCAGGAAGAGCATAGTTTGCAGCTTTTCTGATGAAACAGTACAAGAAGTGGCATAAACAGAAAGAAAAGCATCAGCATGCATAATGTGCATTTTTTCCTGCAAAAGCATCTGTATTTCAAATATAGGCACTGCATGATTCTCATTTAGTTTTGTAAACTTTTGTATGTAAGATTGACATGGGTGTTACCTGCAGCACTCCATGCAATAGGTAAAAGCCTCTTAATGTGTTTGAGAAAAGCTAACAGGTTTTATTTTTTTGAAATTTATTTCAAATATTCATCAGTCTCATATCTAAGACTACTTAAGTTTAATCTGCAAGTTGCATTTTATAGTAGCAAGGTCTAACAGAATTTGTGCAATGGCTTCTATTTGCTCCTGCTATTGATGTACTTTGTGAAACTGAACACAAGGAAATACTCAGTGTTGCTAAAGCAAATCAGCATTTCCTTTCTTAAAGGATTCCTGAAGATCATGTCAAGATAAAGGTATATATCATAAATGAAAAAATACAGTGAGGAAGTCACTAACCAACATGATAAAAACCTCAAAGCCAAAAATTACTCACTGCATTTCTTTATTAAACTAATTAGACAAGCCACATATCAGTTTTTGGTACATGTCATGTTGGCTTTTTTTTTTTTTTTTCTTCATTCAGAAACTTCTAAAGTGTCTTTTTAACTGGGGAGAGGGGAATACTGAATGTCATAAATCACTTAAAAATAACTGTGAGCAGTGATATCAAAGTATGCTTTTTTTATTATAGAAGATGAAATAGGTATTTTTCACTACTCTGAAATAAGACATACTATTTTATATTTTGGAATATAGGTGTTATAGGCCAAAATGTGTCCCCCATGGTAGGCACTCCAGCACCCGGAGCAAGTCCTTTTGGACAACAGGTGAGTAATTTTTGCATTACTAATAAGGCTGTAAGGGTTTGAATTAGCATTTTAACAACATCTTAGTTAAGACATGTAGGGGTGCATGTATCCTTTCCCAGGGAGAACATAAACCAAATGCATGCTGATGTATGTACCAGTCTGTATCTTACACTCAGAGTTTATGTCTATTTCTTCATTTAATTGTTATTAGATTAATAAGGTTCTGCCCAATGGGATAACTTCTGCAGTGCAAGCAAGACAGTTTGTTCTGTTTTCCTTCTACTAAACTCAACTAAGTCATTTTCAGCACACTGTTACACTGCTGATAATTTAGGTTTTGCATGTTTTAGTGGTGCACAGAGGATGCTATCAAACTTTCCCAGCCCTTGTTGAGTGTTTACTTCCGTATTTCAGAAATGGACAAAGCAGATGTTCATTGGCAGCTCAGAATTTGTGAGCTGGGGTAACCATGATGATCAAATGTTCCTTCTCAGTGATTAATACAGATGAAATGCTCAGCACATTTCCAATTTTATTGACTAAAATTTTGCATCATTATAGAGAAATGTGATTTTGGCTAAGGGGTGTTAAGAAAAGCAGAAGCTAAGTAAGAAAGTAGTAAAGTGTGTATGTCATGACATTGAGTTATTCCAGAGCACAGGATATCTGTGCTAGGAGTTCTGAGTACTGCTTCTTAATCCCAGTGGTGGGAATTATGTGGGACTGGGATTTTTTCCTATGTGCCTGCAAGTTTTGCCTGACAGTGATTAATTCCGTGGGAGAATCGCAGTCATCCAAGGATCAGGGTCCATTTGGATTAGATGTTTTAGAAGTAAACCCTGCCTTTCACATACCGTATGGTTTATGATCCAATTAGAGAAAATAGAAAACAAAAAGGAGGCAAAAAGAGTAATTAAGGGTAATAGGTGAAAGGAGAAATTGTGATAGTAAGTTTACATTAATAGAAATATGAGCAATGTTGTCTGTTAAATATTAATGTGGTTTGCTTGCACTTCCTCTGTGCATCTTGGAGACCCCAACAGACTGTCCTACCTGCAGTGGGTGTCTCCCAGGGAAATTTTCTCATGCCTTCACTTCTAAACTGGTGTGAAGCTCCACTGCAGGAGGACGGCCTGATGCCCAGATGTGAAGCAGCTTCTCTGCAGTTCCCTGAAATGTGATCTCTCCATTGCTTTGTCCTTGCAGATAGGAATCCTTGGCCCACCAGGACAGCAGGCACCCCCTCCATATCCTGGCCAGAGCCCAGCAAGTCAGCCAGTTATGCAGCAGCCCACAACTCCCATGTTTGTCTCCCCTCCACCAAAGACACAGAGGCTTCTTCATTCTGAAGCATATCTGAAATATATCGAGGGGCTCAGTGCTGAATCAAATAGTATTAGCAAGTGGGACCAGACCCTTGCAGGTAAGGCTTTGGATACAGAGTGGGATGTTTCCAGAGAGAACGCACTTCTTTGTAACCTTTAATAATTTTTGCTTTTAGTGAAAATGCTAAATAAATCTGCTGCTTACTTAAGAAAATGTACACATGCAAGTAATTGTTAAATCAACAGATTTGGGACTATCTATGTTAGCAGTGAACTAATTCCATCGAAGTTGCATGGGATGTTACACTGCAAGAACTGTATTCGCCTTTCTCTAGAAAAATTGCCGTGAATATCAAAACTTTTATCAAACTTTTAATCAAAATAATTAAACTTTTTCTTGATCTTCCAGCACGGAGACGAGATGTCCACTTATCAAAGGAGCAAGAGAGCCGACTCCCTTCACACTGGCTGAAAAGCAAAGGGGCTCACACCACGATGGCTGATGCACTGTGGCGCCTGCGAGACTTGATGCTACGAGACACCCTCAACATCCGTCAGGCATACAACATAGAGAATGTTTAGTCACATAATTGCTTCTTTCTTTGATACTGGCATATGAGGAGTTTTGTGGAACAATAGCTGTTTTAGTTACTGGGTGGGGAGAGATAACCAACAATAATTTGTATTGCATTTTACTGTACATTGCAAGACCATTTTTATATAAGGACACTTTTAATAAGCATATTTCACTTTTTGTTATATTAAGTTGACTTTATCAAATACACGGATTTTTGCATATGTTTCCTTTGTTTGAAAGGCAATTTCATAATTGGTTAAGTGTAGTCAAGGATTCATCTTTCTTATACTTTATTGCTGAGAACCTGATGCCATTGTTTTTATATAAAATAAGAAAAAAGAAAACAAAGTATTTACAGATTGGTACAATGGAATGTGAAATTAGTCATAGTTTACACCTTAGAAGAATGTGTGTACACGTGCTTGTTTGTGTTAGCCACTTCCAGCAGAAATTTCACCTGGATGTGAACAGAGAGGATGTAAAAGGTAAGATGTGCATTGATGTTAGGGAAAAATGACATTTCAAGTCATTATTGAGGCAGCTGAGTGGGCCACAGCGATGGTGGAAGTGTGAGTGTGGGCAGGACAAGGTTGTCTTGACCACTAATGTTGTCCAATCCTGTCCAGTTATTTAATTGTGCAGCCAAGGCCATTGTGATCCTAAATCAGTAACAGAATACACGTGCTGGATGCCCACAGAAGATGAAATGTTTCATCTGCCTTGACGTGCTTTGGGTGTTCTGTGATGTCCTTAACCCTGAGCAGAGGGAAGGGGAAGCAGCTTCCTCCCTATCAATTCTGCCTGCCTGTGGGAAGGGTGTGCAGAACCTCAAACCACCTCAGGTCTTGAAGGTAAGTTAGAGGAGAAGGAAAGCTGAAGGTTTTTAGTTAGTGAAGTAATGTGATATTTTTCAGTTCACACAATCACTGGGCATTGTATGACATTTTTGTACACTTTCTTTAAGTGTATTGATTCGTCTTAATGAAAGTTTTGCAATGCAAAATTTGGGAAATTTGACACTTAAATTTGAAGTAAAATAGTAAAATACTACTGTATGGTATGTGTAAGTTCAGCATACCCAGAGTACTTGTGTTGCAGTCTTCAGAGGATTTTTTTTTTCTTTTTTTGTTTTTTCTTTTGTTGTTTTTTTTTAAGTTGTTTTTTTAGCTAAGTCAAGTAGGTATAGACTCTTCTTGCCAAATGTCAAGACTGTGACTGTCTTCTGCTAAAGACTTACCTGTTCTCATAACTAACCAACCTTTTGGACAGCAGAGATATTTGTTTAAAGGTAAATCCTTTCGTGTACTTAATTTAAGAAAAAGAATTGATACTTTTCAATTGCATTAAGTAACTGGGAAAAAACAATGTTAATTTGAAAAAAAATATTGGTAGGAACATGGTCACTGCAATTCAGTCCAGAAGAACTGATTTGCTGATAGACTTTTACTGCTGGAGATGTTCATCATATACAAGTAGTTTTTCAAATCTAACAGTACAGAACATTTTTATTCAAGTACATTTGGCAGAAGGTTAAATAATTCTCTTCAAATTCTGGATATCTTGGATTCATGTTTTGCTGATGTAATTAGTACTGGTGAGAGAAGTGATACGTGCAAGTATGAATTGTTATTTAATTTTACCAGCTAATTCCTTTCCCTCTCCTTTTGCAATCCTTCAGTCATTGCACAAAAAAATCATGTAATTACGAATAGGCACTTAAGGACAGTTTAGGTGCAATGGATGTGAAGAAAATGGAGCTAAGCAAAATATAGGGAAATTACAACTTTGAACTCTAGAAGAAGCACACCTGTGGTACAGAAATTCTTTACTGGCCTTGGTAAATGACCAAAATTATTTAATAAGGGACAAAGTGAATAGTCTTAGACCACGCCCATATATACAGTATCATCTTAAAATACATTTAAATTACCATAGGCTTTGCAATTTTTAGCCACAAAGATGAGATGTTGAAGTGAATCAGGCAGCAAAGTTTTTGAGTATTTGGAACTATCACTGATTGTACTAATACACCACCAGATTCTCCTACTTCTCATCATTTACAAAAAGTACACCAAAGAAACCTGGGATGGATTTTAGTTAAGTTATTTTATTTATTTTCTTTTGAGGACTGGATGGGACTCCCTTTGGAGCCTGTATAACTCAGAAGTTTAATTTATCTGAAGGTCAGTGATGAGCAGACTTGCAGCACTGGCTCTCTCCTGCCCGAGCAGCTGAAGCCCAACTTTCACTGCTCTTCCCTGGCCCAGGAGCAAGAAATTGGAAGCACAGATAAAACCTGGGTCCTCCCACAAGGCAGTGCAGAGCACTACCACCAAGCCACTGGGCTGGCCCTACCCAATTATTTTAAGCTTTATTTATTTCATAATCATGTCTCCATATATTGGGGGCATTTCAGTTGATTGCAGTAAAATTTAGGATATACTGGCTACAGTCTAGAATTCAAAACCAGCAAAAGAAACAGTTTCTGACCCTGGTTTAAAAACTAAAAAAAACCTTAAAAAAAAGATGTCTGTCTGTCTCCCTCTTTGTGGGTATTTGAACCCCCCATCTGTTTTCCACTGCCTTTCATTGTAGTGGCATAAACAAAAGTTTCATATTAAAATAAAAGTATATATGGGAAATGGTTTGCTTCTGTGAGAGTGAAAAATATATTAATCTAGGACCAATATTTTCATAAACCAGTTGGAGATGACTAATAATTATTTGTTCTCTTCCTCAGTCCTTCCACAAGAAAATTTACTGTTTGTGTAAAGATTCAAAATGTTGATGTTGGTGACTTTTTTTTCAGCGTATGTTTTCAGACCTGGTTAATCCATGCTTGGCTTTTTATTAGGTCTTGTATTCCTGAAGGTTAAGCTGCTAACCAGGTTTATAACATGTATGTACCATCACTTTGTTTACCTGAGTCTTTTTAATTTGAATAAAAATAGTTTGCAAAGTGTTTTGGATTAACCAGGTTTGAGTGTCCCATCAAGACTTTTGCTAGGATTTTATTTCAAGTCGTTCTGGCTGTTGCTGATACAGATTTTATGAAGTCCTTGGTATGTGTGTGCACGTGTGTGAGTAAATAATCCTTTTTTCTGTTGTTCTGTATGTTGAAAGATGTGCCTGGTAGGTGATAAGAGGAGTGATACTGAAAAATATGGTTGGAAGTTGAGCCATAAGGAGCATGAACAGTAAACTTGAAAAATATGTGATGCATTAGGAACATGCTGAGTGGAGATGATGAGATTCAGTCATTTCCAGGTGCCCCCACATTAATTGCTTTGAAAATAAACAGCAAGCCTTAATTTTTCATACTGGAAGCTAACCTGGTTCAGGACTGTCTTTTATGTAGCTGTGTAATAAAGGAAATTGGAACAGTAATACGGAAAAAGCCTTTTTTACACAACGAAATTGGAAGCAAGGATAGAAATTTTCTTTAATACCACCAACAGCAAGAAAAATTAAGAAGTATCAACCTCTCAGGTTGCAGGGTGCCTCTGATACTCAATTTACAAAGACAACCAGAACAGTTAGCTATATTTAATTAACAAGCATTCGTTGCCTGGGGGATAAACACTGCCTGGCCAGCTTTACAGAACTGGCTCTTATCTAAAATTTGATAGTGCAGTTGCAGAGAAGAGGCTGATTCTAATTATCCATCACATCTCGTTTGCTCAGTCTGATACTGAAGATCATCCAGAGATGTTTGTAGCTGCCTCTTGCTTGACTGGAAATGCACTAAATTGGAGCAGTGTTTCAAAATGGCTGGGTACTTTGGACATCAAGGAAGAAATGGGATCTGATGCATTGATATTTGTGAAAAATATCTGATTAAAAAATTTCTGATTAACAAAATAAACATCATACTCCTCCTGCTTATTGCATGTTCTAGCAAGTCTAATTTGACTGTCACACAAGGACACAGAACAGCTGCTGCAGTGCAGTAGGATCTGGTGATCCTGCATAGATTCCCAGGCCGTGTGTTTTTATAAGGCTGATCCTTCCTGCACTGAGAGGGATCAGGAATCCCGAGCAGAAGTCTGGCCACACAGATCATCATCTGTGAAGGAGGCAGCAGGAGAGATACGAAAAGGAATGGAGGACAATCCACTGAATTACACAGCAGCACCAGTTAACAGTGGGGCTCAGCCAAGGTTTACACTAAGCATGACAAAAATCTTGGATAAAAATGGGGAAAAATGGACAATCCCTCACGAAGTCTGTACAGCTGTCTCTACAGGGAGTGTCTGATTCTGTTTCCACTGAGTGATTTTTAGGAGTATAAATTAATCCTCATTCTTTCTGCCAAGCACCAGCTTAAAGAAATTCCTCAGGACCAGTCATCCCACCAGTGCCTGTTGCAGGTTTTTGCATCTTCTTGGGAGCAACTGGGGCTGGCTAGAACCAGAGTGCAGGCACAGTTTTGCACCTGTGAAGTTCAAAGTGAAAGCTCACCTCTGCTGAAGTTTTGCTGCAAGAAAGAATTCTCCAAAACATAACATGACTGTTTTTTCCTTTTTCTACTCTTGTGCTACTTCCCTGGCTTGACTCAGGAATTGTAGCAGGCAACATTTTTGGGTGTTCAACAGCAGGAAAACAATCAATGAACAGTATCTCCTGAAAACAAAAATAGCACTAGTCCTCCAGATCCAGTCCTTGGAAGACACATCATGAAGTGCAGCAGTTACCCTCTGCTTGCAGGTCACAGCCTTGCACCATAACATCATCAAAACAGCCACAGTCCCTTTCCTTGATGAACACTTGCTTCTATGGAAAAAGGCTCTTGGGAGTTAGCACGGGAACACATGTAAGTATATGAACATCCTCAGGTTTGGTGTTAGGGTAATATTAAGAACTGGCTTCTTTGTGAAACCCTCAGCATACCCACCTATGATCAGAAATGAAACAATTGCATTAATATACAATCCTTACCCATAGTACTGCACCAGGCACCCTCATGCATTGCCACTGGCATCTTCCCACCCACTGGAGAGCCAACGTCACCAAGCCAGGGAGTAAATCTGTGCAGGATCTGTTTTCCTTCTGTGGGGGAGACACAAGTCCCGCAAGCAGAATTCAGGTTTGCTAGGACTGCCCTTGCACATGTGTCTGGACTTGGGCACGTTACCAGGTAAATGCAGCAAAAAAACTGCAAAACTCCCCAAAACCCTGGGCTCAGTTCAGTGCAGGGCAACTGCAGCCCTTGTGGGCAGCGGAGTCTCAGTGCAGGGCTGACTTTCCAAACTGCGTGGGCTGAGTAAACACTGAGCAGTCAGTCTGTCCTCTTTTTATCTAACTGAAATTGTGCCACATTGGAAAAGAAAACAAATTAGATGCCGGAACAGTTTCTATCTGTAAAAAGGATACAAACTAAAAATTGCTATTCCCTTTGTGCTACTATGTAACATTGCTTTCCCACTGGTTTAGTAATGAAAACCCCATCTCCTTAAGCAAAGCAGTAGCCAGATTCTCTTTATTCAATTTAGTTTATTTAAAATATTAAACATTAAATAATTGGCAGAAGCCTAAACATTGTGAACTCTAGTATTTTGTATTTAAACAAAATACAATTGTGAAAAGTGGGCAGAGGAAGAGTAAAACTGCCAAAACCATCAGAGTGTGTTACACAAAGTTGTGGATTACAGTTCCTCTTGCAGAGACAAAATCTTCCCCAGGGAACATTTAGGGCAGTAATTCTTTGGTACTAATGAAGCTTTCTGGACCTTCCCCTTGCAACAGTGGAGCTAAAAGTCATTTTTTTCCATCCTTGCCTCATACTGTCGTTCAGATCGTTTCCTACGGTAAACATCATCTGCCAGAAAAAAAAATTTATTAATGTGTTTTCAGTGTGCAAGATGGTATTAAATGTACAAAACCAGTATTTTCTTTTTAAACTTTTCAATCAAATTTTCTCTTGCAGTGACTGACAAGCAACTGAAAAGTCAAGCCAGTGCAAATCCTTATTACCACTCCCATCCAGACTCGTTCTTCAGTATTTTAGTAGGTTTCAGTATTTTCACTTTTAGTGTTTGTTTCTTGGTTATTTGGTTTTTTTAAAAAAAATAATCACAAGAATATACCCATGTTCAGTCTTCCTAGTTGTTCTCCCTCCCCTCACCCAGATCACCCCTAAATAGCCAGTATATCACAATTAAATAAAACCTCTCACTTTGAAAAGGAAAGAGGCTACAGTCATGTACACTGTCATTTTGCTGGGATTATGGAGCAGTAATAAGGCTAAACTGCACAATTATTGCAGTATGCTAACATTTAGGCATAAAAATTTTGTATTTTCTTTGTAGGAAAATAAGGCTTGAGCTGAGATATAGCAGCTGCTATAGGGATATTGTTCTTTAGATTCTAACCTGGCTTTATTACTGTACAAGTAATCCTCAGAAATACTGAGCTGAAAAGCCACAACAAGCCCAACCTTTCTGAAGGGAGTGCAAGAAGCAATTTTGTTTTCAGTGACTGTGTTAGCTCTGGAAATTGTATCAAGTTGTTTTATTCTGGGGGAGACACAAGTAGATTTCCCATGAAAATGAAAACTTTGGTAGGGTTGAGCTGGTCCTTTTTCTGAAGTACACAAACATTTCTATCAAGGTTTCTTAAAGGGGAGGATGCCACACTAGCACTAAATGCTTCAACTTCTAGAAACTGTGTATCATTAGTTAAACCACCATTACTAATTTAAATCCTCAATTAAAGAAAGTAACGGTTCAGGACCGTGTCCAGTGAGGGGCTTTTTTCAATGTAAAAAAAAAAAAAAAAAAATTCGTTTACTAAACCCATGTTTTTTTACGGTTTTTTTTGCGGCCCAAGGTCTTCTGCTAGGGAGGCCGAACCTGGAGTGCCACATCCCGCGGCTCATGGCTGATTGTCTGTAACATCCTCCAGGTGAGGACCCCGCCACCAGCCCCTGGTTAAGGGAGCCGCCAACACCCTGCTCGGCACCAGCGGGCGCTGCGGTTCCGGAGCAGCGCGGGAGGCTCCGGGGGGCAGAGATGGGCCTATCCCTCACTTACAGAAGGTCTCCTTGCCAATGCGGACGTTAATCATGAACCACTCCATGGCTCCCCCGAGGAGGAAGAAGAAGGGCAGGAACCTGTAGACGCCGAAGCGCTGCTTCCCCGGCACCCTCTGCAGGAGCTGCTTCACCCTCCGGCTCACCAGCATGGCCGGGCCGGCACCGGCACCCTCAGCGCCTCACCTACAGAGCAGGAAACGGGGGGGAGGCGCCTGAGAGAAGGAGCGGGACGTAAAACGACACCGCAACGGCTGCGGGTAGAGCGCTGCCGGGGCCGCGGTTCCGACGGTGTCGGGACGAGGAGCGGTTCCCTCCTTCCCCTCCCCCGGCCCCGCCGCTCCGGACCCTCAGCCCCGCCCCTCCCCTCGGGGGCCAAGCAGCCAATCAGCGCCGCGCTCCGCACGCGACCCCGCGCCGCGCGCCCCTCACCTCCAGCGCGAGCCCCCGAGCCGCAGCAGCCTCCGGACGGAAGAACGTGACGGTTCCCACGTGACCCCGCCCGGAGCGGTGCTGCTGGGGGCGGGGTTTCTGTGAGGGGGAGCCTCGCTCCCCTCACCTCCCCTCACCCTCCCGCCCCCCGCCTGAGGGGCCGGAGCGCGGCCCGCGGAGCCTCCCCCCCCCCCGCCCCGCTCCTTCCTCCCCACAGACCCCCTCCCCGCCCCCCACCGGCCCCCCGCCCTGCCCCGCTCCCCACCGACCCCTTCCCCGCTCCTCCGGCGGCCGCCCAGAGCCGCACCCCCGAGCTCCTCCCGGCGAGGCGTGGCGAGGCCCGGCCCGGCCCGGCCCCCTCGCACCGCGCGGCAGGGATTGGCCGCCCGGCGGGTGCTGCCGCGGGCCCGGGCCCCGGCGGCGGGGAGCGGAGCGGAACGGAGGCAGCGGTAGCCCCGGCGTTTCGCGGGCCGCCCTGAGGCTGCAGCGTCCGGCGGGACCATGGCGGCGCTGGGCATGGCGGCGCTGAGGAGAGGCGGCGGCGCGGCCCCCCGGCTCCTGGCCGTGGCCGTCTCCTACCAGAGCTGCCGCCCCAAAGCCAGCCAGTGCCCCGGGGACGGCGGCCACGGGCAGACCCGGGACCACCACCCGGCGGCCCCCGGCAGAGCCCGGCGCGGCGGAGAGCCCGGCCCCGCCGCGGGCAGCCAACCCCTGCCACCTGAGGGAGCCGACACCAAGAACTACTTGTGGGCCAGGTACCACGAGATGAAGAAGCTGGTCTACGGTAAGGGCCGCCCCGGGACTGCCACGTCCTGCCGCGCTTGAGCTTTTGTCCTTAATTATTTATTTTCCGGTTTGTTTTGTTTTGTTTTTTTTCTTCTTTTTTTCTTTGCATATCGGTGTCTTTCCCCGCGCTGCAGAACCGGGGCTGTGCCCATTGCCGCGCAGCTGCGGGGGTGAGGAGCCTTCTCCTTGGCAGTGCCATCTGCACGTCCCCAGCCCCCGGGGCCATCTGAGGTGGTTCCATTTCGATTGAGACTTGACCCTGGTCTTCTTCTCCCCATCCTGGGTTTCTTCCTTCTGTGAATATCCCTCGGCTGCTCTCAGCCTTTCGGGACGTGGGGTACATGGGGTTCATTGCAAAGTGGCCTCCACAGCGCGGATATCGTCGTGGCAAATGGTCTAAATGATGGGCGTTTTTCTGTAATGTGCCATTGGTTCGCATATGAGACTAAGGCAAATAGAGATGTTGAATGAAGCGGTGGGGTCTCTGGGTTTCAGCTTGTAACACGGCGTTGGCACATAGGTGAGAGTGGGGGAGACTGATGCTACAGCTGCTCGGGTGTCTCCTGATCCGGAGCTCGGTTTGTGTTACAGATGTGAAGCACCTTGTACTTCTGCGTGCAGGCATGGTTTTGCTCCTCTGGCCAAGGAGTTACCTGGCTCCGTCAGGTACCTTGGTATCCTGCTGAGGTAGGAGAAAACTCGATGCTACTCACCAAATCTGACCATGCCTAAAACGAGACTACAGTCTTTTTGGCAGCAGCTGGTCTCCACGGTATTAAGTACTCCTAAAAATGTGAAGAAACAGATTTCATTGCATAAAAGCAGGAAATTTTTCCTGCTGGTTTCTTGATTCTTGAAATGCTGAAGGAAAGCACTGTAGAGAGCTAGGAAGGGTGACACCGTGTCTGCTGTTTCGTAGCTGTTAGCTTTTGTTTAGCTAAGGATTTGGAGGACAGCAGCAGCCCTAGGCATCGGGAAGAACTGTCTCATTGTTCTGAGATTGACAAGTTTTGTCATTCTTTCTTCCCCCACATTCCAGTCTACCAGATTTGATGTAGAATCTGAAGTCTTTCGTTGATGCACAAATGTAGCGGAATTAGCTGCTGGTCGTTGGGTGCTCAGCCTGCTGCATTCCAGCTTTTGCAGGATGAGGTCCTTAGCCTGAGCTGCTGGAGGCAGAATAGGGTGCTGACAGAGGAGAGCAGCTTTTTATTAAGTCCTTGCTCTAAGACTGAGTTGTGATTTTAGCCTCACTGGTTGAAAGAAACTCCACCTCACAAGACTTTTAATGGGTTTTAGACTTTAATGTCCTCAAATATTTTTTTCTTTTCCGTAATAATATTGAAGTTGTAAATGCAGATAGGTTAATAGGTTAATAGGCTGTGTCATGGTCTCTTGGGAAAATGCTCACTTTGCTATGTGACAGACTGTGAAGTTTGTATTCACATAATTAAACTCCATAGGGATGCAAGAGATGGTTATCACTTGAGGCAGGGGACTGATCAGCAGGATGAAATGCAAAATAAAGTTGGGTGAAGTAGCTCATATTTCTGAGCAGACTCTGTACAGACCTTCAAGTAACTATTAGATGTGTTAAATAAGAATTCCCTCATTACTTTAAGGAATAGTTCACCAATGCAAGCATTGTCAAGAAGTTACATAAACACAGATGGTCCAAGTTGGTTCTTGCTGTTGATTGAACTAAACCAAGTTGTACAAATGTGTCATCAGTTTGTTCCTTTGGTCTTGATTTTTAACTTTGGTGTAAAAGAGAGTGCTTATGATTGAGTTATGGATTTGAAAATGTTGTCACATCTCAGTACCCATCAGCATTGAGTTTGGGAAAACTCCTGTTGTGCCATCTTCCTTCTCTGAAACTCCACCTTTATGAAGTCCTTTCTCGTATATTGTCACCTATTGCTATTGGTTTTGGAGACAGCTCTCTGCCAGGAGAATTTGTTATGTATTTTCAAACTAGCTCTTGCTTTGGGCCTGATTTATGGAGCAATGTTGTAGTTTTGCACAGAGGGGATTGCAGTGATACCTGCTGACCAAGCTGGACAGGGCTGTGTACGATCCTGTACATCGTATGGGATGTGTATGATGAGAGCTTCTGTGCAGTAAAACTCAGTGCTGTGATGGGTTTGGTGGCCAGAGCCCGGGCACCAGAAGTTCTCAGCTTCATAGAAACACATCTGTGTTCTGCCAGGCTTGAGTGTGGTGTACAAAGGACACAACAAGGTGCAGCTGAGGTAAAATCTCCCCTTAGTGTTAGCTTAGGAGAAGCCATTTTCTTAATTATTCCTCCCTTTGCAACAGTGACTTAACTTTCATTACCTGCAAAAATTCGAGGCTACTACTTCTACTTAAGGTGTTGGTCTGGTTTTTTTTTCTTCTCTGCCAGAGGAAAAGTATAATCACATTTGTCAGAGGGGTGGTGCTGAGAAAAACTTGCTGTGTTCTGATGTGATGGCATCTGATGTGTGAAGGAAGGCTGATGTGCTCTCTCAGTAAGCAATGTCTGAAGTTTTGCACTCTAGGAAACATCCAGTCCTGAAAGTCAATGGAACTGGCACACCAGTGAGGATCTGGCTGTGAGAAAGCGTGTCTGATCTTTGCTAGATCTTTCAAACTTGTAAATGTTGTAGCTACAACAAATCAGCTTTTCCCTTAAAATAACTATTAAGCTTGTCATGGAGGGGAAGTAGTTGAGTGTGGTTAAATGTGGATGCTACAGAGATGAGAGAAAAGTCTGTAGGCAGCAAGAATTTGGTTACAACACTGATAATACTGAGGGTGGAGCTCAGAGGTATTCCTCACTCTTTCCAGTTGATGTGGATCAAGTGATACCTTGGCATCTCAGTACTGCAAGCCACAGTCAGCAATGTGTCTATCACATCTGGAAATGTTGGAGAGGAGATGACACCTCAGTGTGATGGCTGCATTGGTGATTTTGTTGTGATGCTGAGGGGGGTTTTGCAATCCCCAGCACATTTTGATTCCTCTTGTGTCACTGATATCAAGCAGGCACAAAGACTGAAGTGCCTCACTCTCTGCCAAGCCAGGAAACAAGTCCAGTGCTGTGGCAATGAATGCCCTGTGAGTGGCTATGGGAGTGTGCACATCTCATGGCTTGTGGCACCTGTGGGTGCAGTTGGGACTGGGAACGAGAATTAGTGGCCAGAACTGGAAGTGCGACCAGTGAACTTCCAGTCCGACTTTCCTACACTTAAATGTTTTTTCTTGTAAAGAATTCTTTTAGCAGCATTTATCTAGTGCCTTTGTGTGTATAAAAATGTTTTCCTGGAATGAAATAGTAATTTTTAATATGGCTTTTGTGTAGATTTCATTGTCAAGAAATCCCAAAATATTTAGGCATAATGGCAAAAATTCAAAACTATGCTGCAGACTAATTTTCATCACTCCTTTAACATGATTCCTCTGTCATTTAATATTCCTTAAGTACCACCTTTGGCTGGTTGGAGTGCTTTGCAGGAAATGGTACAAAGCAACACTCCCAAAGGATAATGAGGTACTTGGAAGGGAGGGAAACTGGCAGTTTGTGTAAAAAAAGCAACTCAGCGTGAGCAAAGGGAACTTTCTGATTCATGTGGAGGGTGGTGGCCATCTGCTTTTCAGCAGATGAACTTTTCATTCTTTTCCTCCCTAGTCTTAAAAAGTAATTAGTGCAGATGTCTGCTGTGTTGGACCTCTGGGAATATAAAGGTGTGAGAGATGGGGGTGAGAGAGTTTTTCACATCAGAAAGGGCCATATGGTTTCTTGGCATCTTTAACTGTTGCTCACAGTTAATTACCTCCTTTTGTTTCCATCTCTGCTGTCATGTTGGGATTGTTTTATTGCTTTCTAACAATGGGGACTATTGCCTGGGAAGAAGCACTTGTGCTGCCATATTCTGATTTAAGCAGCTGTTCAGTCTCAAAGTAGTAAAATTACCATGTTGTGTGTTTACTTGGCATTTACTTCCAGTTGTAAAAAATGCATGCATCAAACATGCTTTCTTGTGGTCTGTCTTTGTTGCTGAGTTTCATCATTAACCGTGGACACGCAGACACTTCCCTTAAAAGTGTCAGAGGTTCAAACTGGAGCAAATTGTGCAAGTGTGCAGATTCCAGGAGGTTGTATGTACTGCAAGAGCTGTTTTCACCCCACTCAGATGTACACATGCCATTTGCCCCTTAGATCATACTTCCGGGGTGAAGTGCTGAATAGACAGTAATGGGCTGTGATATGGTTTCCCTTTCCAGTTAGGACCCAGATGGAAAGGGAAGTTGATATTATAATTCTTTCTAAACAACCATAACTGGTTTTAATTCTGAAGGGTTTGGGGGGTGGGAGTGTTGTTGTTTGGTTTTGGTGAGGTTTTTTTTTTCTCTAATATATATATATCTGTCCAGCAATCTGTCTCAGTGTCTTGGCAGAGGAAAAGAAAAGCTATTGTTCTTGAAAAATGGCATCTTCCAGGACTTCTGGATAGTCCTTTGTTTGTTTTGACTCCAGGACTGCCATGCAAACTGAGCAAAAGGTCTGCTGAATGTCAACAGGGCCCAGGACTGAATCAAGCAGTCAAAATTTGTAACCACTCAGGTGATTCTCCTTTAAAAAAAAAAAAAAAAAAAAAAAAAAAAAAAGCGCAAACCAGTCCTGCAAATGGCATTTACACTGAGCCAAATGTGCAGCATGAGGCTCTGGACTGAAAATCCAGAGCTTTTCCCTTCTCTATAGGAGATCAGTGACTCTGAAACCACTGCCACTCTAAGGTGGAGGATGACAGCATGGAAAGCTGTCAGGAAGCTGCTGAGGTTGGTTTAGAGACAGTGACGTGTGATGGGAAACACAGCAAGAAGATGTGGGGTGCTGCAGGAAGTGTGGGGGGGGAACACCTTATGTGTGTGCATCTTTGGCTGTTACAAGGAAAGAGAGAAGATGTGGAAGTCAGTGACAAAATGTCTGAGTGGGGTGAAAAGAGCTGGACTGGAGGCTGTCAGTGCAGCAGAGAGGCTCTGCATGTTTGAGGCTTCATCTGGTGGGTCTAAATATATTTCATAAATCGTTCTGTGGCACAGTTACTGCTTACACTCTGATCACAGATAACACTCACTGTGTGCCTGGCCAATCTCAGACTGCCCTTGCACAAAACCACACTGTCCCTTAGCTTTTCCTGCCTACTTTTGCAGAAGTTGCACGTGTTGTTGAGTCTAAATGGGCCTTGGCCTCTGTGGAAGGAGAAACTTTGGGCAGAGGTATTTTGCGCTATCCTCAGGCCATGGAAATGTTTTGTTATAAATCTGTTAGCAAATGGTGAATTTTGGAAGGGCTTGACTTCTCTGTAGGGATAAGGTAGCAGCCAGTGGGGGCATTTGTCCTAAAAGTGCTTTCATTGGGAAAGCAGTGCATATTTGCACTGTGATGTGATTGGTATTGTGCCATTTTCCTTGTGAGGAAAAAACATAACACACTGCAAATCCCAGTGTGTACTTAGAAAAAGATCTTCCCACAAGTTGTCAGGAGGTGAGGGGTGAGGACAGGAAGTGGAGCTTTTTTTTTTTTTTTTTTTATAGTGCAGAGAGCATTTATCTTGAGAGGATGAAAGTTGCAATCATCTGAATCCTATTTAAACTTCCCATCTCTTAAAATCCCAGTGGAAAGTACTCTGATTGCATCCGCTCCCTTCAGCCTCTTCCAGGAACTTTGCCACCAACAGAGTTTTGAAAGAGGGCTCTTGTTCTAGCTGTGCAGCCAGTAAGTCAGCCTGCCTTAAAATATTGCTTTCTTTTCTAGTAATTCCCTTCTAGTTGATCTGGTGAATTGCATCTGAAGGCCAAAGCAAAGTGAGCTAGGAGAGAGGGCTGCTATTTTTTGTAATGCACCTCTCCTGAAAAATAAGTATTATGATATATCCAAATCCTCTATTTATTTGGTCACCTTTTTAGATTAGTGAGCACAAACGTGCTTTGGACTTCAAGGAAGTCCAAAATTTTACCTAATTCTTCTTCTCCCAAAGTCTTCATTGGGAATGTCTGGTGTCTTTTTTTAATAATAGTTTTTTTGGCTTAGATTCAGATGAAACTTGGTTTTATAGCAAGGAAGCCACAGAGAACAGGCACAGGGGTTCTCACTAAAAGCCAAAAGTTAGGCAGGAAGGGAAAAAGAAATCCTACCCACTGATGCTGAGGAGGAGCTAGGAAATGTCTGCACTTTTGCTATCAAAGAGAAATTGCTTGTCTCTCAGGGTCAAGGAAATGTCTCCTTCCCATCTCTGTCCCCCAGTGTGGATGTGACTCGGCCACCTATTACAGAACTATTTTTATTGCTCTTTCTCATCGTGCCACAGACCTCTCTGGTAGAGCAGGAGGCCTGGGGAGGGGTCTGTTCCTGTCCCTCCCATTGCAGCACTGCTAAAGCTCTCTGCTCTCTAGACTAGCTCTAAAAATGGATCCACAGGTAGAAGAGCTGCTAGGTCATTTAACCCCCATTTTCCCTGTGGTCTGGGAATATTCACAAGTATCTTGAACAGTTTTGAAGTGGTAAACCACATGCAAGGACTGAGCTGTTTCTGCAGCTGTTTATCAGAGGAAAGCAGATAACTTGCTGCTATCTGCATGACGTGCTCCAAGAGCAGAGCTTAGTGTGTTGGGGTTGTTTTACAAGTTGTTGATGTTTATACAAAACCTCATTTTATCCTGCTGATTAATAATAATAATAATAATAAAAAGGCCCTAGTGCAGAATTGCTCTGTGAAGTCTGGCTGCTTCTGTGAGAAACAAAATACGCCATGAGGGAAACCTCAACATTTGTAGTTTGAAGTAATCTACTAATCTAGATTTCTCAAAGGGGAGCATTAGCCTGTTTGTCTTGCTCAAGTTTTAAGTGAGGGGTGCATGTTTTTTGATGGCATATTACAGCCACCTTTCATGGCAGTGAGTGAGCTTGCTGAACATGCCGCTGCTGTGAGCTAGAAATTTGACATTCAAAAATCTCCAGTCTGCTTTGCTTCATGTAGGCCAGAGACCCGAGGACATTGTTGTGCAGCCTCCTGACTCAAAAGGTCAGACTTGCTGTGAAAGTGGTTTGCATCATCACCAGATGCAGCCAGAGGTTTCACAGTGTCTGCTTTCATGGGGAGGATTGTCTGAGTGTGTTAACAGCAGTAGCTTTTGACAACAGCCCTGTGCTCCTTTGCTGCTGTTCTGGGGTACTGCTCTCAGGTCCAGAACAAAAAGTCGAAATTTCAGTGATGCTCTCAGTTTCTCTAACATCTTCTCTTTCTCCTTCTCTTAGATCTTCTTCCACCAGGAGTCTGCAATCTCCTCAACCCAGCTGCTATCTATGCTAACAACGAGATCAGCCTGAGAGATGTTGAGATCTATGGCTTTGACTATGATTACACATTAGCACAATATTCTAATTTGCTACACTCAATGATTTTCAACACTGCCAGAGATATCCTAATAGAGCAATTCAAGGTAATGATGGGCTAAGAATTTCCACTCAATTAAGCTTACTGCTGTCTTTGCAATGCCCCAGATGCATCCTAAATGCTGCTTTGTGCATGTGTCACTTCTTTTATTGGGATAAATTTCAGGTTTCACAATCTTTAATTGAAGAAAGTTTTGTCTGTATATGGAATTAATTTCCTCTGAGACAATTTACCATGCTCTACATTTTTGAGAGCAAGAATGTATAGAGCTCCATATAAACATCAAGCAAGAACCTTAGTCTAGAAAGGTCTGGTTTGTCTTACCTAACTATGGAAATCATCCCTACAGAACTCAAGGTGCACATGGTGGATAAACATGTGTTTATGTCTGTCTTGCAGTCATGCAGGACCTGATATGTGCAAGTCAATGTGAATGACACTCTAAAGCATGTCCAATAATGGACACCCTGTTTGCATTAGGTGACCAGTGTGTGCATTTTCTTCTCATGTGTTTCTTTTCAGAGGGGCACTGCTTTGCCAAATACATGCATTGACCAGAGCTTACTAAAAATATCCTTGCTGCTGGAGTGAATCTGCTGTTTTCACCAGTGTCCCTTATGTGAGAGAAACTAGTTTTGGGGATCCTGATCCTTTCTGTCTTATCCACTTTCTTTGTTGAAGTGGCTAAATGAAGGGCACCTGTTCCTTGGTCAGTTTGTGTGGGGGTAGAGAGGACTAGCAGGACTACCTAGCTCAACAGGTGAAGTAATTTTGTTGATAACCCAACACTTTTTCTTCTAACCATGTCACTGTCTGTCTCCCCAGTACCCAGAAGGGCTTGGGAGGTATGACTACATTCCAGGATTTGCCATACGAGGACTTCACTATGATGTACAAAAGGTAGGCTGTACAAAGTTCAGTCTCCTGGGCTTTGTCTTACATTGTGTTATGTTTTTAGTGGAAATACTTTCTGTCATTGCTTACAATGATCACCAAGCTATCAGTGAGATACAGAGTCTGGCTTGCTGTGCTTTTCATTGTGTGGGTGCTGCTTGCTTATAAATTTTCCAAGAGAATGATGTCTTTTGTGTTTGTCTGTCTTCTTAAGAATGGGACATTCTATCAACGACTTTGGGTGAACAGTCTGAATTTAAAAGTCAGTTAATTCCACAAGCTAATTAATAGAAAACTCAGCTTGTTTGTGTGATCATTGCTGTCTTTCAGGAAATTTAGACAACAAACCTCAATCCTGCATCTAAAAGTGTTACTCTAATAAAAGTCTTACTCTAATAATAGCAGTGACTTGTCAGGAGAATGCTTTAGGAAACATTCCCCACCCCCTACCCCGAATAAAAGGACTGCCTGGAAAAAGATCCAAGCTACTTGAGATGCATGTTTCTTAGAGGCACAGGCAAGCAAAGGAAAAGCATTAGTTGTAACCCTTTTCAGTGCTTTGGGCCGATTCCCTGAAAGGCTGATGCCCGGTGGTGCAATGTTGGATGCAGCAGCTGGGAAATTGCTTCACTGTAGCAGCTTTTGTTATCTTGAGCTTTAAGTAAATTCAGGGAAGTGCAGGCAATACATGCTGGAGTGTGTGTGCTGTTCTCCAGCAGTGGGAGAGGGGGGAAAGGAAGAGAGAGTCTGATACAACAAATGCGAAGAAAGCCCTAATGTTACCAGCCTGATGTGCTTGTCAATATCTTTGCTTAAACGTCTACTGCGGAGGGAAAAAAGTGGTGGAGGGAGGAGTTCTTGTGACAATAAAATCACTGGGTGCAGCTGCACTCTAAACCAAAACTTACCCATTTGGTTTTGCTTGAGATAAATGTGATGAGAAACAGATCTCCTGTGCACAGAAAGCTCCTTTGGAATGTGTGTGCTTTTGGAAGGGAGATAAGAAGACACTGTTTTGAGTCACAGAAACATTGTTCTCTCCACTTTTCAGCTGCATCCCTGTCCACAAACTTTGGAGTGTGACAGACATCAGTATTTGGCTCATAAAATGATGCTCTTTTATCAGAGAGACCAATAAAAAGGCACAATATGAATAAGTGTCTGTAAAAGTACCTGGAGAGTAAGTGAAGCTTCAAGTACACAGATGGGGGGTGTTTATATTGAACTTTATTTTCTAAATGTCATTTGCTTTTCTTTGTAACCTGCCCAATTCTAACAGTAAATATCCCTTGTCACAGAGTCTTCTGATGAAGATTGATGCTTTCCACTATGTCCAGCTGGGGACAGCATATAGGTTTGTGAATTCTGAATGTCATTCTCTAAATGCCCATATATTCAAAGGTGGATCACTAAATCTGAGGGTACGTTCACAGCAGACAGAGTGGTATTTTTTGAGCAGAGCACAGTCACATCTGGCTTATCCTGTTTGCACTTGCTTCAAATGCTTACCTGGCATATAATTGCAGGGAGGTTTTTTCCTCAAGCATCTCAAGCCAAGTGTGGGTGGGAAGACCTGGAGCTTTTTGTAATGGTTAATAACACATCTGGTCACGTACTCTGCGTGGTGGCTGAGTTGCAGCTATAGCACACCTGTGTTAACATCTATGAGCACACAGTGCAACTAGGAAGGGCCTCTGCTGTGTGTTGTCCACATGCAGGCCTGTCTTCTCCCAGCTGGAGAGTATCCCAGCAGTGGCCTTGTCACTAAGCTAAGAGGAGAGTGGTCTGGATGTGTAAGTAAACTCGTAAAGCAGTGCTGACATGCCTAAAAAAGTAATGATGCATCAGAATCTGGGCTCAGTTTAAGGCCTTGGTTGTCCTATTTTTCCTTCTCTTCATTTCTTCAAGGAGAGCTGGATGTGCTTTGGAATAAGTGGCTGAAACAGTGCAGAGAATACTTTGCTCCAGAAAGTTGTGAGACTGGAGACTGGCAGAAAATCTTGGCCCAAAATGGAGTGGGGGTGATGTGTACAAAATAGTAATTCATAGATATTAGTAGCAAAGCTTCTGTAAATCTGTACTGTATTTTCTGAGAATGGAAGCAAATCTTTTTTTGGTTTTTTTTTCTTGAATTCTGCCATTTTGCTGTTGAGCTTCAGTAAACACTCTAAGAATATTAAGAAGGGAGTTTCATAATCAGAGAGAATCAGCTTCTTTGAGTGCTAGCTTGGGGAGGGGATGTTACTGCCCCATATTTCACTTCCGTTTCATAAGGACATCTGTAGCTAAAATGCATTTAAACTTTTTTTCCCTATTATCCATTTGTAACAATCCTTCTTGAAGTGTCCTTTTCCTTAAGTGTTCTTTCCTTTTGAGCACGGCTGGGGCAAGTTAAGACTTCTCAGGTCTGTACCACGATCGAATAAGATAGGAGAAAGGGAAAGTTTCTGATTGCTTAAATAAACAGCCATCAGAAATTTCGAAAGAGGCAAAACCTGCAGCAGTCAGATAACCTGCTATAGCTCACAGCCATACCTGTGATGATGGGGTTTTGGGGAAAAACAGCAATCTCTGTTGAATGGTTTTAGCAAAGATCTTGTTTTGCTTAGGAAAACTGAGTAAGTAGGAAACTATTTTCAGAAAGTGCTTTTCCTACTCCTTTGCATTTAATGGTGATACACCTCGTGGAAGCAACCCCTCCAAAACTACAGCTCCTCAGTGCTGCCAGTCAGGTCGTGGGGTGATTTGGTGGGGCAGTCCTGTCAGTAGATGGACAGCATGCAGAGGGAGGGAGGCCTCTCTCTGAACTCTGCTGGAATGTGGATAAAGCCCCTCAATTAACTCGGAGAAGTAAACAAGGTATCTGAAAAATGTCTTGGGAAGGATTTTATGTGAATCTTAAGAAACCAGGTTCTGTGGTTATCTCTTCTGTGCAAGAGAAATGTGTGTTTCAGAAAGGAGCCTGATGGTCCTGTCTTCTCTTTCTCTGCAGTTAGTAGCACTATGGAGACTGGTGATTATTGACAAACTATTTGTCTTATTTTGTGTCTAGAGGCCTCAAACCAGTGCCTGATGAAGAATTAATTGAACTCTATGGTGGCACACAGCACATCCCCCTGTACCAGATGAGTGACTTCTATGGCAAGGTATTTATTGCAAACCCTTTATTACTGTCATGCAGCAGCTCTTTTAGCAGCTAGGAAAACAGAGAATGCATCAGCATGTAAATGACTTCAGCCTGCCTTGGACTCCAAAAGGCTCAGTCCCCAGTGAGCTGCAGTGTGTGGTTTTGTTCTAGTGGGAATTTGCCCCAGAGGTTATTAGCATGTGAAAGCTTTCATAAACACCGGGGCTATTGGTATGGAGACTGATATGGAGAGGTTCCTGCCTTTTTCCTTGGCCAAATCTGGCTCCCAAGCTACCAGGACAGCCTGCAGTGATGGTGTTTGCAGTGAGTTGTGTGGGAGGGGGTATGTCTGTGTAGCAGTGCCTTTCTCTCTTTGCTTTTGGGTAGAGTTTTTTTCCTTGATGAAGATCTCCCCCTGCACACTGTTTCAGCCCTACCCAAGTGGCTATTAGTTATAGGGCTGGCATCCATGAATGTTAATGGGTTTTCTTAGGCAGAAAAGCTGACTCACAGTAAAGGACTGGAATTCTGTCCATGGGAGCTGTGGAAATCATTTGGTTGACTGAACCAGAGGAAGTTAGAAGAAATTTTTTTTCCTTAAGTGCCTGATGTGGTGCAGTAGGCAAGCAGGGCCATTCACATCCCTTTCCCTCCAGTACTGCTTTGTTTCTTGCCCTTTGTTAGTTCAGTTGCCTTAGGGGAAGCTGGAAGGAGAAGGATCAGCTTCCTCTGGTAATACCCCTTTGAGACTGCTCTGTGAAGTCTCCTGTTTGGATTTCTCTGTCTCTCTCTTGGGAACAATTAATCTGAGTCGTTGCTTTCTGCATAAATACATACACTGTTTATAGCTCAGTGGTGTTTTCAGCTTTGCAATAGAATGTTTCTGTTTAGAATCCAGTATCTGTCTGTAAACTGCACTTGATAGCCACTGCTGTGCAGCTCTCCTTGCTCCTGGAAAATGAGATTAATTCACCTTTCTTTTTGAATAGTTGTAAGCATGAAATTTGCTTGGATTTGTGGCCTTTCTGTGTTACTTTGTATGTAGCAGGTGTTGTCTTCTGTTGTTCAGTACTGAAAAATTCAGTGTAACATTTGGCCACAGAAGTAGGGATAGCAGTTTATTTTTGCAAAAGGTCAATCTCACCTCTTAATAATGTAGCAAACTCCATAAAATAACAGGTGAATCCCAAAGGGAAGGAAAGCACAGACAACTAATGACTTTTGCATTCAGCATTGTCTGCTCAGCCTGTGCCACTAACTTAATGGGAAAATGTATGAGTTAAGGTAGTCTGCCAAGCTGCTGTTGCTGCCTGTATGAAGGCAACAGGAAGGTTTGCCAGGTCAGTGATTCCAGGCAACAAGTGGGACTGATGCAGCTGAAGCACATAAATATTTTCCCTTAGGGGCTTTATTGATTCCCTGCTGGCAGGAATATGTGGACAGCTACCAGCATCCCAACACCTGCAGCAGGTGGGCACAGATCCTGGCCAGGGTTGGACAGTGCACCTTTGACTGGAAGGACCAGTGCAGGCCAGTATTGAAGGTGGAGATCTCATGGGTGTTGTGGAACAAGTGTACATAGTGTTCTTTCTAAACCTGTGGTCCAGTTTTCAGCCTGACTTATGTCAGGATATCTGCTGTGAGGAAGTCAAGGCCAGTAAAGGGAGGGGGGAAAGCTGGACTTGCCTTGTGGGATGGTAACACAAGGCACAAAAGCAAAATCAGAGTTGACTAACTGCAAGGTAGGTTTTTACTGTTAACACTGAACATTTTATTGTCTCCTCTATGCTTAAGGTCTTGAAAGTGGGACAGGTCATTGCTGGCTGTGCTCTGCTAAATGTCATACCTAGGATTTCAGTAGGAGTTCCCTGTCTGTGTCCCTCTTGATACTGCCCCAGAATCCCTGGACAGGAAAACCTGTGGGAGGTTTTCAGTTGCTAGTGGGAGAAACATCCCCTTGCAACCACACATCAAAATGGACAAAAGTCTGCTGAAAGGACTCAGTGGGTATGTCTAAGCAGCACCACCACGTGCAGGATGTGGCCTAAACTTGAGGCTTTGTGTCCTCTTCTGCTGTAGATCAAGTTGTTCTATGCTGGATGGATGGATATTGTGTAACCCTCAGCACACAGGCATAGCTTCTGATCTTCTACCTTTACCAGACCAGATTAAATGGGAGATGCTTCTGTTGTGACATCCTGATGTGACTGTGGTTTGTCATTAGTCAGGATGTGCCCTTTCAGCTGCACCAGCTGTACCTTCTATGATCTTTTGGATGTTGTTTTCAGGTGTGAATATAATACCTGCCTTCTGGTGTGGATCTGTTATCCTAGAGAGTTGCAACTGGATTGCCAGAGCACCTCTGGTGACAGCATTAACTGGGAGGACTGTGCACTTCCCAAATTGCTTTTTATGTAGAAGACCTTTAACTGTTCCCTTGACTGATCCAGCAGTTCACTGATGAAAAATGGATTCCAGCTTCAGCTTACCATTAAAATTCCCCATAGTCCTCTGCTCAGGTGGTACATACTGAATAAAAAAAAGCTTTATTTTACTGGATGACCTCTCTGGGGCTGTTGACCTACTCATAGGTTTGTAATTGATAGGCAATAAAAATAGCAGATGTGTGGGAGAGCTGCAACCTTGCCTAATGCAAGGGGAGTTATTCTTTGGTCAAGATTTAGTTGTCCATTTCCACTTGACTACTGAGTGGGATGAAGTTCCTTTTCTTCTTATTTGTGCCCATTCTGGTTTTCATTAGTGACTCAAGGTCAGGTAGGGACTAACAAACTGCTTGTTGGAGTGATTTATGGATTGCTGTGTGAAACCTCACTGGAATGTGGTCAGAGCAGCTTTAGTGCCCATGTGTCTGATGTCAGCCTGTGTCTGGGACTGACTCCCTGCTTCTTCCACCTTCACCCCACAGTGAATGATGCAGCATTTGTGTAATAATTTCTGTGAAGAAGAAGCCTCTCTCTTGACAAGTGTTAATTCATTCGGATGTGTTTTGGTTAAGAACAGAGGGCCACTTGCTGAATGGCTGGGGGTTTCCACACTAGTGTATTCCTTTTGGTTAGCCTGGAATGTCTTCCAGATAGTACTGGGTAATGTGAGTTTATTTGTTGGCTTTACTGTTTTGGGTTTTTTAAATTATTTTTGTTTAATGTGTCTTGTTAATTTTTTGCTTTCCAGGGGCCATCACTTAAGCAGTTTATGGATATTTTTTCTCTTCCTGAAATGACACTGCTCTCTTCAGTCATTGATTACTTCATAACTCACGGCATTGAGTTTGACCAGGTCCATCTTTACAAGGATATATCTGTAAGTAAAACATCAGCTGCCCCACAGTTCATCCCACATCAGCTCTGTGAGCTCTTTGGCTTCTTTGTACCACTGAGTTCTGCAGTACCCAACCCTACAGGGTTGTTAGTGGCCTAAGATGACAGTGTTGTTGCCCCTTTAGATAAAAGCATTACCAGGGCATATTCAGAGCTGTGTTTTCAGAGCATGGTAGATTTCTGTCTGTACTACAGAGGTGGTGTTGCTGTACATCATCTCTTGCATTATCCTAACCTAGGCTGGGTAGGCTGAAGGGCCTTCCATGGGAAATGTGTCACAAAGCATGTGTAAATGTTTTCTGGTTCTGCAGACTTTTAAGCTCTATGTTTTCATGTCAATATCTCATTTTTCACAGAGGCTTGGTCTGACTGTGTCCCAAACAGTTGCCCTTATACAGTGACGACTGTGAAACACCTGCCCTTGCCCACTCTGAGAATCCACCCCTTCCTTTTGCAGAACCAAGTAGTCTGATGCTTTTGGGATGTTTCCAGTGGGTGACTGTAGCTTTCAAGAGTCAGTTACTCCAAGGTGTTAACTGTGCACTCCAGCTTCATTCCTGGCATTTGAAAAGGCTGCCTGGGATTATCAGCATTGTTGAGGGATACTGTCTGACTTCTTAGTTAATGCTTTAGGCAAGATGTAAATGCTTGAGGTTTCTGCCCTGGGTGACATTTGCTGCCAAGTGCTGCACCTTCCCTGGCTGCCAAACCTTTTTTTTGTGACTTCATTGCATGGAGAGGATTTTTTTTTATTTGTACCTTGTGGGAATCTTATGCTTATTCACTGGTAGCAGCCTGTACGTGCACTGTTCAGTCTTCTGGTGAGGGAAATGACACATCTGTGCTGTTGCTTTTATGATAAAGATCCACCCTGTCAGCTTTGCTGCAGCCAAGGATTACAGTTCACACTCTGGCCTTCTGTTAGTGCTTGATAAGAGCACACCAGCCAGGTTCTGCAAGGCCTTAGTGTGTTTCTGGGGTGTTAGGTGGGTAGCTGTTCTCACTCTGAAAATGGGTAGGGGCAATACAGCTGAATCCTGAGCTCTTTGTCAAGAATATCTCCTCAGCCTTCTCTGGAGGTTAAAGTGGACTTATTCCTAATTGGGATCTGCAGAGCAAGTGGGTGGTGGCCATAGCCTAGGAAAGACTCAACACAGGGAAAACAGCATGCCTGAAGCCCAAAACTCCCTTGTACTAGTCTGGCATTTGTCATCACATCCTTTGCTGAGGGATGTGGTTGGTTATTCTTGAGTGACTGAGGTAGGCAGAGAGCTACAACAGAATAGCTGTGCCTGTGCCTGAAGTCTATAGTGAAAAAATAGGGACCATCCTGTGCTCTCACCAGAAGAGTCCTTGCTTTTCTCTGTACAGTGGGGGTAAACAAGAAATGGTTTGTGGCCATCAGCACAGAGATCCTGCTGTGCCTACAGGGGCAGGAGTCTGAGGGGACTGTCAGAACCCCACTGTTATTACAACACAGTGGGCTGAGATGTGTCTAAACCTGACACTCTGCTGTGCTGTTTAGTGGTGATCCTGAATGCAGAACACACTGTGTCTGGGAGCAGGCTGAGTGTTAGAGACCCTGCACTGACTCAAACAGGCAGACCCTGGGGCAGTGGTGAAGGTTGAAGCTGATGTGTAAACCAATTAATCCTCTCACACCAGTTTGGTCGCTTCAAATTTGTGAGTTAAGAGAATTTGAGAGTGAGAACATAGAGTTTATCCTGCTTCTCTTTGGAGGAGTTTTTGGGCCCTGTTTGACATCTCCCCAAGATTTTACCTGCAGGAACCTTATAGTTCTTTCCCCCCCTCTCTTTTTTCTTTTGCTGATTTTGCTTTTTTGGGGTCACGGCTGTAGACAAGGAGAACACTGGAATCACTTTCTGCTCTGCAGAAGTAGCTTTGCCACAAATCCAAAGCTTTGCTTGCTTTTACTAGAAGTGCTGATCAAGAGAAAGTTGTTTTTTGGTTAAAGGTCTTACGTGTTGTCTGGTGTCTTTCCAATAAGGCAGTCTCTTGATGAATGAGATGTGACCTCTGCCTTTTTACCATTCAAATCCATGAAAAACTCTGTTTGTAAGAGGAAATGCCTCCTCCTTCATTGTCCTTTGTTCAAGCTGAAAATTCTGGTTCTCTCCCAGCTTTGACAGAAATGATTTTTGGGGTGATGAGCATGTCTCACCAGCAGTGCCATGGGACCAGGTGGCTTTGGGGGCAAGTGTCACTGTAGCTACATCAGTGGCAAGTGTGGAGATCCTGAAAGGGAAACTCCCTAAGGGAGCACACACAGTATAATGGGATTTAAGGGTCCTGGGGAAATGCAGTGTCTGTTTACCTGTCTTAATTGTCAGGGATGAAAACAGTACCATTAAAACAATCATTTGCATGTGCAAACAGTGTAAAATGTGTTGCTGCTCTGGAAATGGTTCTGTGTATCTGGCATATCTCACTGGATTGAGATGGGAAGAATCTCAGTTGGGTGTGTCCAAAAATGTGTAGTGTTTTGGCCTCTAGCCTGGAAAATTGAGGAAATCTGGAAGCCTTTGACAGTATCTGTTTTAACTTGCCTCCCTCCTGAAAAATGTGCAGCTCTGTTTTGGTTTTTAAATCACCCTCCTATTGGAAGTTTCTTCTCTGCCTGGGCCCACTGGCACCTGAGGCTGGGAGCTGTAGCCCTTTGGCTTGTGAGGAGCATTTTGGAATGACAGATGCTCAGCTCTGCTGCTGTTTGCTTCAGCTGTGCTCTCATCCTTTGGGTCACGTTTGCCAGGGCTTGCACAGGCATAGGGAAGAAGAAAAACCAGCTAGTGCCTGGGCCAGTATGGTTTTGGGGGAGTAAACAGTTCTGGAATTGCAGTCTTGGAGTGTTGATTGCTTTGATAACAGTGTGTTAACACACCCTGGTTTCCAGGGGTAGGAAGGAAAAGGTACTTTGATGATAGTTTTTGTACTGCATCAGCTGAGCTAGCCACTGTGTTTGTTTGGGTTTTTTGGTTGGTTTTTTTTCTGTGTGTGTGTGTATGTGGGGTTGTTTCTGGGGTTTTTTTTGCATGTTGGTGAGTTTCTCTGCACAAGGTCCTCTGCTTAGTATTAGTGTAGGTTTTGTTCATTCAGCAAGAAGGGATGTGTCATTAATGTCCTGGCCATCAGTGGTGGCAGTAGGTTTGACTGCTGGGAAACAGGAATACCACCTGTAAAACTGAAACTGTTTTCCCTGCTGTTTTCTTTAGGATGCCATTAGAGATGTACATGTGAAAGGAGTGATGTACAAATGGATTGAAAAAGATCTGGGTGAGTTAAGTGCAGCTCTGGTGCCAAATCCATTTTGATGTGTCACATACTATGTGGTGATGTGTGTAAGATGTCTGTGTAGGGTCTGGATACAGTCACAGGTGTCAGGGGGATGGAGAAATTGATGAAATACTTGATTGTGCCATGCCTAAAGGCAGCTGAGGGGTAGAGTGGAATTAAGAACCAAGTGGCATTTAGGGTCAGGTGGAGGATCTATTTTAATGGAGTAATGGCCTTAATCCTTGTGTTTCTTTTTGGCTTCAGCTTGCAAGTGAGGGATACTGTCCCTGGCATGATGTGAACATGCAAAGACACCATCTAGGAAGGCTTCCCAGTCATGCAGGGCAAAGAGAGCTCCTTGGTAGCAGCATGGCCTGGAGAGGCTGTTCCTGTCCTTTGTGACAGTTTATGATAAACCTCCTTTTATGGCAGACTTTCAGTTCCTCAGTCTTGCTTTTTCCTCTAGATGGGATTGATGAGGATGAAGAAGGCTGTTTTGTCCATATGGTGGTTCACTACCTGCCTCCGTGGGGTGGATCAGGCCTTTTGCATCTTCAGTGGCATAGGGGCTGGGTTGGGTTTTGTTTTTAATATAATGTGATCATGAGTTATGCCAAAATTTTTGATTGATGTCCATTTTATTCCAATCCAGAACGGTATATTCTGCATGGGGATGAAATCTATGCTGTGCTAAACAGACTGGTGAACCACAAGAAGAAACTCTTCCTCATTACAAACAGTCCCTTCAGCTTTGTGTGAGTACTGTTACTGCACATCAATGGGTTACCACGTCACAGCAAGAGCTGTGCAGGCAGCCTCTCCTGTCAGCATCTGAAAGTTGTGTGCTAGAGGTTTTTGTGGCGGTAGTCATGAGAGTGCTCTCTGGGCACCAGTTGTGGTGAACGTTGCACCCACAGCTCCCTCTCCACTACTGACTCTGACTTTTTGAAGAGGATATGAGGCTGTGGCTCAGTGTTACAGAGCTGCCACTTTGCATTACCTCTAGCAGCTTTTGCTGCATCACAGACTTCTCTGGGCTTGCCATGGTAGCAGAAGAAAGGGTGGGACAGCTTGAAACAGTCAAAGTGCTGCTACACCAATCCTCCATGCAATGAGAGAACCTTGGGGGATTCAGAGTCCTCTGTGCTTTCAGTTACTGAAAATGAGAATAAATTTAGGGTGGACTGTTGTGAAGATGCAATGCTGAGTGAAAAAAAGAGTACTGGATCTGTTAATTTTTCTGTTCCTTTGCCCTCAGGGACAAAGGGATGAAGCACATGGTTGGCAAGAACTGGCGGGATTTGTTTGACATGGTGATTGTGCAGGCTGACAAACCCAACTTCTTCACTGACCGGCGGAAGTACGTGTGCTGGGCAGCACTGCCCTGCTGCAGGGGGACTGAGGTGTTTGAACCCCTTGCCTGGAGTAAATGCATCTCTCTACCTTCCAGAAAAGTAGTGGGTTTGTAAGCATAATCTAGGTCCAGTAGGCATCAGCCTTCCAGTGCCCTCTCAGATAATCCCGGGGGAGCTAAAAAGTGACCAACCTGGCAAAAAAGTGGAAATAGTGGCAAGCAGAAGGTGTATTTCTAATATTGGCCATCTTAAGCCTCATCAGTTTTGTCTTAACTTAGATTTTTAGGAATATTTATGTACTTAAATATTTAGAAAGAAAGGAGTGGAATGGCGTGTATGAAGGGTGAGGCTCTAGGTCTTGAGAGTATGCCATACTCTTTCCTTTTCAGCAAACATCTATGGTTTTTTATGGTTTTGGTGGGGGGTTTGATGGTGTTGTTTTGTTTTGGTTTGGGTTTTTTTCTCTTAAGTTACTGGAAAGATGCTGTTTTGTAATTGGCAGCTCTGGAAGCCTTAGTACGTGGCAGCTGTGTTTTGTGGTCAGTTAGGAGCTGCCAAGGGACTAGCTAGTAGAGGAGTTGCTGTACTCACTTTGTTCTTTATATTATTGGCTTTGGGAGCTTGTGTCTGCTTTACTGTCTCAACTTATGACTGACCAAGGATTACTGCACTTGAGGGAGATGTCTTTTTTTTCCTCTCAACATACTTTCTTCTCCAATTTCCCAGGCCACTTGCATAAACAGAAATAAACCTGTGAAGTGGTTTTGTAAACCATGCTGACCTGGTAAAGGTTTTCCTCATGAGATGTGGGTGCAGTGTGTTACAAACACAGCCTGTAGCTATGATTCTGTGGCCTTCTAGAAGATAAGCACCACGCAGCCATAAGGTTTTAAGTCCACTTTTGTAATAGGCCAGTGAAATGAGAGGTCACATACACCCAAGGTGAGAGGAAACCTTATGTGGTGGAGATAAAACCTGTGAGCTGTGGAGTGTTTTCTCTGAGGGAAAATGCAGGTGTGCACTTGAGACCACTTGTGGGTAAGGAGTCTCTTGTGCCAATAGGCTGCTGAATTCATGGTGCGAGCTCATGATGGGAGGCTGAGTTCTGCCCTGTGGCAGCTCAGGATCTTGTAGTACTTCTGGATGAGACTGTACTCTGCTTGCAGCAGCAGCAGTTTCATACCAAGGCTTTTGGTCCTAGAGTTCACAGTTTGGGTCTCCTAGGAGAACAGTGCTCCCATCAAGCATGAGCATTCATGGGGGTCAAGTAACTTGTTTCTTCTGTCCAAGTGGAAGGTAAGGATGTAAACCCTCAGGAGTAACAGGAGCCAGCTCTGGTCAGATGCTGAGATCAGCATGGAGACTGATTTCCATCCACTCTGGAGGCTGCTTTATCCTGTTAAGACATTCCATGCTCTCTGTTGGGCTGGGGTCCAGGCAGACTGGGAAGTGTTTCATAGCAAATCCCTCTTGGCCATAGCATTTGAGAGGCAGTCTGTAGTAGTATTATTTTTCCCCCTCTCTGTATCTGAAAAGCAAAATGAGTTTTTTAGGGATGTTGCCATGAGATGGTTACAGTCAGTGGAAACATTTTGAAAAGGTACCTCTCTTGCACACTTTCTCTTTCCCTGAGAAAATAGTGCAGAAGGTCACTTCTCACGTAGAGTTTTTGTTAGGAGTTGTTACACAGGTAAACAAGTTTTCTGATTCAAATGCTGTTGCTGGGTAACAATCACCAAAAATCAAGAGAAGCTGACATCTGCCCCCTTTATTCCAGACCTTTTAGAAAACTGGATGACAAAGGCTCACTGCAGTGGGACAAAATAAACCAGCTGGAGAAGGGAAAGATCTACAAAGAGGTAAAGTGACCTGGGTGCATGAAGAGTATGAGGTGAAAGTCTGAAATGGTGGGGACTTGGAAGAAACCTGCAGTTTTGAAAGTCACTGAAAAAGAGGAAAATGGCTTAGTCAGAGTGAGGGGAAATGATGGGTTCTTTTTTAAGTCACTTGTGTATGTTTGATGTTTGAAAAGTAAAAAATGGAAGTCCTTGAGAAGAGCACCTGTGTTAGTTAGAAGCCATTTGTAAGAAGAGAGACTCCAGAGCTCTGTGTTGCACCATCCGGAGGGCTGGGAGTTGTCCTGTGTCCACATGCAGAGAGCTCTTGCTGGCCAGGTAGGACACTGTCCCCCCAAATGCTTCCAGAGTGTCTCTTGGCATGCTGAGGAGCAATAGCCTTGTGATTTGCATGCCTCCAAAAAGTCTTCCAGGCTCTGCTGGGATCTAAGCAATGGAATGAAGTGTCTTTCTGTGTTGGGAAGCCCTGCCAAGGCATGTGCTGCCTGTCACCGTGCAGCAGACCAAGTTCTCAGAATGGAGAGGAATGGATGCTTCATGCCAGGTCTAGAAGGGGCAGCCACAGCTTCTTACAGCCGCAGGAGGCAGAGCTGAAATAAAGTGTAACAGAGATTCTGGGTAGGAAGGGTTCTTATCTGCAGCCCTGAAACAGTTTCCCACACAACTCTGTGTGTGGATCATGCTGCAGAAAGCTGTCTAAGGGGTGTGATGTATCCCACCCAACCCAGGCTTGGCATTAGAGATGCAGGAACAGGGACAAGGAGGGAAAAAGCAGAGCAGGGCCAGTTGAGGGTGCTGGGTGCTTGCCTTTCTGCCCAGAAGGACCTGTGCTGAGTTAGCATTCTCAAGGCTTTTCCCTGTTAGTGTGAGAAGGGGTAGTAGGGAAACATCCTCTGCAAGTATAACAGGGGTCAGTGGACCCCTCCTGCCCCCGTGTACAGTGAAAGCTTGACCCTAGGAGCTCTGTTCTGACATTGGCCACCATGGCCAATAGCAGTTTTCCCTTGGCTTTTCTGATGTCCTGGTCCCAAAACCGTTGTCCTGAAGGGGCTTCAAAGAGCACGCTAAGTCAGGATAAGAAGGCAGAGCTCTCTGCAATCTGATGTGTATGCAAAGATCTTCCACACCTCAAAATCATCCTCCATAAGGTTGGAAAAGGTGGACTTGTGGAGGAGGGAGCAGAGAAACCAGGGCGATCAAATAGGGTACAAAGCCTGGCTCCTTTCTCTCTCTTGTTCCTGAAGGAGAAGCCTGTCCAAAGGATGGGCTGTTACTCTGGTGAACTTGCTGCCTTGGGGTGTTCTCCCTGCAGCTGCTCTGTCCCCAGAGAACAAGTTGCCTCTGGCTTTAGGACGGGTTGTTCTTGGTTGTGTGAGCTGTCCATTCCCATGGGAAAAAACTGTTGGTGAGAGCACAGTCAAGTAACTGGGACCTGACCTGTGGCAGAAAAGTAGGTCATGTCCTTGAGTAATGCTGTTGGGAAGCCTCTGGCCTATCCAGCGGGTCTGTCAAAGGACTCTGCTAGCATCCTGTCCTCTGCCAAGAGCCAGGAACATGCAAGCAGAATGCATACAAAGTCTCTCTCATGGGCAAACTTTCCCAGTGACTTAGCAACTTCCTCAGAAGAAAAGGTGCACCTCAGCTATGGGGATTATTGCTGAACTCAATTCTGCTCTTGACCACCCACATCACAGGTTGCTCACCCAAATGGATGGTGCATCAGGGAGGAGAAAAGATGAGGGAGGAATGAGGGATGGATGAGACTTTGGGGTCCTCTCCAGTTCTCCCTCGTGGAAGTGTTCATCCAGCTGCATCAAAGTTGTTCTTCAGTGGTTCATGGGATGTGACAGAGAATGTATCTCAGCTGTAGTCCACCCTGTCCCCAGCATTTTTGGTTTCTCGGGGTGCCACAATATGCTTCTTTCTGGCAAGTGTTAGTGGCCACAGATCTTTCTGTGCTGGTGACATTGCCAGAAGCCTCTGAGCAGACTTGTTCCTGTCCTCTGACGCACAGCTGTAAGGTGGTTGTGCTGTGGGTATCTCATACAAATAGGATCTCAGGGGTTGGTGTTTTGCACAGGAGACTGAGAAGTTCAAGTGATGGCCCTCTAGTCCCTCCTTTCTGACAGAATGGGTGTTTCTTGTTTGTGGCATGTATGTACTCCTGTCCTGCCCTCAGTGTCCCATCTCGGGAGGGGGAGAGGAGCACAGCCAGTTCCTGGAGGTCACCTAACAGGTCTGTGGCTCAGTGGAGGTCCATGCATGGGTTTCCTGGTTGTTCAAGCAAAACAACCATCCTCCTCCCAAGGCTGTGGGTATTTTCCTGCTCTGCCAGTGGCTTCTTGAGCAACCTTCAAGTGAGCAGCAGCAATGTCATCTCCAAGAAAAGCTGATGCCTGCCTGGCCCCGTGCATCTGTGCTGTTCAGGGAAGTCTGCACAGCTCCAGTGATGCTGCAGCAATGAGGTGCTCAGCACCCTGGTTCTGGGCACCCTTTGCAGTGCAGAGTGTGCTGACAGTGGCTGTGATGGGAGCTGCCTTGGGCTTGAGAAACTTGTGCCTGGGCTGCTGTTGTTGTGCTTGGCTCTGTCCTGGCACTGGAGACTGGCTGGAGAGATTGCTGCTGAGTGGTTCCCAGGTTTGCACTGATTGCTTCTGCTGGCACAGTCTGGTCTGCTGGTGTTGATGTGGCCTTTTTTTTCCTTATGGGTTTTGTTTCTGTTGTGACTCATGTGGAAAACTTGTCTGGAAATGGAAAGGGAGTCCCTGAAGTCTCTGTATGTGGATGGATGTTTGGGAAGCTTTGAAAGCTGCTCTGTGCTGTGCTTTAGTTGCTGCTTTGGGGGGTGGTTTATTTTACTTAGCTACCCAAGCTGCTTGGCCTTTTGGCTTGGCAGAAGCAATTCCTGAGAACATGTGGGTGTTATTAGTCTTGTGGGTTGGGAAAGTGGTCAGTGATGTGAGAACAACCTCAAATGCTCCTGACTCCTGAAACCTTGCTTGTTGGTGCTCACCTTACCTCCCATGCACCCTGTAAGGTGAAGTCTTTATCACCTGAGCCTAACAAATTCTGCACCCAGAACACGTGGAGCTGTTTCTATCCATGGCTCAGGCTTTTCTCATTTAGGTGTCTTTTACTTTTGGCCTCTAAACTGCTTCTTTCTTTGCCCTTTTAATCAATGGAGTCCTCTTGACTTGCTGTGCCCTGGAGCACATAACTTCCCCCTGAATTGCCTGTTGGGTTTGGAGGAGTTTCTGGATTTTTCTGCACCCTGAGAAAAGCTCAGGGATGTACAGGGGAGTTGTCTCATGGGAAGCAAGTGAGATAAGGTTGGCAAGGACAGAAACCTCTGGGTTTGGATGGTAGAGGGGCGAGCAGGCTGACATCTCACAAGACTCACAATCATCTGCATGCTGTAAGGTGCCCCATGCAATTGCATTGACAAGGGTTGGCTGCCCAGCACCGTGCAGCAAGGATGAAGGTGTTTGGTCTGTAACCACATTTTTCTCTTTGCTCTTTTGACTTGCAGGGGAACCTCTTTGATTTTCTGAGGCTGACAGGCTGGCGTGGCTCCAAAGTGCTCTACTTTGGCGACCATCTGTACAGTGACCTTGCAGTAAGTGGAAAGGTCTCAGGTCTCTGCTCTCCAGTGAGGAGGGAGCAGACCTGCATGACTGCTGCCACTGCAGCACTGGTGGAGTGTACAGCAGGACCCTGCTCCAAGTGCTCAGGTGTCCAGTGAGCTGTGCTTGTGCTCTGCAGGCTGTGGCTTTCCAGGCACCTGCAGGTCACATAAGCATCCCCACTCTACTGTGCAGAATCAGGAAGGGGAGAAAGGGCTCCTGATGCACTCTCTGTGGGTAAAGAACATGTGCAGGTCTGTGAACCTGAGATCAGGTTGTGTGGATCCAACATTTCTCCACAGCTGGTAGCCAGGAGATGCCTGTTAGCAGCATGACCTGGTGTGGGCCATGGATGCCTGTCCCCTGAGAATCTCTAATGGGAACAGACCACTCTTCTAGAAAACAGGGTTGTGTTTGGCTTTCAGTCTTTGTGTTGAATGCTTGGTTGTTTTTTTCACCTCGACCTCCAGGACCTCATGCTGCGTCATGGCTGGAGGACCGGAGCCATCGTCCCTGAACTGGAGACAGAGATTCGGATCATAAACACAGAGCAGTACATGCACTCCCTGACCTGGCAGCAGGCCCTGACAGGGCTGCTGGAGAGAATGCAGGTAACCAGCTCTGACTGAGCAGGACGGGCACTCTGCTGCCTTCTGAGTCTGGCTTGGGCTTAGTGTGGGAATGGGGGGACATAGGGTCTTGCCTGTGTTTTCAAAAATGTCTTTTCCTGCAGTGAGTTTGTGGGTTTGTGAGTTACAGTGCAGAATGAGGGGGAACTGAGGTGAGGCCTACAGGGCTGATGAAATGTGGAGCTTTCTTGCTGTTTTTTGCAGATGTATCAGGATGCGGAGTCAAAGCAAGTACTGCTGGAGTGGATGAAGGAACGTCAGGAAATCAGGTGAACATCACCCCCCTTTGCACATGAGGTCTCTTGAGGGCTCCCAGGCCTGCACTGTGTCTGATTTGTAACCTGTTTTGGGTTGTTGCAGCTGTTGCTCTGTAGTTCTCCCTGGAGCCCTGTGTCTGTCAGGGATGCAGCAGTGCAGCTCTGCAGCCTGGGAGGTTGAATGGGTTTGAAGGCAGGACAGTGGTGTCTGTCACCCTGTACTGGGGGGGAATGGGGGGCTGTCTGCTGCTGCAGCTCCTGTCTGCCCCTAACAGGTGACAAGCAAGAGTGAGAGTGCAGTGACTGTTATCAGGGTCTGCATCGCAGCCCGGGGGTGATCCCAAAACACCTTCTGGAAATGGAGGGGGAAGAATCTGTGAGCGTGGCTTTTTCTCTACAGAGCCCCCTCTCTTTCCCCTCAGGTCACTGACCAAGAACCTGTTCAACGCCCAATTCGGGAGCATCTTCCGCACCTTCCACAACCCCACCTACTTCACCCGCCGGCTGGTGCGTTTCTCTGACATCTACATGGCTTCCATCAGCTGCCTCCTCAACTACGACGTCAATTTCACCTTCTACCCCCGGCGCACCCCCCTGCAGCACGAGGCTCCCCTCTGGATGGATCAGCTCTGCACAGGTTGCATGAAAACCCCTTTCCTGGAGGAGATGGTGCACATCCGCTGAAGGGTGCGGTACCGCGGGCCCTGCTCAGGCAGCAGCACCTCACCCCAGCACTAAAGGGGGTTTGACACTTCAGTGTCTGTTTGTCTGTTGTCTATTTTTCCCTTTCCCCGAGGTGTCTCACAGCCTGGGCAGAGTATAGGTGCTTGTTCTGGGCCATAAGTGAGCCACAGAGTGTCCTCTGCAGGACAAGGGGAGATGGAGAACCAGGCTGGGGGTGAGATGCTGCCAGTCCCTGTTCTGTGCCCAGGGAAGGGGCTCAGAAATGGAGTCCTGAGTCTCAGATGCTCAGTGAGCTCAACACAAACACTAAAGGGAGGGGTGACAAGGGGTGTCAGGGCTGTAGCTGCCCCAGAAGCCTGGGCTGCCACAGTGGGGGTGATGCTGCAGAGCAATCAGCAAAGCACATCAGAGGTGACAGTATCAGCCATGTCACCCACCCAGCAGTGGTGCTGGCAGCACTCAGCCCCAGCCTGCTCCCTCCCAGACCCCCCTGTCCAGCGGTGCCTCGAGGAGGCAGTGGTGAGTTAAACACCAACATCCCACACCCAAACACACACACAGAGTGGTGCACTTCCCACTGTGCTGTGCACCACCACTGTCCTCCCCCAGCCCCCCGATGCCCCCGGTATACGACATCTAAACACATAAAAGCACACACACACACACACACACACACACACACACACACACACACACACACACATACATAGAGTCCAGGGCACGGACACACACACACGTAGTGTCCTGAACACACACAAACACACACACAGACGCACACACATGTAGTGTCCAGGGGATGCACACACACACACACACACACACACAGTGTCCTGAACACACACACACCACACAAACATGCAGACACACACACACACACACACATAGTGTCCAGGACACACACACACACACACACACACACACACACACACAGAGTGTCCGGGACACACACACACATGCACAACACACACACACACAGTGTCCGAGACAACCCACACCACCCACACCCCCCCCACGCACACACATAGTGTCGTCCCCCCCCCCAGACACACACACACACATATAGTGTCCAGGACGGACACACATTCACACACACATAGTGTCTGGGACACAAACACACACACACACACACACACAGTGTCTGAGACACACCCCCCGTCCCCACCCCCCCCACACACATAGTGTCCTCGACACACACACACGCACCCACACAAACACACACGTAGTTCTCAGGACACACACACCACACACACATGTAGTGTCCAGGACACAAACACATACACAGCCCCCCCTCCACACACACACACAGAGTATCTGGGACACACACATGCACAACACACACACACAGTGTCCGAGACAATCCCCCCCTGACCCCCCCCCCACACATACAGCGTCCAGGACACACACATGCACATACACACACACACACAGAGTGTCCTGGACGGACACACACACACACACACACACACACACACACACACACACACACACACACACCCTACACACACACACAGTGTCCTGAACAGACACGCCGCCCCCCCACACACACATTGTCTGGGACACACACATGTACAACACACACACACACAGTGTCCGAGACAACCCCCCACACACACCCTCCCCCACACACGTACAGCGTCCAGGACACACACACACACACACACTCACACTCACACAGTGTCCAGGACACGGACACACACACACAGAGTGTCCTGGACACACACACACACACAGTGTCTGAGACACCCCCCCACCATCCCCCTCCACACACATAGTGTCCAGGACACACACACACACAAACAAACATAGAGACACATAGTGACCAGGGCATGGACATGCACACACACACGCACAACACACACCCCCCCCCACACACATAGCGTCCAGGACACAAACACAAACACACAAACACACACACACACACACACACACACACAGTGTCCGGGACACCCCCCGCCACCTCCCCCCCACACACACACATAGTGTCCAGGACACACACACAGACACATAGCGACCAGGGCACGGACATGCACACCCCCACACACACATGCACACACATAGTGTCCTGAACAGACAGACACACACAGAGTGTCCAGGACACGGACACACACACACACGCCCCCCAACATAAACACATAGTGTCCTGAACAGACACACGCACCCCCCGCGCCCCCCCTCCCCCCCACACACACAGAGTGTCCAGGACACACACACACATAGTGTCCAGCACACACACACACAGCCCCACACACCCCTACACACACATAGTGTCCAGGACACCCCCCCCCCCCCCCACACACACACACAGACACACACAGTGTCCGGGGGACACACACACATATAGTGTCCAGAAAGAACGGACACACTTTCACACACACATAGTGTCTGGGACACACACACACACACACACACACACACACACACACAGTGTCCAGGACACGCCCCCCCTCCCACTTTCCCCCTCCCCCCCACATAGTGTCTGGGACATGGACACACACACGTAGTGTCCAGGAGACAAACCCATACACAGCCCCCCCTCCCCCCCCCCCCACAGGACACACACGGACACACACACAGAGTGTTCTGAACAGACACACACACACCCCCCCCAAACATAGTGTCCAGGACACCCCCCCCCCCTCCCCCCCCGACACACACAGTGTCCAGGACACACATACACACACACACAGAATGTCCTGGACACACATGCACACACATGGTGTCCTGAACAGAGAGACACACACACACACACACATAGTGTCCTGAACAGACACCCCCCCCCCCCACACACACCCCCCCCACACACACACAGAGTGTCTGGGACACACACATGCACAACACACACACACACACATAGTGTCCAGGACACCCTCCCCCTCCCTTTCCCCCCACCCCCCCCTACATAGTGTCTGGGACATGGACACACACACGTAGTGTCCAGGAGACACATACACAGCCCCCCCCCCCCCCCAGGACACACACACAGTGTCCGAGACAACCCCTGCCACCCACCCCCTCCCCCCACACACACACAGTGTTCTGAACAGACACACACACACGTAGCGTCCAGGACACCACACACACACACACACACACACACACACACACACACACAGTGTGAGACACACCCTCCTTCTTCCCCCCCCCCCCCCCCCCCCCTCCCCCCTCCCTACATAGTGTCCAGGACACGGCCACACACACACAGAGACACATAGTGACCAGGGCACAGACACGCGCACACACACACACGCAGTGTCCTGAACAGACAGACAGACACACACACAGAGTGCTCTGAACAGACACACGCACACCACACCCCCCCCCCCCGACACACACACACACACACACACACTCACATATGCACACACATAGTGTCCTGAACAGAGACACACACACACACACACAGAGTGTCCAGAACACCCCCCCCACACACACACAGACACACACACACATATAGTGTCCAGAAAGAACGGACACACTTTCACACACACATAGTGTCTGGGACACACACATACACACACACACACACACACACACACACACACAGTGTGTCCAGGGGACACCCCCCCCCCTTCCCCTTCTCCCCCCCCCTGCAACATAGTGTCTGGGACAGGAGACAAACACATACACAGAGCCCCCCCCCCCCCCCCCCCCCCCCCCCCCCCCGGACACACACACACACACACAGTGTCTGAGACAACCCCTGCCACCACCCCCCCCCAGTGTTCTGAACAGACACACACACACAGTGTGAGACACACCCTCCTTCTTTCCCCCCCTCCCCCCACATAGTGTCCAGGACACGGCCACACACACACAGAGACACATAGTGACCAGGGCACAGACACGCGCACACACACACACACACACACAGTGTCCTGAACAGACAGACAGACACACACACACAGAGTGTTCTGAACAGACACACACACACACACCCCCCCACACACACACACATAGTGTCCAGGACACCCCCCCCCCCCCCGGCACACACAGTGTCCTGGACACACACACACTCACATATGCACACACATAGTGTCCTGAACAGAGAGAGACACACACACACACACACACACACACACACACAGTGTCCATGACAGACACACACACACACCCTACACACACACACATAGTGTCCTGAACAGACACACACCCACCCCCCCCCCCCCAGAGTGTCTGGGACACACACATGCACAACACACACACACAGTGCCCGAGACACACCCCCCCCCCCCCCCCCCCCCACGTACATATAAGCGTCAAGGACACACACACACACACACACACACACACACACACACACACACACAGTGTCTGAGACACCCCCCGCCACCTCCCCCCCCCCCCCCCTCCCCCCACACACACACACATAGTGTCTGGGACACACACACACAGTGTCCAGGACACACACACCCCCCCTTCCCCTTGCCCCCCCTTCCCCCCACCCCCCGCAACATAGTGTCTGGGACAGGAGACAAACACATACACAGAGCCCCCCCCCCCCGACACACACACACACAGTCTCCTGAACAGACACACACACACACACACACACACACACACACACACACACACACACACAGTGTCTGAGACACACACTCCTTCTCTGCCCCCCCCCCCCCATAGTGTCCAGGACACGGACACACACACACAGAGACACATAGTGACCAGGGCACAGACACGCGCACACACTCACGTAGTGTCCTGAACAGACAGACAGACAGACAGACATCCCCCCACACATAGTATCCAGGCCACCTCGCTTCCCCCCCCCCAGACACACACAGTGTCCGGGACACACACACATATAGTGTCCAGGAAGGATGGACACACTTTCAAACACACATAGTGTCCAGGACACACCCACACACATAGTGTCCAGGACATGGACACACACACGTAGTGTCCAGGAGACAAACCCATACAAAGCCCTCCCCCCCTCCCCACACACACACAGCCCCACAGGACACACACACACACACACACAGGGTGTCCGAGACAACCCCTGCCACCCACCCCACAAACACAGTGTCCAGGACACACACACACACACACACACACACACACACAGTGTCCGAGACACACCCTCCTTCCCCCCCCCCCACATAGTGTCCAGGACACGGACACACACACACACAGAAACACATAGTGACCAGGGCACAGACACACACACACACACAAACACACGTAGTGTCCTGAACAGACACACACACAGTGTTCTGAACAGACACACGCACACACACACACACACCCCCCCACACACAGAGTGTCCAGGACACACACGCACACACACAGCCCTACACACCCCTACACACACATAGTATCCAGGACACACACCCCCCCACAGACACACAGTGTCTGGGACACACACACACACACACAGAGTGTCCAGGGGACACCCCCCCCCCCTTCCCCTTCTCCCCCCCCCTGCAACATAGTGTCTGGGACAGGAGACAAACACATACGCAGCCCCCCCACCCCCCCCCCAGGACACACACACACAGACACACACACATATAGTGTCCAGAAAGAACGGACACACTTTCACACACACATAGTGTCTGGGACACACACACACACACACACACACACACACACAGTGTCCAGGACACACCCCCCCCCCCCCCCCTTCCCCTTCCCCCCCCCCCCCCCGCAACATAGTGTATGGGAGAGGAGACAAACACATACACAGCCCCCCCCCCCCCCCCCCAGGACACACACACACAGTGTCCGAGACAACCCCTGCCACCCACCCCACCCCCCCCTCCCCTCCCACACACACAGTGTTCTGGACACACACACACACACACACAGTGTGAGACACACCCTCCTTCTTCCCCCCCCCCCACATAGTGTCCAGGACACGGCCACACACACACAGAGACACATAGTGACCAGGGCACAGACACGCACACACACACACGCAGTGTCCTGGACAGACAGACAGACAGACACACACAAAGTGTTCTGAACAGACACACACCCCCACACCCCCACACACATAGTGTCCAGGACACCCCCCCCCCCCCCCCCCGACACACACAGTGTCCTGGACACACACACGCACACACAGAGTGTCCTGGACACACACACACACACACTCACATATGCACACACATAGTGTCCTGAACAGAGAGAGACACACACACACACACACAGTGTCCATGACAGACACACACACACCCTACACACACACACATAGTGTCCTGAACAGACACACACCCACCCCCCCCCCCCCCCCCAGAGTGTCTGGGACACACACATGCACAACACACACACACACAGACACAGTGCCCGAGACACACCCCCCCCCCCCCACGTACATATAAGCGTCAAGGACACACACACACACACACACACACACACACACACACACACACACACACAGTATGCGAGACACCCCCCCGCCGCCACCCCCCCCCCCCACACACACAGTGTCTGAGACACTCCCCCCGGCCCCCGGCCCCCCCCCCCCCTACACATAGTGTTCTGAACAGACATGCACCACACACAGATGCACGCACGTAGTGTCCTGAACAGAGACACACACACCCCACACATACACACACATGGTGTCCTGAACACACACATATACACGTAGTGTCCAGGATACACACACACACAGTCTCCTGAACAGACAGACAGACACACACTGACACAGACACAAACACAGTGTCCAGGACAGATGGACACGGACACACACACACACACACACAGTCTCTTGGACACACACACGTTGTGTCCAACACACGCACACATGTTGTGTCCCCTCCCCTACCCTGTTCCACACACACAGTCTCACAATCGCTGCACGTGGCATTTATGTCTTCGTGGTGTGAGGGTGCGTAAACACCTGGAGCACGAGCAGCTGACAGCCAACCCCCTGCTCATCTCTGGGGCTGCGCCTGCCCTAAGGGTGCAGGACCAAGAGCCGGAGCTGGAGTTGGGGTGGGTGACCAAGATGTCGGTCCCGAGGTGTTCCTCCTACAGCCGCAGCGCAGACACCGGGAGGGAGCAGCGGGTGTGCGGATGGTGACAAACTCATGGGCCTTGTGCCTGCCCACCCTGTGGCTCGAGGGTGAGGGTGCCCGGGGGCTGCCACAGAGTGACGCTGCTGCAGCGGGGAGGTTTAACCGGGCTGTCCCGGCGGGCAGCACCGTGTGCAGGGACCGGCCGAGACCGGGACCCCGCCTGCTGCCGGGCGGCAGGAACCGGCGGGGCAGGGGATCCGGGGCTGAGAGCCCCACGGAGGGGCAGGAGGGGAAGAGCCGGTGCCGCTCAGATCTTTTATTTCTCTGCATCCTCCGGGGGCCGGGCCGGGGCCTCCGGGAGCGGAGCCTCACTGCAGGAAACCGGGATCGGCGCCGGAGTCTTCCAGAAGTGAATCCTGCGGGGTAGAGCGGGGTGAGGGGGGGAGCGGGGTGTGGGGGGGAGCGGAGTGTTGGGGGGTATGGGGTATTTGGGGGTGTGGGAGTACTGGGGGGTGTGGGAGTACTGGGGGGTGTGGGTGTGCGGGTGTGGTGTTGGGGGGGGCACTGGGGGGTGTGGGTATGGAGAGTGTGTGCGGGGTGTTGGGAGGGGTACAGGGGGTGTGCGGGTGTAGCTCACGTGCAGCGGTTCGTAGTCGGGCGCGTGGCCGCCGTACAGGGGGTTGGGGATCGCCACGAGCGGCCGCTGGGGGCGGGGCCTGGCGGCGCGCGGCTCCGAGCTGTCCTGCGGAGGCCCCGCCCCTGACTCCTCCTCCTCGTCCGCGCGGAGATCCGCCTGGCAGGGACGGGAGGCGCGGATTGGCGGAGAGGCCGGGGGCGCGGTTTGGGGTGGATGGAGCCCAAGGGCGGGGCGGGGCTTTAGGCCCGGGGGCGGGGCTTGGAGGCCCGGGGGGCGGGGCTTGGAGGCCCGGGGGGCGGGGCTTGGAGGCCCGGGGGGCGGGGCTTGGAGGCCCGGGGGGCGGGGCTTGGAGGCCCGGGGGGCGGGGCTTGGAGGCCCGGGGGGCGGGGCTTGGAGGCCCGGGGCTCGTCCCTCCCACCCCTCCCGGTGTCACCGTCGCCCGTGTCCCCGCAGCCGCCCCTCTCAGCACACCCACCCCATCGCTCTCCTCGCCCCCACCCGGCTGCCCTCCACTGATCCGCTCCCCCCCCCACACTCCACCCACCCGCTCCGGGCAGGCCTCTAACCCACCCGCTAACCCCCACCCCCAACCCGATTCCCCGGCCCGGGCTGAACTCACCTGAAAATACCCGAACTGCTCCTCCCGCCGCCGCCTCTTCACGCAGTAATAGGCGACGCCTGCGCCGGCCGCCAGCACCAGCGCGAAGCACAGGGCAGACAGAGTCCCCGTGGCCACGGAGCCCGCCGCGGGTCCCACGCCGTTTACCTGCCCCGAAAAACAGCGCCCGGTAACGGCTTGCCCCGACACAGCCACGGCAGCTCCCACCGCAGCCCCAACCCCCACGATCGTTGGCAGCCCGGCCGAACCAGACCGTGCCAGGGGAGCAGGGAGGACGAGGCTGGTCCCTGGGGTGGCTCCAGCAGTTTGTGCTCCTTCCCTCCCCGTTCCTGCCCTCGGGCACTCACCTGACCGAGATGCACGACAGGCGGCGGGATCCTCAGCGGCTCTGCGATGGCATGAATGATGCCGTTGAATGCTACGATGTCCCACTCCACTATCATCGTGTCATTGATCCCCTTGGCATCCTACAGCACAGGACAGAGATGATGCCACCCCACCAGAAAGCCTCCCTGTCTTAAGAGCTGTGGTGTTGTTTATGACCTCTCCAGAGGTTAAACATACCGAGTTCTCTGTGCTGTTGCCCACTGAGAGGTCTGACACGTGGAGGTCATATCCTGACTGGGATGGGATGATGGTGCCCGTTGTGAGGTTGTAGCTGAACAGCAGGACATTGCTGGATGACACGTGGAGCTTCAGCTCTTCTCGTGTCAATGTCTGAAAAGAAACAACAGGGAGAAGGGATGAGAAAGGGCTGAGCTGGCTCTTGCCCCTCTGTGTGCAGCCCCCATCTGACAGCCCAGGCATGGCCACTGCCCACAGGACAGCTCAGTTCATGGGCAATATGGCACAGAGCTGCTACACAGAAAAGAGGGGGAACTGGCAGCCTTAGGGACAGTGAAAGTGGAGAAGAGTCTGAGCAACCTGACCTAAATGGGTCTTCTAAGGGAAGGGTTGGACTTCAGACCTCCAGAAGTCCCCTCTGACCTAAACTCCTTACCCAGACCGTTTCACATCACAATCACGCCAGCGGTGCCGGACTCCCGCTCTCCTCTGGGGCTCTGATAGTTTTGTTTCATGCGCCCTCGCGTGGCCACTCATCCCTGCTCGCTTACCTCATTGTCTGCGAAGCCAGAATTCAGAGGGACAAAGAGCGTTTTGGGAGCAGAGTCATCAGATAAGTAGATGAAAAATTCCAGTCCTTCTTCTGTGTCATTGGCAAAATCGAGCAACATCTGTAAAAGATGAGAGACCCTCCTTATCAGCACACTGCTGGCAGCTCAATGCTGTGACATTCCCCAGCCCACACAACATCCCCAAGCCCTGGAAAGAGGATGCCTCTGTGTTTGCACTCTTCCCCCCAGCACGCAGACCAAGCCACCGCTGCTCCCTGTTGTGGCTGATCCCTCCCTGCTCCTGGCTGCTGGAACAACCAGGAGAACACGGCTTACGGAATAGAAGGTGGAGAAGCGAGCGTGGTCTGCGAGCACATCAGGGAGTTTGCCACTGCACCAATACCCATCTCCCACGAACCCGTCACGGCAGGTGCAAGTCAAATCTGCAAAGGAAACACCAAGATGTGGCCAGACTTGCCACGAGTGGCTACACTGACCACTTCTCCCTTGACTTCTGGACGCTTCTTAGCATGTTTCCTCCAAACACAGGCATGGGGAGAGAGATGTACCCACCTGCCCGTGCCTCAGGCTCTGGGTCAGTCCTCTGCCTGCTGCCTCAACCCCTCTTGTACCCAACAGGACCACCCCCAGGAAATGTGCTTGTGCCACTCACCCTTCTCCCGGAAGCAGAATGCATCCCAGGTCTCACTCAGGTTGCTTCGGGAGCCGTAGTCGACGATGCCCACTCTGTTAGCCCCACAGCTGGGGTTGGGGTAGGCTGTGGGGTATCCAGCTGTGCCGTTGTCCAGCCAACCCACCAAGCACAGGTGGAATCCCATCTAGCAGAGGAAATCAAATTATTAGATTAAAAATAGTATCTCTGGCACAGGTTTTTGGCACTCACATTGTGTGTTCTTGTCTGATATTCCTCCAACACCTAAAGGGTTGGGTGCTGCCAGAGATCCCATCCCTGGTTTCATGGATGGTGATGGAGCATGGACCCAGCAGAGGCTGGCCAAGGGGAGGAGAGGTGACCCACCCCCACATGTCATGGGCCCAGAGAGAAGCATTGCATGTCCCCACCCCATGAGGTGACAGATGTGGCCCCTGCCCAACCTCTGCATCCCTGGCCCTGACCTGCTGTGCTGCTGAGAGCTGCTGAAAAGTGGCCAGGGAAGCACCTTCTGCAGCACAGGCCTTCTGAGCCTGCTCATAAGTGAAGTCATATTTTTTTCGGGGTGACTGCAGATGAAACACACCCATAGTCTTATCTGCAAAATACCAAGGGAGAATCAGTACAAAGTCCCCAATTGCTTGGCCATCCCACCCTCCAGCTCTCCCAAGGGGAGCTCCAGCCAGAAGGTGAAGGCTGAGGGTGTGGGACTTCTCCATGGACATCATGCCTGGCACTGCAGGGTTGAGCAGACTCACCATGAAAGTGCAGGTCTGTGCAGATGGCCTCCCGATGGCACTGCCCGTTGTTTTCCAGGCACCGGTCAGTGGGGGGCACCACCTCTTCCAGGCACTGGATTCCATCACCCACGTAGCCCCGCTTGCACTCACAGCGCCGCTCGTTCTGCAGCACAAAGGCATTGGGGTGAGTACAAATGTGCAGATGCCACCTGGGGAACCTCGTGTCCCTAGGAAAGTGGAGGTGAGCCTGCAGAATGCCTCCATAGCCCACCAGGACTATGACAGAGCTATGAAAAGCCACACAGCCTTTGTCTACCCCCACATCAAACTGGACATGGACCTCACTGAGTCCTTATCACGTGCTGGTTCAAAGCCAGCTGAGCTTCAGGGGCACATGGCTTGTGATTCTTGCCACTACATCATCTTCCCATGTCCTGTCATAGGGCCTGCAATGAGTAGGTTCTGGTTCCTCTGTGAAAATGGCCAGCACCATCCTCAATGACACCCATCCTGCAGCCCTCAAAACAGTCCAGAATTGCCCCAATTGCCACAGCTTGTGCCCCTTGGACAGAGGAATGGGGAAAAATGGCCTCAGCATGACCATCACGACAGCCTGGCAGCAGACCAAAGGCATAGCCCCTGCCCACCAGTGAGGATCTCAGGGTGAGGGGATATAGATCTCCCTAAGGGATGGGTGAGGGGATATAGATCTCCCCAGGGAATAGCTGAGGGAATGCAGACATTCCCAGACCTGGGGGATGTACTCACTGGCCCGGTGCTGATGCAGTTGGCGTGCTGGCTGCAGTCCCCGTTCCTGCCATCTGCACACCTGTCTATGGGTTCACAGTCATAGCCATCACCTCCATACCCAGGAGCACAGGCACAGGAGACATTCACACCAGACTGTGTGCACTGTGCATGCCTGGCACACCCCCCGTTGTCCTGGCTGCACATGTCAATCACTGCAGGGACAAAAGTGTCAGGTTAACCAAAACACCTTGCGCCAAGTATCCTGGAGACCTGTCTGTCTGTCCTGCCACCTGTCACACCAGGACTGCCATCAGGAGATGGTCACCTGTTGTCTTGTTATGTTGTTGTGTTTCCCTTTCACTCACCACCCCTCACCCCTCACCCACCCTCGTGGCCCCCACCCACCTGAGCACATTCTCCCATCTCCTTCATAGTGCAGGTCACACTCGCAGAGGTTGCCGGAGCGGCAGACAGCCTGGGGGTGGCAGGGTGGGGAGCAGGTGGGTGTCAGGACTAGAAACCAGAACACATGGGTCAGAAGGATTCAAGGGCTGCAACACAGGCACAGCTGCCATCACCAGCCCCAGGCCACCTGCCTCATGCTCCCCTCCCATTCCCTGTGCTTTTCTGCAAATGCCTTGCCCAAATGCAAAGCACCATGACTCCATCTGATACACCTCAGGCCTTCACCTCACCTTCAAGCTCTTTTTGGAGCACCTCTGAGCTCAGGAACTTGTTCATGACCAAGTGGAGCTTTCCTCCTCACCACCCCAACCCTTGTGAAATTCAACAGCCCAGGCCATATCTCAGGATGAACCCTACAGCTGAGAGCTCCAACAAGAGCAAAATATCTCCAGAAAGAGATTTTTGACCAGCTGCTTGAACAACCTAGTCTCTGGGTGGCCACACAGCACCAGATCTTGGGGAACAGTGGGTGGTGGGGCTTGGCATCCCTCACCCAGTCTGATTTCACAGCGATCTCCAGTCCAGCCCTCAGAGCAGAAGCAGAAGCCATCGCCATGCAGACCTGCATTGCAGACGCCGTTCTCGGTACAGTTACACTCTGTGAGGAATGGACAGAAACAGTCACCTGGAAGAAGCCTGGTGGTGTTGGCCGCGCAGGAAGTAAGACACAGCAGCACACATACATCCCCTCTTGTCACTGCCAGCCCTGACCCCTCCTCTGCAACACACACCCTTGACAGAGGTGGGGAAGCCTCTCTTCACCCACCAAGCCCCATTGTTCCCCTCCCCTGAGCATTTTTAGAGATGCAGTTTTCACTCTCAGTCCCTGCAAAAGCCAAAATCAAAACCTTCCTGAACACCCCAAATGTCCCAGCTTGGGATGAGAGGATTGAGAGTCTCCTTTGCCTTGGCCTCACAGGGGCACAGGTTCCTGCTAAGCATGTCCTAGGAGATGCTCTTCCTGTACAGAGTTCATCACAACTTATGGTTTTGTTAAAATAAATCTCAGTACACTCTGCCAGAATGGGGCTCTCAGCTGTGCTGGTGAAATGAGAAGGGTCTTTGACCCCAGGGCTTTGGGATGTTGCTGAGGCCATCGTCTGTGTGGCTGGAGTGGCCACAGCTCCTGGCACATGCCACCTGGCCTTCTCAAACTCCAGCTGGATTAATGTCTGTCTGGCCAAGATCCCAGGGAGGGATGTCCCCACCCCAGAGGTCTGACCTGAGCTCTGGGGGGACTGTTGATCCCCATGCTGCAGGCTGCAGAGGGGTCAGCCCAACACCTACCCCCTCTCCAGGTAGCACCATGGGCTGCAGCCACCTCTGCACCAGCCCCCTGCATTGCTGCCACCCCACAGCACCCCCCTTACCTCGGCACTCAGGCCCATATCTGCCAGGGGCACACAGCTCACAGCTGGTCCCGATGAACGCCTCGCTGCAGTTGCATCTCCCTGAGCCACCCATTTTGTCATCACAGGTACCACGGTTGCTGCACGGCGCCTCCAGCCCTCCCGGGCACGCTGCAAACGGGGCACCTTAGTGATGCTGCAGTGACAAAGTGACCCTGTGCTGGGGCTGAGCCACCCACCGCCCCGTGCAGAGCCTGCACACCAGGTGCTGTAAGAGCTGCTGCTTACAGGGTGCTCGAGCCACAGAATCTGCTTATCAGCCTGGGGATTGAGTGCTGGGGACATCCTCTGACAATAAAACTTAGGGACAGGGGCAAGAGGGACAAATTCAGAAACAGCTTTCAGCTTGGGAAGCCCCTCTGCTGCAACATGATGAGTTTGTCCCCATGCTAATCTGGCAGCAGACTCATCCAAGGAGATGCAAGCTGCCCACAGATGAAGTGCAGATGGCATGAGCTGGGGAATATGTTGGACATTGGAAACACCTAGGGGTGAGCAACATGTCTGACAGCCACCCCCATGCAGCCTTGTGCCCAGAGCTCTCCATGGGGGACAAGCAGTTCCCTTTTATACCATCACACACACTCCCAGGGGATCCTTTCCTGCACCCTCTGCAGCCTGGGGCTCCCTGACTGGGGTTTTACACACCCTTCTTCAGGGAAGCACATTCATGGACACCAGATATCTGTGATGAACACTGCCACCTCCCCACAGAAGACAGGGCCAGGGTGGGGAAGCATCACACAGCTCCTTACCCTGACAGTCCCGGCCATAGTGGTTGGAACAGCACTGAGGGACCCACTGGGTGGAAACACAGCTCCTCTTGCAGCCTCGTTTCAGAGGCCCCCTGGAAGAGAAGTGTCTTCTGAAGGGGTCCCACAGGGAGTGTGGCCAGGAGGGCCTCAACAGGGAGTTGCGGTGAAACTGGAAAGGGTATCTCAGCAGCTGGTTGCCGTAATAGTAGCAGCGCCTGGTTCCTCCCTGCAAGGAAACAGCCAAAACACAGAGTGTGCCACACTGGTCACTGACATCTCACCTTGACTTCTCTCATGCCACTTGTTCTATTTTAGAACAAGTAACAGAGGCTTCCTAATGTACAATGGGGCAGGGGACAGAGGAGTCACAGGTGTACCTGAGGGACATGCCAGAAGCCTGGCTATGCAGTGAGAGTGGGGTTCAATCACTGCCCCCCAGTGTTGCCCACCACCTGAGCCCTGTTCTACTCCAGTGGCCAGGCCAAGCTCTTCTGCTATAGAGCACCCCAAGAAGTCCTCAGTGATGCTGCAGGGACCCCTGCAGCCACGGTCACCCAAGTGAGGGTTGACCAAGCAAAGACCATCAGAGGTCCTGACCCCATGTTGCTCAGCCCAGCTCCTGCCCTTGGGGACCAAGAAACCTGGGGAAAAGCATGGACAATGTGACTGAGCAAAGGGAATTGTCACATGCAGATGTGCCTTTCTGCTGCTAAAATATGAGGGGGATGGAGGTATTGTCATCAGCCCTGTAACAGGCCTCCTTGGTGACACAGCTGTGAGCTTTACCCGTTGAGTGGAGCCAGCAGGGCAGGGTGGCTCGAAGCCACAGAGTCCACAGCTCTCCGTAGATCCCTGTGGAGAGGAGAAAGAAACTTAACAACTGAATATGTGATTCTGCCTCTCTCAGCTGCTGGGAGCTTTGCTGAGGAACAGCATCAATCCCTCCCAACATCCCTCTTCCCAGGCACTGGGATCAACAGATGGCAGAGATCCTCACTGGCCTCATCACAAGTGCTCACCTGCAGCTCACCAAACTTGAACTCATCACACCGAGATCCCAGATCTGGTGGCTCCAACAGCCTATCAATGCCATAAGCAATGCCCCCATTAAATTCCATGTGCCTCTGGATGATGGTGGCATCATTGTTCCCCACCAGAAGTTCCCCCTAAAAGAGAAAGAAAGCAACTTGTGATCCTGGCACATCCTACATCCTGGCTGTACTACCCAACTGTTGCCCTTTTTGGCTGTCATGACTTCTCTATCACCTCTTGTGTCCTTGACCACTTGTCCTGATTGCCATTTTTCATGACCACATCTCCTAGGAAGTGGCCTTTGTTCATGCAATACATGCTCTGCAAAGGTCAAGGCACCCTGTGGTTGTGGCTTTGTGACCTGGTCACCATGAAGATTATGTGAAGGTGCTACATGGCTTCACACTTTCTTGCCAGCTGGCCACAGAGTCTGGGAGCTTCTCTCCATGCTCAGGGGAATGGGGTGTCTCAGCCTGTGAGCACCCCAGCTCTGCATTCACCTCCAGCTGGTGACCAACACAGAGCACCAGCTGCCCCCTGGCTCTGCCCAGGGACACCTCTTCAGTGGGGAGCAGAGCCCAGCATCACCATTACTCACCACATGGGCTTTGCTGCAGCTGAATGAGATGGTGGAGCCGTACATGGTCCTTATGGATTCAACCTGGGGCATGTTACCAGCAACAATCTAAGAGAGAAAAAGCAGAATGTGAAGGGAGAGACAGGCAAAATTAGCAGTTCATACTTCTGATGGGATGCTGCTTTGTGATGACAGGGGACAGAAGTCACACTGAGAGGGCACGTGACATAGCAGCATGTGAAGCTGGTGTGGGTGGAACAGAGTAAACATGCTGGGTTAGTCCCAGATTCCTGAACACTGAGAGGACAGTGTGCATAAGCAGACCCTGGTTCTGCCCAGCTGGACTCTTCCCTTGTTCATCACCCCTACAGACACCATCCTGTTTGTGAACCTTCTATTGACACTCTGGGGGTGATGTGGCCTCCCCAGGAAGCTGATGACAGAAGGTTTCAGCTCTGCCATGCTGCACCAGATGGCTCATGGTGAAGCAACAGTTGCTTCAAATGCTCAAACAACTTTGGGTCTTCTCAAGACACCCAATATGCTGCATGTTCTACTACAGCAAAACACTGGGCAAGGTCACTTTGGTGTAACCATAGGCAGGTGGTGGCACCTGGAGAGACAGGAGACTGTTGTCACATTTACCTTTGTGTCCCTGATCATGTGGGCTTTGAGGTAGGAGGCCAGCACGTCCCGATGCTCCCTGCGGTACAGCCACTTCTGCCTGTTCTCTGAGAGGGTGTTAAAAGCAGCATCTGTGGGCCACAGCATGGTGAAAGGTCTATGCCTGGGGTCACTAATCAGTGGAAGCAGCTCTGCATCCTGTCAGAGATAAAAGAGAATGAAAAGAAAAAGCCACAAGCCCAAACTGAACGTGCCCATGTCCACACCACCTCCCCACAGAGCAGCAGCAATCCAGTTGCTCACCTGCAGCAGCTTGCTATAAATTGTGTACCCAAAGGTCTCTGCCACATCTGTGATGTTTTGCTGCAGATGGAAGAAAGCAAACAACTGTGGCTAAGAGGTCCCCCTCCAGGACCTGGAGCAGCAATGCAGGGGAGAAACCAGACAGTTAGCAACTACATGACACATTTGTATCTGTCATCATTAGACATAGCTTTTGAGATTCATCCTGGGAAAATGCTGCTATGGCAGGAGCTGGAATGAACATCAGCACTCTGCTGTGCTGTACAGAAAATGCATTATTTACTGTAAAATGTAGGAGCCATAAGCTCCTAGTGCTTGCTCAGTAGTACACTGACAATCTCGCACCCCAACCTGCTCTGCTCTGGAAAAAGATTGTGATGGTTGGCCTGGGATGTGATCCCCCCCAGCCTACATCCAGTACTGTTGTTCCCTAGTGAGGCATCACAGCTCCAGTCCCAAATATTGCTATGCCACAAATCACAAATGCTGTCACTGTCTTGAGCCCAATCCATGCCCTCAGACATGCCCTACTGCAGGCTGTGGGTGAAGGGTTCAGCAGGGACAGCAGATCAGAGCTGTTGGGAGACAGGTCCTAGCCCTGTCACCACCATGGCCACTATCAGGGCAGTCACTGCTTCAGTCTTACCTGTGAGATCTGGGAGGAAATGTTGTGGTCCACCAGGTCACTGGGAATAAGGATATTGTTGATGAAATGAATGACCCCATTTGCACCGATGATGTCACTCACGACCACTTTGGCTTCTTCATTGAGATAGATGCTATTCTGAGAGAGAAGGGAAGCACTGAGGCTTTCCTGCCCTCAGCACTGTCCTAAAAGCCACCTGCAGGCCCTAGGCAAGTCTCTTGCCACAACAACAGCAGCAACAGTCACATCCTAACAAGTGGGATAGGGAGGGAAACAAGGGCAGAGAACTACCTCATTCACTGTGATCTTTATTTTGTGGCCAGATAAAGATGTAAGGGACTCCTGGGCTTCCAGGTCACTGGACAGCAATTTCTGGCAACCCACCATGTGGTAACGAAGCAGGTCCCGGAGGAGACCTCTGCTCCTCCACTCTTCAAACTGGAGAGAAAACAAGAGTGAGATCACACAGGGGGCACTGTGAGGGAGACCTGGATTGCCCAAGCCCACTCTGGGCCAAATCCATCCTGGCAGCAGAGCCAGTTACCCCAAAAATGCAATGAGTGCACAAAAACATTTGAGAGCTTTAGGAAATTTCAGCCAGCTTGACAAAATCAGCAGTCAGGTTCTTCTGCAGAGGACAAATTGGCCTTGAGGAAGTAACACCTGGGACACATGGTTGCTGGAAATTGTTCCTTTACCAGGTGGATGAGGGGCCCATGGGAAGAAGGTCAAGACTAGTGGTGTGAAGCTGTATGACAGGACTTGTGAGTGATGGTATTAGGCTCTTCCATTACACCAATACCATAAGGGTCAAGAACCTGTCTGGTTCACAGTGTCATGAATATGGACCTCTTCTCCCTTTATGTCTTCACTTGCCCCAGACATCCAACTTACTGGGACCAGAACGAAGGTGCCAGTGGAGGCAGAGTGGCAGGGCCTGAGGCACAGAGCAGGAATAAAAGGTCTTCATCACAGATGCCATGAAGCCTTGCTGTCACCCACCCCTAACAGCCATGGCTGATGAAAGTCACCACACATTACTGATTTGGCACAGTGCCTCTGAGGATCACGAGAGGCAGGGGCTCCAGTAAGGGTGTCCTTACAACAGAATCCACGTCCACCTTTGCCCAGACTGTAGAGATGTGGACTGCAGTCAGTCTACCTCTAAACCTTTTCCACTGATGGAAAATGGAGGATATCTTTAACCCTCTGCAGTGGGTTTTGCTTCAATCCACTGGCCGGAACAGCCTCAGCTGGGGACATTGCCACAACTGGAGATTGCCAAACACAGTGCTTGGGTGGGAGGACACTTACCATTGTGGTGTTTCCTACGAAATCTGTCCGTGGGACAAAGACAGTGAAAGGTCCTGCCCCACTGATCTCTTTGATGTTTTCTGACTGTGGTAGAAGAGCATTTGTGGGAAGGGAAACAGAAAACATGGTTCCAGTTAGTAAGACCCTTTGCAGACAGCTCTGAAGTGGGATTTACCACACAGAAACAAGGACAAAGCTGTTTGTCACTAACCAGTATCATCTTAAAGAACACAGATGCATCTTCAATCCTTCCGAGCTCCTTAAACAAAAAGAAACATCTGGTGTTAGCTGTGGCCCTTCCACTGCTCCTCACCAGCCAGCACACTGACCTGCTCCTTCCACTCCAGGTTACTGGAGTAAAATAAAGCTGACAGGTTTTATTGGCCAGGACCAGAAAAGGTCACCAGTTTGCCCAAGGACAGCCACTGTATTGGCAACAGAGCCAGAGACAGACTGTGCCCTCCAGACTGGATCCCAAGTCCTGGCATAGCTGTGGGGGACACCTCCCACAGACTGGGAGAAGGTGGCTCCCTTGGGGAGATAAAACTGCTCCCATTTGCTTATGACATTAAGCAAACCCTGGAGGCATGGCCACTGTGTCTGACAGAGCAGAGCAGAGCAGAGCATGACTCCCACTGGAGCAAACAAAGTTGTTATACTGTGATTCCCTCCCACAGCTGGCACACCTAATGCACCTGCAATTTATGGATAATTTGTCTCAAAACATCTGCCTCTACTCCTACACCACACACGAGCTGCTAGAACACTACCAATTGCTCCTCTGCAGCCTACACTTGAAGGGGAGGGAGCAGCTGAGCAGTTTGCTGCAGGGCAGGAGGCCTGAATGCAAAAGATGCTGCATATGATTGTCACCTGATGCACTTTGCCACGGCAGGTGAAGCCATCTCCAACACTGTTCCAAGAGCAGGAGCAGTTCCGAGTGCCAGGGCCCGTGTACTTGCAGATCCCAAAAGGACTACAGCCTCCATTGTTCTGGCAAGAAAAGCAAAAGGCTTGCACAGAGGGGCACCATCAACAACCTGAATGGCCACTTGTATGTGGGAGCTGCTAACTACCTCCAGCCCAGTGGAAAGGAAGCCATTCCTCCCATCTGTCTAGTGCCTCAGAATAAACCTCAGCCACATCCTCAAAGGCTTTTCAGCACCAAATCCTACTGTGAAACCAACTTTTGCACCCTTAGAACCCAGAGGGATGACAAAATCATTCCATGATACAGAGAGAGATTTTGTCACTGCAGCAATGACATGAGCACAGATGACTTTAAACCTTTTGCATGTGTTCCACACAAAATAGTTGTAGAGAAACAAGCCCACATGCCTCCAACCCTGTGTCACTGTTTCCACATTGCTGCTCCTACAAGAGGGAGTGACAAGTGGTAAGAGGCAACAGAAACCACACACACCAGGAAATCCCTTTGGTGAGCAAAAAGGCAAGATAAGGAGATTGAAACAAGCAGGCTAACCCTGCTCTTGCTGTTAACTGTTGGGAGAAAGGGATGCTTCAAGGTGGTGGGGTTCACTTCTGATGCCAGTAGAATGCAGACATACCTGTTCACACAGGTTGATGGGGTTGCACTGGCTCACACCATCCCCACTGTAACCAGGAAGACAGTTGCAAGCAACCTGGAGGGAGAGCAGATGCTGTGTCTGAAACTTGGGCCAAATAAAGAAAAACACACAATGGCTGAGCTAGATGGAAAGCATGACAGCCTCCCTAATAATGTTGCCCTGACACCCATCCTTACCTTCCTTGGGCCTGTTTTCATGCACTCTGCATTGGTGTGGCAGCCCCCATTGCTTTCGAGACAGAGATCAATTTCTGCAGCAAAACAAAGAGGCCACATTATTGCTGAGGGCTGCTCAAGACAGCTGGGAATTAGTGACCCAAAGAGATACTGGGAAAGCAACAGGAAGGACCTTCCCAGCTAGGGAAACTTCTTGGTGGAAAAGTGAATTTTGATGCCAAAGGAATAGGGAAGAACTGCAAGTTGCAAAGTTCTACTCCTGTTACATGTGGCCGTGATAAATCCACCCACAGAAAATCCCAGGCCTGCCTGGGTGTGTTTTAAAGGATATGAGAGGACTGGGCTCTCCAGCTCCATCCTCATCTCAAACCACAGTGTGGGAGACTGCCTTCACCTTCTGTTTCTGGACCTCCCTACAACATGCATCAGGGCAGGAAACCTCTTAGGGTTTTTTGGTTTGAGGCCAAAACACTGATCCATCCAGTGAGACAGGTGGCAAAGGCAGCATTGGCTCACCACCCAGTTTGGCACTGTGGCACTGTGCTGGGACAGTGATGATCATTTCACTAATCATGACTTGGGAGAGTGCTGAGCACACACCTGCAGGTATAGACCTACATATATATATGTGCAGAGATGTTGACTAAAAGCAGAAAGACAGGTGAATCAACACGAGCCAGCAACTACTTGCTTTGAAATAATCACTGCATGAACAAAGTGAAAGGAGAATCAAGTTACTTAACACTTTAACCTGAAATTTTAATGCTTTCAGTCTGAAATTCCCTGTTGCCTCACTGCTATCACCAAAACACACACTGAGAACTCACCCATGCAGAGTGTCCCATCTCCAGCATAGCCTTCCTTACAAACACAGGTTCTCTCTCCTGGGGACACTTTAGTACACACAGCATGCACAGAGCAGCCACCATGATCAGTATCACATGGATTGATTTCTGTGACCACAAATGAGAGAGGCAGAATCAGCTCAGAGCATCTAGGAAAGATGAACTGTGCCAGAATGATCACCCATCTCAACAAAAATCACAACGTTGTATTAAAATCCCTTTGTTTCTGGATGAAACTGTAGGTCCTGTAACAGCACAGAGCCTCATCTGAGGGAGGCCAATCCAAAAGCCATGCTGAGCTTCAGTAACTCTCAAATTGGACTAAGAAGTCTCCCTGTCACACTGTTTGCTGACTGAGGTCTAATGGTTAAACAGAAAAAAAGTATTTTCCTGCACAACATAAATGTGGGGCTTTTTGCTCCCCCAAAATTTTCAAACAAGGGCAATACTGAAAAGAAACTGTGGTGAAAAGAAACTGTGGTGTCTACCAGTATTTTGACTGTTACAATTTAATACTCTGGGTATTTTTTTTCTCGACTGTTTGCTTTTGGCATAAATCAGGTTCATATGTAGCTCTAGAGCAGTATCCCAAAATCCTGCCCCATTTTGGCACAGCTGTTGCACTGCTTCTACTCAATTTTGGCATAACCAGCAAATAGAATGAGCACAAAATCCTAGGGAACTAAAGCATTCATATTCCAGGGATTTATGGCCAAAACTGTTACAACTTTGCCACCACTGCTGGGATATCAGAACTAATACAACTCATTCATGTACATCTCTCTCCATAATATATAAAAACTGCCCATTTACACTTGCTTGCCTTTTTATCCCTCTCTCACCAACTCTTGCAACATGAAAAGCATCTTATGTAAAGCTCCAGGATGGAAAAAAACCTCTCTCCCAAAGGATGGCAGAGTTCATGGTGGATGGCTGAGAGGAAAAGGATTTGACTGATCTTTTCCCTGGCAACATTATGCCATTTATTTCACAAATAAACCCCTTGTCTTTTGTGCTGCTTCTACACGTCTTGAATCTTGCCCACACTTGCTGGGCATACCTGTGCAGTGGGTCCCATTCCCTGTGTATCCAGCAGAGCAGAAGCACATAGGTAGGGAATCTGTGGAGCTATTGAGGCAGCTGAAAGCAGAAAGGGATAAACAATCACTGATGTAGTCAGCCAGTGGGAAACACTAATCAGGCCTGGCATGTGCAAATCAGAGACCACAATGACCAGAGAAGGAACATACCTGATGTTTCTGTGTATTTCTTTACAACACACCAAGTCCCCAGGTCATGCTGACCAGGGAGCTGGCACCCAGGCACATTCACACCTTGTATGCCACACCTTCACCATGCCCATGTGTTTCTGCACAGTACAGCAGAGATGGCTGACTCCCAGTACCCCAGAACAGGAGACCAGATAATGGGTGGAGAAGACAGCAAGAAGGACTCATCACAGCTCATCAGATTATTTAATTCTTTGCTGGGTGCAGGCAAGACAGAAAGGACTTGTAAATGGCTGTTTAGTTTGCTCCAAGAATAACACCAGCCTTGGAGTGTCTGCTTCCTCCCAGCCACACATGCAGAAGGAAATTGGAAAGAATTTATGCTCAGACAAAATCCTTGGGGAGAGTGTCTGGAATGGAACTGAAATTTATGCACCTTTAATAAATAGGCACCTTCTCCAAGGCCTCTGTGACCCCTTAAACACAGAAACATCCCTGTGTAACACACATACAAACACACATGCCTTTCTCAGAATGACCCAGCCCTTGTCTGTACTTACTTGGCCATTTGGTGGCAAGTGTTATTGCATAAGTCAATCTTGATTCCTGCAAAAGAAACCACAAATGTGACTTGACATTTCAATTTAGCACTTGTTGGGGCCCTTTCTGCAATCTAGAGTAAAGGACCTTGCAAACAGCCTCACTGCCACACTTATGGTGCCCTGACTGATGATGGGACACACCAGAAGTTATGCTAACTCTCCTGACACTCTCCAGTAGGAAAGCCTCATAGGATTTATGTTTTGCCACTTCACAGTGTGGTGAGTGTGATGTTTTCTGATTGAGCTGGTGGCTCAGTTTGATCTATCTGCATGGCCTCCACACTGCTAGGAATGAAACGAGAACCAAAAATCTGTGTTAATCCAGACTCATAGAGCCATTTGGCTTTGCCTCTTGCTAAGCAAGAAGATGAACTTTTCCATGCTTTACACTTCCACTAGATATGAAAAGTTCAATTTTCCATTTCTAAATGTCCCTAAAACATTTGGCTTCACTACCAAATCAACCTTTGTGTGCAAACCTTTAAAATTCCAAAGCATTTAGGAGCTCAGGTTCCTTCCCACCCCAACAGTAATCATAATCACAGATCCCAGGAACAAACATCTTCAATACAATACTTCAACTCGTCATGACAGATTTAATGAGAACTGTAGACTGTGGCCCAAGCTCTCTTAAATTAATGAATTTGTGAGTAAAAAAAAAGCAACATAACACTCAGGTCCTGTTAAGGTTTCAGATTAAGCTCCACCACCTTCTTAGGCAAGTAACATAAGTCCATGGTTAACCTAATCTGTCTGAGAGCTTCCATCTCTCTCTCCCAGTGGGCTGCTCTTGAGGTGCCTCAAATCCCAGAGGAGATGGAGGCATGGGATATGCCTTCCTCTATACAAATTTCACCCAAATATCTTGAGGGCTCACATGTTGTTTGGCAAGTGGCACCACAAATGCAGCTTCTGCACAGGAATGAGCTAGCACAGCCTGAGAAGCCTTTGGAGGAATTTAAAGTATATGCAACAGCAGTCACCTTGCTCAGCTAACACAGAATTGCTCTGGAAGCTGCACAGGATGATGCAGACTCCTCAGCCAAAAAGGCAGCATTGCACCAGAGGCCCCTCACACTCACGTACTTTCTTGGCAGGTAGGGCCCTTCCACCCTGGGAAGCAGTCACAGCTCCCATCACCTTGCAGTCCATCATTACAAATGCCATTGTCACAGGCACATTCTGTAGGGGAAACAGAAACTCCCATCACTGTCAAACCAACCAGGTCTCACAAACAGAATCCTGAATCCTGTTGCCATTTCACTTTCTGCTGTTCCTAATCCAAGGCATCAAACTGACCTGAAGAAAATGTCACAGGAGTATCAGCTCCTGTTCCCTTGCTACCAGCCCAAAAAGCCCAGGAACAGACCACCCACATTTTCTTTCTGTAGTTTGGGTGGCAGCAGGATGAGCAGTGTAGCAGTCAGTCATGCCTTTGAGGATGAAACATGGGGCCGCTCCTCCAGCTGCCCACAAGCACCAACTCCCACCCTCCCTCCCCTGGTGGCCTACCAGCTGTCTGTCTGTCTGTCTGTCTGTCTCAGGGGTCCTGGGACATTTCTTCCAACCCACCACCCCTCCTCAGAGCTGAGACATAGCCACTGTTTCCCCTTGCAAGCAGGATGGTAAAGAAAAGCTGCAACAGCCACCAGTGTCACCTGATCTGCAGTCAGCTCCGTACCGGCCCACTTCACACATTTCACAGGCGGTGCCATGGAAACCCTCCAGGCACCGGCACTCTCCACTGCCCTGGAGGCCATCCTGGCATTCCCCATTCCCAGAGCACCACTGGCCTGGCTTCCCTGGGCACATCTCACACATGTGTCCGTAATAACCGGGGCAGCAGATGGACCTCTGGAGAACCAACAAGAACACGTAGGGTGAGTTATCCTGTGCAGCACAGTTATCCTGATACAGCTGTATTGTGTTCCTACTCTGTTCCTTTAACTATGTGATAGCCATCACTTCTGACAGTGCAGGGAGAGGCCAATGTGAGCAGGAAGGATGGAGCAAACCCCCTAAAATGGGGGCCTCTGCTGCCCAGATTTTCATGTAAAGGCCTACACTGCCCTTGAGCAACACTGGCCATTTGGTGAATAACACAGATGTTCAGTCCTGTGCCCACTCAGCCTCTCTCTGGCCTGGGTCCATAGTGTATCCCACCAGCCAGATACTCCAAGGCTCTGCCAGCAGATGATCTGGTTCAGAAGCCTGATTTAGCTGCTCTCACTTCTTTCTGCATCTGCTTACTGAGGAAGGAAACCATGGTGGGACCAAGCAGGATAGTACACATTAAGAGAAACATCATCTAATGAAGAGATGAAGAAGTGCCCAGTAAGTTACAAGTGCTGACAGAAGCTCTGCATGTGAATACTCTATGTCCAACTCCCTTCTTCTCTCTTCTCCTCAATCTCCCATTCCCATTAAACTTTTCAGGGAGATGCTGTGATACCTAAGAGAGCTCAAATTCACACAAGTCTGTCTTCTACCATTTGCTCTTCAACTGTTTTCTCCCAGTCACATGTTTTCACAACTGGTAGAGCCATAATAGCTGTGAGACCTTCTCTTCCTCCCTTTGGTTCTGCTCCAGTTAGTCATCAGTTATTTGAAAAGGCACATGCACAAGTGGAATACCACCATTCATGCCTCATTTCCTTAGGAAACCAGACTACAAACATTCAACTCCTTCTCTTCCTCTGCAGGACAAAACCCAAAGCAACAATACCAAAGCAGCAGATCACAATCCATCACTGTGCAGACATTTCCGTGGGTTTGTTATTTTCTATTCCAGTGCCTTCTGTCTCCAGGATGGAGAGTGACTCCTGAGGAGCTCATTCTCAGCTATGCAATGGCACAAGTGCAGCCAGGGATTCAACACAGGCTGCACTTCCATGAATGTATTTCTGATACCCATCTTGCTTTTGTCAAAATAAATCTGAGGCAAATGTTTTTCTTACCAGAGAAACTTTTGCACAGGTGAAATGGCAACCAAGTATTCCTGCATCCCCAGAGCGTAATTCACAACGAGCAAGATTTTTGCTTCCTGGCAATTCCTGCAGATATAATTAACACAGATGCAGACAGAAGATATTACAGTATTTAGACAAACATTGTACATTTTGGGCACATACAACCATGTTCTCACCCAGCAGAGAAATAGCACTTTTTATCCTACAGGAACAGCCCTAAAAAATCTGGACTACCCAGAGCTGAGACCAGTGAGGCATCTCGAGATGGAAGGTCACCCCACAGAGTCATTTTGGCAAATCCACAGTATACATGTGTGTATGAATACTGAGAAAAAGTAACTAGACATTTTTAGGCATAAAGTAATGAAGCCACAGGAGCCAGATGTGGCTGCTAGGCAGTCCATAGGCAGGTGAAATGTTTACTTGGTTTCCTCTCTGGAAATGTCTGTCACTCACTCATGAACAAGCTGCAGGAACAACCAGCCCATCCGTGTGAACAGATCAATGATACAGGCTGGGATATCATCACTAGCACCCTTGAACTGCTTTTCCTTGCTGATAATGTCAAAAGAGTAAAAGATCAAAAAAGACTTCTCTTTTTCAGCCCTCCAAGAGGGGAAACTCCCCACATTGCATTCTCTAGAAGGCTCCTGAAATTCAGACAAAGTCTGGTGCCAGCTCTGTAAGGAGCCACATGGTTCATGGTGGTTTTTTGCTGCATAAACTTCTGCTTTCTCTTACAAACCTTGCTAATGCACGAGCCACAGAGGACTTGAGGGCACATTTTATTAGGTATCAACATGACATCTATAGAGCAAGAAAAGGACATAAAAGCAGTATGTGCTGACAGACTCTGAGATACTACATGAATCAAAAACTCACCACAAGAACTGATCCAGGAGGACACTTGATCCCCTTCTCACACTTGCCGCATCTTGACTAGGGCACAGAGAACAGGACAAGTCACATGTGTGCCCTCTACCCACGTCACACCAAGACACTAATCTTGAATTACAAATGGTGCTGTACAGGCTGCTGGCTGGGACAAAGACAAAGATGTATTTATCTCCATGGCTCAAAACACCAAAAGAAGAAAAATCATGATGCATGACTCTAAGGTCCTGGCTGACTACACAAAAGGTCTTATTCCTGCACTCCAGTGACATATACAAGGTCTTATTTCTCCCCAGAGACTGTACCATAAAACAAACCAGAAGAGATCCCATGCTACACCTTTACTGAGTCTCTGAGCTGGCGTAGGGCTTTCTGTAGGCCAGGAGTTCCTTCACGTAAGGTAGCAAATATTTTTTTTCTGATCTGTAACAAGGCAGGCAGGCATACCTCAGTCTGACCCTGCCATCTTCAGATGGCCACAAAACACACGTGTGCTGTACTTTGGCCACAACTCCCAGCCAGACCACAGCATTTCCCAGATGCCATGCAAGAATTTGGCTTCTCCTTCCTCAGCTGAGTATCTGGGGAATCTCTGCACCAGCCTGCCCCATGGCTAGCACTCTGAGAGAGTTCCAGTAACTGAACTGGATGTGATCTGCACAAGAGCTGCAGATCGGCTGCATTAGAAGTAGAGTCTGAAGCTAGGAGCTACCCAGCCTCCATGATGCCCCATTTCACATGAGGCCACAAACTGCTGTCTCACCCATGTGGAAAAGACAAAGTAGGTTGTCTGCTATTCATAAGCTTTGTTTAGCAGGTGGAGAAACCCTGTGAAATGGTGGTCAGCTCCTTAGTAATCATCATTACCTTTTGTATTGTGGTGGTATTGGCAGTGCAACGATTCTTCTGTATCTGGAGGACCTCTGAAACCCCAATCAACATGCCATTCATTGTCTCAAGAAATTTTCCATCCAAACGAATATTGTTGACAAACTTCTGCAAAGGAGAAAGAAACAGCTGAGATGATAACCTTCAATTCTCTTCACGTGGACTGCTTGACAACTGTCAAACATCCAGAACAGGCAAACTGTAAGGGTGTATCCAGCCACCAGCTTTAGAAAGTGATAAGTCTAGCCAGATCCCCAAACAGCAGAACAGTCTTCACTCCTTACCTGAGTGCTGTTTTGGTAAAACATTAGCCAGTAGGAGAGCCCCAGCATGCTGTTCTTATGGATTCCACTTCTCAAGTCTTCAGGCAAGAGCTTCTCTCCCAGGACAACATGGTATTGCACTGTCTCATTGTCCTAAATCCACAAGAAACCCAAATGTCAGGACTCTTGACTTCTTAGAGTATGATTCAGTCAGAGGAATGGCATGAGATGAGTTCTTAAGCAACCTGTAACAGCTGGTTAAGCCCACAGAGCCCAGTAACTCCTTATCACAGATGAATGATCACACCTGATGATCCTTATTGGATGAACTCACATGTTTTTTTAACCCTTCAAGAGGTTTAAAATTGCCATGGATATGCCACAGCTGGTCAAGAAAGGTGAATGTGTTGTGCCATTTATCTACATTCAAATCTACACAGAAATTAGCATTTGGAATCCAAATATTCTCTTCAGATCCAATTGTAACACCTCAGCAAATCCTCTCATTTCTCTGCCACATCTCTCCCAGCTTCTAGCATCATGTATGTTTCTCCACTCCACGTTCAAACCCACTGAACTCAAGTTTATGCTCTGACACTGTACATGTCCCTGCACTTACTGCAATACATTCAAACTGTAAGCAAGCAGTGAGCTTACCAACTGTGTCACATTGGCAGCCTGGCAGTACTCCTCAATGGAATTATTCCCAGGAACAAAAACTGTATATTTTTCAGAGGACTCGATTTTTCCAATGAGCCGATATTGCTAAAAAATACCCAAACAGTAACATCAGCAATTACACTTGCAGTGACTAAAAAACAAACCAAACATGAAATCAATTACAAAGGCAAGAGCCCTAGAGGAAATGCCTTAAAGTGGGATATGCAACTTCTGCTCAGACCCATGTCTAATTGCTTACTCCTCCTTCTGGGCTGACATAAGTGCAGCTTCTCAATTGTGAACAAGGCTTCCTTCTCCTCTAGGCTCCTCTGTTAGAAGCAAAAGAGCACCTGCAGTAGACAGGTGATCTTCCACTGTAATAACAGGCTGATAATATTGGATCTAACTCTAAGTATGTAACTCTTTGGAGTATACACACTTATATACTATATAAAACTCAACAGAGCTTTCCTAGAAGATCCCTCATGAATGTCAGGAAACAGGTGGCCTCCCTTGTCTCAGCACTACAGGGTAAAGGGGGCATTTGCTCAGTTCTGACAACCACAGCAGTGCTCACCTCAACTGCTTACCTGTAGCAACTCCTTGAATGTGCTGAATGAGGCAACTGACTCAAGCTGTTTCTGCAGACCTGGAGGACTTGGTGGAATGTCTCCTGAAGGAGGCAACAAAACCTGCAAAAGAAGAGAGTTCATAGTCAAGGTTGGGCAAGGGGCTCTGGGGGAAATCACACCAGACTTCAGTCCTGCTTGTAAAAAAGGCAATTTAAGAAGGCCTCATTTTACACAATTCTGCAATAGCCTTAACTCTTCTGTCAACCAACAGAAGAGCAACTCCCCTCCTGCTTGTCCTGGAGACAAATATTTTAAACATTACACAGTGCTGCACAGGAAACATCTGTCAGGACTTAGTGATAACCAAATATATTTCTGCCATTATATCCCTTCCTAACTGGCCAGACATGTAATTCCTCCTTGGCCCCACCACAGATGCTGCAACACAAACCTGCTGCTACAACTGCAGCATATCCCAGCATCACACCACCGGCGTACCTTACTGAGGACATGGATAATGCCATTGCTGGCAGGGATGTCACTGACAACTAAGCTTGCATTCTGGATGGTCAGTACCTGCAAAAATACCAGAGGGAGAGGTACACTGATTAGAAATTGCCAAGCAAGTTTGAAACAAATACACTGCTTGTTTACACTTGCACATGACTGATCTGGGTACATTTTTGGAAAGATTCTTGGGTTTGGGGGTGTCAGTGTGCCACATGCAGGCTTCCTGCTGGATACAGAAGTTCTTGAACAGTTTAATTTGGTACTGGTACATGTATGGTTTGTAAGAAGCCCTTACACCACTCCTGGTGTTTATCTGCCATCTGGTCCGTGGGTTGAGGGTGGGTAATTCTGGCCTGTCATATTTTTTGAGCTCTTCACCACTGAAGATGCCTTCAAGAAAGTGTGCCCTGAAAGGAACAAAAGCAGGTAAAGAAAAGATTAGGGTGCTGTTTGTAGTAACAGAGATAAGACCATTCCACTCAACAATAATCATCTCCCACATATGAAGCAGTGAAGAGTTAAGTTAAGCATGTGAAGAGAATGATGGAGGGAATTATTGTCCTGATGCCATCTGCATCCAACATGAGAGGGAAAACATCTCTCTGCAAATACATGAAAAATAAACCCACTTCCCATTGTCTGTGCTCTGTTTTGTTTTAAATGCTTAATTTTTTTTTTTGCCTGTTAGGTATTTAATCTTGCTTCTATATTTATCTCAAGATGAAAATGTATTGGCCTCATGCAAGCAAAAATCCATCTCAGGGTTTTGTTACTGTTGTTTGGGAATATAAACCAAGGGCAGGAGTCTCCTGATACCTGACTAAAAATGGCAGCATGTAGGGGGTCAACCAGAAATCCTTCTCAGTCTTGCTCAGGTTTTTGATTGCTGCCTCTGATGGCACCAGGACAGTGACATTCATTCCTGCTGGGATGCTGAAGAGAGATTTCTGTTGTCCAAAGCACAAAGAGGAACAAATAAGACATGCCAGTGCCACAACTCTACCATGAAATATAACCAAGAGCCACCCTGCTTTTGCAGTCAAGTGAAAGGGATGTGCAGAGGACAGAGCAGGCTCAGGAGCACAGCAGGCTCTCTGGCACATAGCAGACAGGTGCTGTTGGCAACCAATGTATGGTACAGGTGGTTTAGCCAAAACAGCAGACACCTGTTTGCCAAGGGAAAACTGCCTGCTTTAAGCCCTACTTCTATATTTCAGTTCATCTTCAAACCCAGCCAATCCTATCCATTTATTCTTCCTCAACATCAGTTTTGGGGGCGCGAGCAAGATTATTCCTGGCAAAAGCAGTGTCTGCAGCAGGACAGGTAAGGTAGAGCTCAGCTAGATGCCATCATAGCATCCTTCCACGGATGTTCTTCCCCTTTTTCTTTCCCTTCTGTGCTACTCTGTGATGGCCAGGGGTTACAGATGATACAACCATGAAAATAAAGTGATAACATAGCCTCAGCTTCCTCCTGTACTAGAAATAAGGCTCCCAAAACACACTCATGACTCTCACTCTATCAAAAACTCCAGAGCTTTTCTACATGCCTGCTCTGTAACCATTTCTTCTTTGCTATTGTTTTGTTTTTCTCTAATAAATAGATAAATGGAGTTGCTCTTTTTCTGGCACCAGTGTTCACAGAGCCTTCACTTCTACCAAACTTACCTGTGTGAACAACCCATGGCTGTTCTTACCTTCAGCCACTCGTAGAAGCCTGCAAAGTGGGAATTCCTGGCCAGCTCCTTCAAAACAGAAACAACAGAAGAGTTACTCCTGCTGAGCACTGAGGCTGCAGGCTAGGGGCCCTAGGGTGGAGGAAAGGAGCCCTCTGCAATGTCACATCTGGCAATAATGACACAGACATTCCTCTCCCACCCTACAGCCATTACAGGCACTGTGTATCATGAGAAGGGATGGGAACACCTAAAACCACACTCTAGCCATTAAAGAAAATATTTCCAAATAAATAAACTCTTTTAAACTCATTTTCCATTGCTTATGTTTATTAGAGACACAGACTGAATCCACAATGCCCTTTGGTATTGTTAATGTCAGAATATGTGCCTAGCAGCTCTGATCTGAAAAAGCTCCAAATAACAACAAAAAAGATGACTTAGAGCAGAGGACAGACACAAGTGAAGCATCTTAGAAATTATTGCCAATGGTTTCATGAACACACTGGCCTTGGTACCAGCACTGTCCCTGTGGCCTTAGGCAGACACATGTGCTGTGCTGTTGTGTCAGGCTGATGATGGGAGAAGGAGTCAACTCAGGTAGCAGAGAAAAGGAAAGTAAGAGCAGAGCCATTTCTCTCCAGTCTGAAGATGACCCCAGACACTTGCTTTTTACTCACTTTTAGAATGTCCCCATAGCATGTAATTCCATCCCCCATGTAGCCTTGAGGGCAAGCACAGGATCTCTCTCCTCCTCCAAGGGGTACACACATAGCCTGCAGACACAAGGAAAGAAGAAATTAGAGACCAAGCTTGGGTTAGGCAATGTTACATCTATCTAGGAACTGAATGCTAGAGCCTGGGCTAGAGAAGCACACAGAAGCACCTTTCTCCTGTTGCCTTTATGATGGCACTGAATTTACACCTCATACAGAAAAGCCCAGATGATGGCTTTGGTTGTATGAACTCACAAAAATCAGAGGATCCACATGGGTAAATAAGAAACCAAACCTTTAATCACACCTCAGTGGCATGCCAGTAAGATGATATAACTAAATCATTGCAGTTCTCCCAGTACTGTGGCTGGTAAAACCTCTGTTATGGAGCAGAGGAACCTCCATTGCCATGCCAGCACTTGAGCCACTCACCATATCATGGCAGCCACCATTGTCCATGAGGCATGGGTTGATTGCATCACAGTTGTGGCCATCACCAGCATAACCCCTCTTGCAAACACACTTGCTCTGTAAGAAAGAGACATTACAATTTTATAGACAGATCAGAGCATCCCCATTTTCTACCCAAAAAAAGGACTAAGGCAACAAAAGCTATTCTTAACTTATTTTCCCAGGTTTTCTTCCTGGTCCCTCAAGACTTGAAAATATGGAGATACTTCCTTAGCAAGGCACTGTCCTCTATCACAGAACACATGTTGCCTGAATACTCAAAAGTGCATCCACCCCTTGCACTGCTTGGCTGTGGGAGGGTCACTTGAAATCAAAGGTTTCCATTGTTATTTCCAGCTTTTCAGGGAATAACATGGACTTTGTGAATGGCAAAAAAAGAAAAGGAGTTAATTTCAAAGGTTCCTGCTTTCAAGATAGCTAGGAAAACACTTGCACATCTCACCCCAATAAGCCTCACTAAAGATTTGTGATGTTTTTCAGCACGTTGTCCAGTGGTCCCATTGTTCAGTGGGGACAAGCACTTTGAGAAGCAGCATCCTGAGAAGTGACTGCTGGGTGCTTTCCTCCTATCTGAAAACATCTGACTGCTGGCCTTGCTGCTTCCATGGACTCTGAGCAACTACATGTGCTTTTCTGTGTATTTTAGCAACGTCCAGAGACAATGATGTGATCTGGAAACATGGGGGACACAGCAACTGATGCCCTACACCAAGTCATATGATGGAGTTCTGTCTCTTCTCTTTGCTGCATGAAGTTTCAGAGTAGAGCAGCAGCCTCAAACACGTCAGCACACCTCACCCCACGCAAGCACTCTGTATGGTTTGAGCTGCACTGGTGTTTCTGGCAGCAAACAGGCAGACTTTGCTGCTGACCAGCCCAGCCTGCTTAGCACAGATCATACCTGGCCAGGGCCAATATAGAGGCAGTCAGCATTGAGGTGACAGTGCCCTCTGCTCTCCAGCATGCAGTTGTCTATGGCCACGCAGACCTTCCCGTCCCCGCTCCAGCCTGTGTTGCACTGGCAGGTGGCAGTGCCGGGGCCCGTGCTGGTGCACAGGGCCTGCAGGAGAAAGGAGAGAAAAAGAAATACACTCAGCAGAATAAAGGAGGGAGTGAGGTGCAGACGCAGCAACAAATCTCCTTCATCAGACTGTGAAGAGTTTCTGAATGACCAATCCTAATTCCAGCATTGGGTGGGGGTGGTGTCTTCTCCAGAGAAGTGTGAGGCAGTTTCAAAATCAAGTGATTCTGGAAAGGTTTGGTGTTTTCAGAGAGGCAGACACTTGTGTCTAGGGTGGCTCAAAACTCCCAGAGCATTCCCTACCATCCTGTAAGGATCTCCCATCGTGGAAGAAATATTCCATGAAGGGGAGTAGCACAATCTCCTTTTTAAACATTCAGAATGAATCAATGTGGAGGGCAGATCTATCTCTGAAAGACCCACTTTGTACCCAGTGCCATCCAGTTTCATTCTGCACTATCCAATCTACACACCAGTCTACACAGACCCCTTTCACTAAGGGGTCTAAACTGTGATGAGGTCTGATCCAGTCATTTCCATCATAAAGCACCACAGTTCTTTAAAAAGGATAATAATGTGAGTGTTGAAAGGATAATGTAGTGTTGATTGTTACTAGAAATAACAGTTGGAGCTCATAGTGAAGCTACAGTCTGAACACAGCAACAGAGAAACTAACACACATCAGAAGAGCTTGAGAGGAAAATCAATACAAACAAAAAAATAATGGTACAGCTCATCTCTGTAGCTGCCAAAATATCTGGTGCAAACTAGCTAAACTCTCCCTGGGGTGTCACATTTTGGCACCAACCCAAATGATTGACATGTGTATGACAATCATGTCAAGGTACTTGTTTCTCCACCACACCTTACAGACAGGGAATATTAGCACACAAAATGTGTAACAGTCCCAGGAGTCCTGGATCCCTGCTCTGATCAATAGGAACTGCTTTTCCATGTTTCAATTTTCTGACCCCACTTACATTCTGTGAACAGCCTCCTCGTTCTGGCTGACTGCACAGGTCAATGGGCTGGCAGGAAAACCCATCACCTTCATATCCATCCACACAGATGCACCTTAAAAGTGTAAGCACAAAAGGGACACAAATAGAACAGCCATTCTGAAAGCCAGCAGAGAGCAGAAGGGCAGTTTGACCGCCTCAAGCAAGCAAGAATTTCTGACTGATTTCTGGCAGGTTGGCTGTTACTCAAACAATCCCATGCTCCAAGCATGCAGACCTATACACACAGTCACAGGGCTGACAGTCTCACAGCTGTGTGTGCCTGCACAGTGACAATGTGCACAACTGAATGTACAGACCAGAAACACTGACCTTGCTGTGTCATTGAGGCTGCAGACAGCATTCTGGTGGCAGTACTGGGACAGCCCGCTTGGGCCACAGTTCCTGGATGTCTTGTCACAGAATTTCCCAGTGTAGCCTTCCTTACAGGACCAGGACTGACACACACCACCACTGCCAGGCCTGTTGTCACAGACACCATGGACACAGCCACAATCTGTCAAGTACATGGAGTAAGATAAGTAACTAGAAAAAGTCCAGAATCCACCACAGTGATGGCATTGCAGATTCCGAACTTTCCTTTACAACCTCTTGTGAATAGGATAATGGGATTATCCCATTTACCCTTGACAGAGGGATGCTTGCTGGGAGACACC